>NW_006399890.1:1906893-1910107 GCF_000299155.1 Elephantulus edwardii | reverse complement strand
ATTCATGCAATATACAGGGATAACATTCAAGTCAAATGGCGGGTGGGGGAAAATCCCATTTTTCTTATTTGTAAAGGTTTCCATATAGTATCATCTACATGATAGACTTTGGAAGCAGGAGTGGCATCAACAAGCTTCCGGAAACTCTATGAACTGTGATAAAAGTCAATAGTTGTAGAGGGGCTTCAGGCCTTTTGTTCATAGAGTCGCTATGAATAATGCTCTCGAAGGCAATCAACAACAAAACAACAACATGATAAACAAGGAGACCCATAAATCTCTTTGGTTTTTTGGCAGTCACTGGGATACTCAGTAATCTCCAACACCTCAACTCAAAGGTATCAACTCCTCTTCTGTCATCTTTATTCATTGTCAAGCATAGCATGACAAGTGATAGAAGAAGATCATAGCCTGAATCAGGCATACCTTAGTCTTCAAACTAGTGTCATTGTTCCTCAGTACTTCAGTGAGGACTCTGGCAGCATTTTTCCAAGGTAATACATCTCCTGATCTACTGACTGCTGGTGCCAAGAATGTTGATTGTAATCCAGGTAAGAAGAAATCTTGGACAATTTCAGTTTTTTCTTCAACTATTATGATGTTGCTTATCAGTCCAGTGGTAAAGATATTTTTTGTCTTCTTGATGTTTAGATGCAATCCATACTGAAGATTACAGGATAGCTTTTGTTTATTGAGTTCACCCACAAAATCTTCCACCAGATTTTTCAAGGCAAACTTTTAAGGCTGTAAATCTTTATGGGTGGAAACTGCCTATCTTTCTCCCATGTGAACACAAACCACCTACCTTTTGATTAGCAGCCCAACATGCCATACATGCTCCTTGTTTAGTTAAGTTGTTATGTGTTGTGGAGCTGATGGAAACTCACAACAACCCTATGCACAGTAACTCTGAAACCTGTCCTTTTCTGAGCCAATCTCACTGAAACACCTACTCCCATTACCCCAGTTACTGTGTCATTCCATCTCATCCAGGGTCTTCCTCTCCTGTGTTGTCCCTTCACCCTTCCAAGCATGATCTTGTTGTTGTTAAATGCTGTCGAGGCACTTGTGACTCATAGTGACCCTATGTACAACAGCCATAAACCCTGCTCTATCCTGTGCCAATCGCACTGCCTCTGACACACCCATCCCGATTACCCCAGTCACTGAATCAAAATCAATCCACCTCATAGAGGGTCTTCCCCTCCTGCACCATCCTTCCACCTTCCCAAGTATGATGTCCCTCTCCAAGGACCGGTCCCTCCTTGCAACATGTCCAAAGTATGTAAGATGAAGCCCCAGAATCCTTGCCTACAAAGAGCAGCCTGGTTTAACCCTCTCCAGGTTGAATCTGTTTGTTTTCTTGGCAGTCCATGGTACATTCAATACTCTTCTCCAGCACCACAGCTCAAAGGCATCAATTCTTCTTCTATCCTCCCTAGTCATTGTCCAACTCTCTGATGCATAACAAGTGATTGTAAAGACCATAGCCTGTATCAGATGCACCTTAGTCTCCAGAGTGACACCATTGCTCTTCAGTACCCTGGGAAGGTCCCTAACAGCAGACTTACCCATGGCAATACTTTTTTTGATTTCCTGGCTGCTGGTGCCAAGAGTGTTGACCGTGGAGCCAAGCAAACTAAAGTTGTTAACAATCTCTTCACCAGCCATCCTGATGCTGCCAGTTGGTCTAGTGGTGAGAATCTTTGTCTTTGGTAGCCTAGTGACAAGAAGCTCTGCACTGCAATCCCAGAGGTACATGGTTCAAATCTACCAAATGCTCTGCTGGAGGAGGGACAATCTCCTCCTGTACTAGTAAAATCTGATTTGATGGTACACACACAAAAAAAGCATGTTGTACTTCTCCAAAAACTAGTCCCCCCACCAAGCCACATGGCCAAAATATGTGAGATGGAGCTTCAAAATTCTTGTCTCCAGGGAGCAGCTTGGTTTCACCCTCTCCAAGACAGATCTGCTTGTTCTCTTGGTAGTCCATGATATGTTCAATACTCTTCTCCAGAATCACAACTCAAAGGCATCAATTATTCTTCTTTCACCTTTAGACACTGTTCAGCTCTCCTTTGCATAACAAGCAGTTGAGAAGACCATGACCTGGATAAGGTGCACTTATTCGCTAGAATTAAATCATTGCTCTTTACCACCGTGGAGAGGTCCCTGACAACAGGTTTTCTTAATTCAATTAGTCTTTTGATGTCCTGGCTGCTAGTGCCAATAATGTTGATTGTGGAACCAAGCCAGCTGAAATTGGTTGGGTTTTTTTAATTGAGATTTTAATGAAAGTTTCTAGAGAACTTGGATTCTCATTCATTCATTATTGCACATTTTCCCCCCTATCCACACCCCCCACCCACCCAGTTCAGTTTTCTCTTTGAAAGAAAAAATTTCATTGCTGTACAATCCCACTTCCAGTCCACTTAAATATGCAGCTTTTATTCTGGACTGTTGTCATGCAAATAATACCTAATCATATATTCCTTTTACGTTGTTTTATTCCTCATCTGTTTTCAATGCAGTGTACATTATTTACACCCTCTTTTCTTAGTTTCACCCCAACACCCATGTCAGTCCTGTTTTATAACAGTGGGACTATGCAGTATTTGTCCTTTTGTGACTGAGATATTTCACTCAGCATAATGTCCTCCAGGGTCAGCCATTTTGTATAATATTTCATGAGTTGCTTGTTTTTCAACACAGCATAGTATTCCATTGTGTGAATATACCATAGCTTCTCTATTCACTCATTGGTTGATGGGCGCTTGAGTTGTTTCCATCTTTTTGTTATTGTAAACAACAATAAACAGCAGCAATAAACATAGGTGTACGTATATCTGTTCGCGTGAAAGTTCTGATTTCTTTAGTGTGTATTCTCAGTAGTGAAATTGCTGAGTCAAATGGTATTTCTCTTTCTGATTTTTTGAGAAAGTACCATACTGCCTTCCATAGTGGTTGCACCATTTTACACTCCCACCAGCAACCTTACCAGCATTTGTTGTTTGCTGCCCTATTAGATTTTGTTATTGTTTCTCGAGTGAGTTTTGATTTGCATCTCTCTTAGAGCTAAGGATTTGGAACATTTTTTTTCTCGTGTTTGTTCGCCATCTGAATGTCTTCTTTGGTGAAGTGTCTGTTCATATCCTGTGCCCATATTGCGATTTTGTTGTTTACCTTTATTTTGTTGTGGTACTCGAGTATT
>NW_006399890.1:1893000-1906309 GCF_000299155.1 Elephantulus edwardii | reverse complement strand
CTGAAGAATTAAATCACACAATAAAAAAAAAAAAGGAAGACGATCCCATTCATCTGTTTATTCTCTACTGGTTGTAGGTGCAAGCTGAAATTGTTAACAACCTCGATCTCCTCTCCATCTACCCTGGTGGTGCCAATTGGCCCCAGTGGTGAAAAATCCTTTAAATATATATATATATCATATTCTATATTGAAGACTACAGTCCTTGACCTTCTGCAGCAAATACCTCAGTTACAGAAAGCAGACTCATGCCATCCGCATAAAGCAGGTTGTTGAGTCTTTCTCCAATTAGTGCCACATTCTTCCTCTTAAAGCCTCCCAAATGATCTGTTCCACATATTGATTGAAAAGATATAGAGATAGGATGCGTCCATGATGCACTCCTTTCCTAATTTTGAACCATGCAGTGTTTCCTTGCTCTGTTCTGACAACTGCTTCCTAGTCCAAGTATAGGTTTTATAATCAAGTGTTCTGGGATTCTCATTCTTCTCAAGATTAGTCAAAATTTGTGGGGTTCCACACAGTCAAATGCCTTTGCATAGTCAATGAAACACAGATAGACTTTCTTTTAGTATGGTCTACTTTCAGCCAAGATCCATCTGATATTGGCAATAATGTCCCTAGAGCCACAGCCCCTTCTAAACTCAGCTTGTATTTCTGGTAGTTCTCTGTTGATGTACTGTTCCATTCATTTTGGCATAATCTGCAGCAGGATTTTACTTGCATGTGATAGTAATAATATATTTCAGTTATTTCTGTACTTTGTCAGATCACCATATTTTTGGAATGGGAATAAGTATGGATCTCTTCCAGTCAGTTGGTCAGGTAGCTGTTCTCCAGATTTTCTTGGCACAATCTGGTGAGCACATCCAGGGGAGCATCTTTTTGTTGAAATATAGCAGTTGGTATTCCATCATTCCTGGGGGCCTTATTTATTGCCAATTCCTTCAGAACAGCTTAAACTCCCTCCTTCATGACCATTGTTTCTTGATCATTTGTTGTTTCATGAAATTCTTCTGTGTCAGCCAACTCTTTTTGGTACAGAGACTCTGTAATCCTTCTATCTTCTTTTGATGCTTCCTGGATCATTCAATATTCTGCCCATAGCATCCTTAAGTCCTGTAACTTGAGGCTTGAATTTGTTCTTCAGTTCATTCAACTTAAGGCATGCAAATGAGATTGTCCCTTTTCATTTTTTAACTCCAACTCTTTGCACATTTCCTCATAATACTTTGTTTTGTCTTCCCAAGCTGCCCTTTTAAATCTTTTGTTCAGCTTTAGTTTAAGTAGTAATACTAAGATGGTGTGAAGGCAAATCACTTGTGAGGCAAAGGATTGGTCAAGCCCCTTCTTGAAAATGTGGTTCACAGACTTGCATCCATATACCCTGAGAATTTGTTAGAATCAGAATCCCACTCCGCACCTACTGAATCAGAATCTTTATTTTCAGATTCCCAGTTGATGCACACACAGTGCATTTGAGTTTGAGAAGTGTTTGTCTTGAGCAAAAACAACTTTGCTTCTGCCCCATTTTGTTTAGGAACATTTTCTTGTTTGATCAAGGAGCACTGACTGGTATATTGTGCCTTTCGAACTGCAATAAGGGAAAGGTAAATGATTCAAATGCTTCGGTTGTTCCTTGGGAAAAAGATGCGCAGTCTCCTCCTGTATGTAAATCCTTAGAAGCCCAGCAGAGGTGAAGCATGAGTCAGAATAGAGACAACATGAAGAATTCTCAAAACACTATGTAATTGAATCGAGGAAATTATATCGAGTGAAGTAAGTCAGTCACGAATGGACAAATATTGTATGAATCCCCTGTTATAAAAAGCTGAACAAAGATTTACACACACACACACACACACACACACACACACACACACACGAGAGCATGAGAATCAACTCAGTGGCAGTAGGTCTCGTTTGGCTGTTTAAATCCTCTGCAACTCATACTTTGTTGTTATTGCTACTGTTTTTTAAGAGCATGGCTGCATTTCTCTTTGCCCTTTGAAAAAACACATGACAAAAGCGAGATGAGTGGAAAACGGGGATCCTGTTCATAACAAAGTCTTTTGTAAGGATTCCTTATATGGCCGCAGGTGCCTCGGCACAGCTGCTGATATTTAGTTACGTTCTGCACCAGCAGTTCCAGCATTTGGGAAGTGAAATTCATTTTTCTCTCCCTGGCTGATGAAAGCCTAGGGCAAAGGAGGTGAAGAAAGTAGTGCTCGGAGGAAATCGGGTTTGGAAGTATCAGGTGAAGCAGCGAGGACAGAACGGTTTCATTTTTGGTTCGGGCGCTTTAATTAAGTCTTGGTCACCTATCCCTTTAAATGGAAAAGGAGAGTTTCTTTAATAAGGCCACAAACAAAGGTTGGTCGTTCTAAAGGACTCTGCATTTGACTCACAAGTCCTTATATTGAGTTACAAGCTACACAAGGGCTGTGTTCCTCTGTTTGGATTAATTACTCTGAATAACATTCAGTGAAGTTCCCTCAGTTAGGCTCTTCAGATAATTGTAATGTGAATAAACTGTGTCCTTGATAAGAATGCATGATCTAAACTTATCCAAATATATGATTCTCGTGTAAGTAATAAAGTGAATCACAGAGCCTTTGACAAATCTGCTTTCTATTTTAGCCTTAGGACTAGATGATGACCTTTGCTATTGACTATATTTTTTTTAAAAAAACCAAACAACTAAACTCACTTGAAAAGATAAACGGATTGGTACTACACACTGGGGAATGTGGAGTTGAAAAGGTGTAGTTTAAATTTGAAACAATCTACACTTGCAAAGTTACAGAATTCTGCAATATAATGTTTGCATTTGAGAAAATTAATTCCAACCCTAAGTCATGGGTTTGAAATATAATTAAACTGATTAATGTCATAGGATAAAAATAAAAAGCAAGGCCACGACAGCTTCCTGTGCCCCTGTTTGCCCCCCAGGAAAGGCTCTTAAAGGAACATTTAAAACATAAGCCTTTGTTCCCTCAATCTGTGGTGCTCAGGTCAGGTGGACCCTGTGGTGTGGCTGAAATATTTCAAACAGTCACTCACAAATGTGTCATTTGACCTGCTGTTCTTCCAAAGTGTTATGAAAAATATGTTTCTTGCTGAGATAACTTGAAATCAAATAAACATAATCTCTTTAATTCTTTCTAAATAGTTCCATATTTTAAGTCTAAACACAATAGAACACAAAGCTTCTGGCTTTAAAAAAAAGTTTTTCGTTTTTGACGAGTGTGTGTTGTTGGATTTTTTCTTTCTTTCTCTAGTTGGTGTTACTTTAATTTTTAAGCTCCTGCTTTAGAGTGCGTTTTTCATCTGGGAATGGGGTACAGGTTTGGAAACAGAGAAGGGGTCAATGGAACACCCTAGCTACCTGATCTCCCACCCTTCTGGGAAGAAGAAGGGGAGTCTCTACAGGGACAGGTCTAGAGTCCCTGGAGGGAAACATTCCAGGGTTTTGTAGGCCAGGAAGAGGGAGCAGCCTAGAGGGTGGGAGAGAGTATAGATTTGTCCTAGCCCAAAAGTAAACCTTGTGCCTCCATGTAAATAATAGGAGACGTCTTTGAAAAATCTCCAGTCTGTTGCAGGTTCAGTCTATCCCCAGAAAAATACAATTTTGAAAGTTCTGTAGAGGTTCAAGCACAGCTGATTTTAAAAAAACAAACACACAAAAAGAAATCACACCTGAAAAAAACCCTAAAGACAGAACATGAACTGAAGGCAAAAAGACTTGAAATGGTTGGAAAGAATGATGTTAAGAGCTCTCCTTTTAAATATAAAAGGGATGCATCCTTTGGAATATATGAGACAATATCCTTACCTTCGATATAGAACTGGCTTCTTTGTTGAGGATTTTTAGTGAAGCCACAACTGCTATTCCTTCTTTCTGTAAAAACAATGTCTCTATGTACGTTGGCACACCCCGTGACTGTGAAGGGGCTGTAGAATGTTTTCAAGTTGAGCCTTCAAGGAAAATGGCAATGTCAGAGAAGGTCCGACTTTCTTAACTGTCTGATGGACAACGTTATTCAGATGTTAACCTGTAGTCCAGCATTCTGAGCTGACCTCTCAGAACTAGAGACAACTGGCCAAGGTTTATATAGTAGAAGCAGGAATTTCTTTTGTTGTAGCTTTCAAGATTTCATTCAGATTATGGAGGTGCTCTTCAAAGCTACCACAGTGATGGTTCTTGCAATGTGTCCTGGAAATGTTGAACTCTGACACAAGCTTCTGATTTAAAAAAAAGAAAAAATCAATTAGACTGTGTGCAGACGAACAACTTTTTAATCGTACCCTGTACTGAGGCTTTGGATGTCTTAAAAAGCAGGCATCTCAGAGCATCACCTTCTCCCCAGAGTGGTTCGCTGATCCGTGCAATGAACCCAAGTTCCTAGTGGAGCATAGTGGCAGAAGACAAGTCTTTACCATTAATTATCCACTAGCGTACAAGCTTTTTACTGTGAGGGGTGATGAAGGTGGTCCTGGCACAGAGTGGTTGCTCTTGATCTTCTGGTCCCTTTAACCTCAGATAAGAAGAAATTGAGCAAAGGATCTCAAAGACCTTTCAAACTCTAAGACATTATGAGATCGTATACTTTACTATCTATAGGTTTTATGCCACTACGCTTGTGTAATCTCTGAGAAGCAACTCATAGCTAAAACCAAAATGGCAATGTCGTTATTTGGCCAAATTAATGTGTGTGCCTCTTTAAAAGTGATATATTTTTAAACGAGGACAAGTTTTCTTTTTTTTTTTTTGACAGATATTCTTACTTATATTAACTGTATTTGGCTAGACCAGGGTGGGGGAAAGACGAAGACTGATCAAACAAACCCAACACAAGTCTTCACCGAGGCTTACCACAAATTACACATTTTTTCTCTATGTAAAATTGGTTCTGGCCCATTGTGGGTTTGGGATTTTTTTTGTCTGAAATAATGATACTCACTCAAGTTTGTAATAACACTGTCAAGGCTGAAGGAAGTTTGCTTTACATATTATATCTATTATCTCTTTCCTTGCCCTTCATTCCACAGAATCTCTCTGGAGAAAGTCTGAATGTGGCTTAGATTTAAGAAGGAAGAAAAAAAAAGATAGCTTTCCTAAAACATCGCTGTGTAAGAAGCTATTTTAGATTTTTTTTTTAAGATCTTTATTCATTCGTGTTTGTTTGCCCTTGACACTGAGAGTTGAATAAAATAGCATTTGTCTTATTCTGAAAATAGAATAATAAGGCTTGGGGTTATCACATAATGTTCTATTAATTTTCTTTTCTGATTTCCCAAGCAAGCGTACACAACCTTTTGCCCAAATAAGGCATCTTTATCTCCTGCTGCCCAGCAGTGGGCCAAGTTAGCAGCGTGGAAGTGTTTGATTTGCATCATCACCACTAGAGTATGCTCTAGTGCCATAACATCCAGAATGTTTCTCCAGATAGTTGGAAGGTGGAATTAAATACTTGAGGGGGAAAAAATCTCTTAAATTTTTTTTCCTACATAAGTGCCCTTTTAAATGTTTTAGGAAGATTGGATTATGTTCACCTTATTTTATTAACACAAAGCAATATTTCCGGGTGAGTTGATTTTTTTCTATTTGAATTAGCTCCAATATAGGAACTTCAGTAAGAAGTCCATAGCGAGCTGCTTATCAAAAGGCTATACATCTTCAGTGGTTCCAATTTACCAGCAACTCCATGGGAAGAAAATGAGCCATCTCCTCCTGCTGCAATATATCTGTCTCAGCATCAGGAAAACAAAGGGCCTCACCATGAGGACCAACAGTCCACATTATGACAGATGGAGAAAAGGATTGAAGCTATCAATGATTTCATCTTGCTTGGATCCACAGTCAACACCCCTAGTACCAGCAGTTGGGAAATCAGGAGATGTATTGCATGTGGCAAGTCACTGTCAGAGACTTCTCCAAAATCATTGGAGGCAGTCTAGGTGTCAGGCTTCCTTTGCCCCCTAGTGGGACAGGAGGGATGTCTCACCCCTTTGTGCTAATTGATACTCTCCCATTCAGGAGACAGCATTCTAGGCCCTTTTCAGTGGAAGAATTGAGTAAAGGATGTATGTGGCTTCAGTGGAATGTTATTCTGTACAGTGGGCACAAAACCATGTCTTGGGAGATTTTAGAACTCCACCCTATAATTTCTACTCAGTTCCTGTCAAAGTTACCCACATAAAATCAGATGCTAGATAAAAACAGTGCACAGGCAGACCCTGACTTACAATGGGTTCAATTTACCACAAACCACATTTTTTGTTATCTAGGAGCTTTCAATTGCTTTTTATCAGACTCAGATGTTCACTCTCAGATAGATTCTCAATGTTATAATTGTTCAAAACACAACTGTCTAAGCACACCTATGTTCATAGCAGTGTTGTTCACAATAGCAAGAATATGGAAACTGCCCAAATTTCCATTAACAAATGAATGGACTGAAAATTTGTGACACATTCACTAAGGAATAATGTTTTTGTAAAATACTGTATAACATGGGAGAGTCTAAATAGTAGTACGCTGAGTCAATTAATTGGTCTCATAAGAACAAATACTGCATAAGACCATTGTTATAAAAATAGAAGGTTAGGTAGTAAGATGTATAAATGCCCAAGAGGGCAAGGGGATAAGCAGAAAGGGCAGAAGAGGGGGAAGAGTGAAGATCAATAAGATAGCAGAATTTAGTGTGTAGATTCAAACGACTGAAGGATTGGGAAGGATCCAATGTGTTCTCACTGAAGACAGTGTAATATAGGCTTAAATCAATGGTATTTAATTATATAAAACACAGTGTATATGAGTGAATATAAAAACCCCAATGTAGATGAATGAAGCACACTGTAAATGAATGTCTGTATGAAAGCAAATAAAAAGAATTATTTTTAAAAAGAAACCACAGCAACAGCGACACAAGAAGGCAGCCACCACAGGCTCGGGAGTAAAATCTCTCTCAATTCGGACTGTGGCAGAACTTGAAGAAGGCCAGGAAGGAGTAGGAGATGGCACAGGTAGCTGGACTGTAGAAGATGAAGACATGACACTTACAAGATGGACAGGGATGATAACTGGGCCTTCAAGAACAACTTAAATACACAGTCTTAAAATAGAATGTGGACCTAATTCCCAGAAGCACTCCCCCCCTTTATAAGATTTGTAACAACAATGAATATGAATGGAGTTAGTAATTCTAATGGAGTGCTGGGCCCATGAGCCATATCGGAGCTAGCAAAATGGCAGAATTCCTGTAGCGTCCAAGTTGTCCTGCAGGAGCTTCAGGCGCCTAATGATGTCTAAAGAAAAGATAAACCTTCCTCAACCGCTGGAAGGAGAGTGTTACGGAAATTAAATCAGAAAGAAAAGGGGAGCTCTGGTGGCCTAGTGGCAAGAAGCTGCACTGCAATCCCAGAGGAACACGGTTCGAATCCACCAGACGCTCTGCCGGAGAAGGAGGCGCAATATCCTCCTGTACCAGTCAGATCTGATTTGACGGTACACGCACACAAAATAAAAAAAAAAAATCAGAAAGAAAAACCACAGGCCCTCCCCCTCCCCCATTCAATGCAGGCAGTCTTCATTTTCGACAGTAGCCCATTTTCTAGGTATGTCTTGTAGACCTCAAAAGTACTGGAAAGAAAGTTGCTGTTCAAGGGCAACTTCTCTTAAGATCCTAGAAATGAAACTAGTTTTTTTGTTCATTTGAAATACCTCAGTCGTTCCCTAACAAATAACCTAAGTTGTTCTCTGACAAATCATCCTGTCAAGTGTAACCACTGTCCATGTAGCTGAACTCCTGGGATCAAGAAAGTATACTTAAATCTCAGTGGTGGAGCACATCTCTAACTCATCTCTAACTATTAGACGACACATCACATGATCACCTTGCTGTTGATATGCGGCCTGGGTGGGGTCTCTGCCTTCTCCCCTTCCCCTTCCCTTGCCTTCAGCTCCTTCTCCCTGCTCTAGCCCTCCAGCTCCAGCCCTCCAGCTGAGTGGCTTCCTTTTTTTATCCCCTTTGATTAACTTTAATGAAAGTTTAAAGAAACTTTGGATTACCATTCATTCATTGTTGCACACTTCCTTCCAGCCCACCCCTCCCCCCAGTTCACTTTTCTATTTGAAAAGTGAAAAAAAAAAAAGTCATTGTCATACAATGCCCCAGTCCTCTGCACTGTTATGCTGACTGAAATATCTCAGTCACAAAAGGACAAATACTGTGTAATGCCACTGTTGTAAAGTGGGACTGACATTGGGGTTGGGGAGAAACTGAAAAAAGAGGGGATAAAAAAATGTATACTGCATTGAAACAGATGAGGGAGAAAACTGTTTTAAAGGGATATATGATTAGGTATTACTGGCATGACAAGAGTCAGGGTAGCTTCTTAGAATAGATGTGAAGGTTTCAGGTCACTGCCTATGGGACTACTGCTGAGTGGGAGGGGTGTGTAAGTCTTAAATGATACCCCCATCCCAAGTCATCCTTCCCCAGTCTCCTCCACTCCCACCCCTGGCCGAAGCATAGATTGTAACTCCTTCTGTTCCCCTTTGAAATTGGCCTCTGGTGAGGAATTCAGGACCCTCCCCACATCTTCTCTTCCCCTACCGGATGGAGGAGTGCAGCTGGTTTTTTCCTTCTCCCAAAGCCCCTTCCTATGCTATCACACCCCACACTTCCCATAACACTTCCTTGCTTTGGCCAGAAGCCATCAGGGAAGGTTGGAAAGAGCCTCTGGGCTCCCTCGCTTGGTTTTCTGACCACACTGATTTCCTCTCCATAGGACATGAACACAGGGTCCTCAGCCCAGCCACCCTCTGCTGTGATGTGGTGGTGGCAAGAACGGTCACCAGGGTTGCCCAGACCTGCCAGCTCTCAAAGTCCTTGGTTGTTAAATTTGGAGAAAGGCCACATGAAGACACTTATAAGCACACACAGTCTCTGAACATCTTCTTTTCCTGTAATTGCTTTTGCTTTTAAAAATGGAAGACGTTTTAAACAAACAAGGCTCTCATTTGATCATCCTTGCAATCCATTGGGTGTGATTTGGAGTCTTACAGCTGGAGCAGAACAAGAACCTGGAATCCAGTGCACACTTCGGTTTGGTGCTGGGGTTCATGATTCTCAGCAGGGATTCAGAAAGAACGCAGTGTGCGCAGCAGATCCTGAAATTAGCAGGTTTGTCCTCCTGGCAAATTGCTATGTTTTCCAGCTTTGTGTTCAGGACTACTAAATGCTGAAATGCGGAGGCATACTGAAATAAAAGCAATCCTCTCTCTCTTTTTTTAAGAAACCAAAAATAGCCTCCACAAACATATCATACTTTCCTAATCTGGGGTGGGGGACACCACCCAACAACTCACAACTATATAGCGGACAATAATGAAAACAAAAAGTATTCCGCTAACATCAGAATCCACTTACAACATATACTGGAGACCTTAGAATGGAGTCCCGATGGACTACCTGTATGCATTTATATATGAATATTTCTTCTATATAGACCAACCCAAGGAGTGAGCTGTCCTTCTAACTTCTAGTCACTGCCCTATGCCTATGGAGACATCAGGAGGCTACCATTCACCTAGTTTGATGAAGACCCCATTTGTACTGTTGAGTCTTTTCATTCCCAATGACCCCCAGTAACAGAGCAGAACTGCTCATAGGTTTTCCTGGGTTGTAATCCTATGGAAAAGGACTCTAGCGCCCTAGTCCATAGCTTGTTCTGCTAACCAAAAGGCCATGCGTCTCTAGCAGTTCAAATTCACCAGAGGCTCAGTGGGAGAAAGATGGACAGCCTCCTTCTGTTCAGATTTACAGCCTTGAAAACATGATGAGGGTCATTACAAGTCAGAACCTCCCATGGAACAGCAATGTTGGCTTCGAACCGTGTGCCTTCGGGATTGCAGCAAAGTTCTTGCCAGTAGGCCACCAGAGCTCAACTTCACTTTCGGCTTCTGAAAAGTGCTTCAGATCCCCTTGCAAAGGAAGCTCTGGTGGTCCACAGGGCTACCGTTAACCAGAAAGTCAAAGAGATAGTCCTAACTGGACCCTAAATAACCCAAGGTGAATGAGCCCAAGCTGTCCTACTTCTCCTGAGATTCTACCATGCCCAGTGTTGTTGCCCCTCCAAGGCTTCTACAACAATCATGAAATTGTGTGGGTGATTAACAGAACCTCCAAGCTGGCCTTGATGCACCCTTAGGACTCATTGCAGTCTTTCTGTTTCTGTGTTCATGTGACTTGCAGACACTATTTGGGAAGAAAACAAAACAAAACGAAATTAATGCAACACTGCAATCTACTCTCATTGGGATAACAGCATGATATCATGGAAAAATCATGGGTCTCAAATTCCCTAACTTGTTACTTTTGGAATCAAGGAGATGCACCATACTTTCTGTACCTCAGTTTTCTGCTTTGGTTTTTTTGCTTGTTTGTTTATCTTTTTTGGTTTTTTTTTTTTTTTAAATAAAGGTGACATATGACATGTCAGGTTCAGGGTTCTAGACCACCATCCAAAAGTAAAACATTGGACATGTTGCTAGGAGGGGCTATTCCTTGGAGAAGAACTTAGTACTGGAAAGGGTGGAGAGTCAGCGAAGGATAGGAAGACCCTCAACGAGGTGGACTGACATGGTGACTGCTGCAATGGAGTCTTGTTTGTCAGAAAGCGTGAGGATGGTGCAGGATAGAACAGGGTTAAGATCTTTTGTTCATAGGGTCGCTATGAGTAGTACTAGACTTGACAGCACTTAATAACAACAACAACCACAATATTGAGTTTTCCCCATCAAGGACTTCAAAATATATTAGCTTTTGCAGTCACTGCAATTATTTTACTGACTTTTAATAGAGTTCTAGTGGCATAATTGGGCTACTAACCCAATAGTGACATGGTTTGAATCCACCAGTGGCTCTGTAAGGAAAAGCTGGACAGTATGTACTCCGTTTTGATTTCTAATCTAAAAAAAACCCACTAGAGTCTTAGCTATGAGTCAGTTCTGATTCCATGGCAATGAGCAATGAATGAGTGATGAAGAAATTTGAGGCATAAAAGTGAAAAGAAAAAAACATTCTTCCAGGGATTACAGCCACATACCCACCAGTTAAATAGTTTGTTAAATAGAATTTATTGTGCAGAAGAACTACGGTTGCTCACAGTTTATGTCAGTGAACCCTGTTTGCTAGGTCATTGCTGTTACGTGCAGTTGAGTTAGAACTGGCTCACATCTGACCCTCTGGCAGTTTTTCCAAGGCTGTAAATCACACAGGAGGAGACTGCCCTTCTTTCTCTGTCAGAGCAGCTAGTCAATTCGAACCAATTGTCTTTGGGATAGCAACACAACCCCTTACCACTAGGCCAACAGAGCCCAATAGCAAAATGCAAATATGTTCTGGGGTCATTACAAAATTTTGGAAACAAATAGTAATAATAGCTATACAACATTGTGAGTATAATTAATGTCACAGAACTGTATGCTTAAAATGGCAAATTCTACCTAGTGATGCACAAATTACAGATGAAGTTTTATTTGGGACCATTTCTCCTCAAATAATTTTACCCACTGTTTTTAATGACCAGGAAGTAGTACCCGATAGAAAGAGTACTAGACTCAGGCTCAAATGACTAAAACCAGGTCCCAGCGCTCCTGTCAACCAGCTTTGACTCAGCTGAGAGGCTTTCAATGCCCTTGGTGTCGATTTCCTGCTCTGTAAAGTGAAGTGCTGGAACTTTAGATCAGTGGACCCCAGACTTAGATGATGGTCAAGATCAGCTGGGAGACTTTTAAAACCTTCTGACATCCAGGCTCTACCAAAGAAGAGGGAGCTCTGTGGATTAGTGGTGAGGAGGTGCACTGGCAATCCAAATGTACACAGTTTGAATTCACTACTCGCTCCACAAGAGAAAGATGGGTAATCTCCTCTCATGTTGTTTACACCCTCTGAAAACCCTCTGGAAGGTCAATTATGACTCAGTTCTGTCTCAAGTGTACTACACACATCACCACTAGAGAAGACTGAACAGAATCTCCAAGGGTGGGGCCGGGAAACTGTATTTTGCTAAACTCTGATGCTTCTGATGACAGGTGTAAGAAATACTACAGACCACATTTGGTCATCCGTTAACGTGCTTCTTTTCTCACTCTAGTTAGAGAAATGTCTCGGAAACGACTTCGCAGATCTGCTCCTGATCTTTTCCATCAGCTTCCCCACCCCTTGTATAGGGCTTTCAGAACCTGCTTTTTCATCTGGAGACTTGAACACTCAGTGCTCCCTCCAATCCCCTTAGGTCCATCTTCTTCAGCTAGGAGCCGCTAGTTTCCTCATACACTGTTCTGACTGCAGAACTCTGGCCCCATATCTCTCTAATGCAATAGCTGAAGAGATGCTATGACAACTATAGGAATTTCATGTTGAGCAAATATTTTATAATATTAAAGAACTGTCAGCATTTAGACTCCAAGAGCTGGTGCCTCAGGTGAAAGACGAAACAGTGAAGATTAGAGCCTTGGAAGCCGCATGGAGGGAGGGTTCTCATAAGCTAAATTCTGCTTGACAGCCATGGGTTTGGATTGGGTCACTAGGATAGCATCCCCAGGAGGAGCCAAAATCTAAGACCTGATTTGAAGTTGTGCTTTCTGTAGTGCTGCAGTGGAAGAATCCATGCTACAGCTTCTGAGTAGATGTGGGTGCAGAGGGTGAATTTCTGTTCAACATGTGTGTGAAAATAAGAATTCAAAGATCCATGAGGTCCAATGTTCTGGAACAGAGTCAACACATCTAACCACAGGAAATAAATAGTGCAATCCTCAAGACATAAGAAAAGTGTAAGTTAATAAAAGAGCATGTAATTATGAAATAAGAATAAGGCCTCTAGGATTAAGAAGCATTTAGAAATCATAGAAATGGAACAATACAGTTAACTCTATGCTTGTTATAGCAATCGTTGTTGTTGTTAAGTGCTGTCTGTCATAGGCGACTCATAGTGACCCTATGAATGAAAGTCCTGAACACCTGTATAACTTTCATCCTCTCTCCAGGTTCATAGGTTTTCCAGAGGCAAGCTGGAAATAGATGCCACTCCTGCTTCCAAGCTTGTTTTAATTGGGGAGCTTCACCAAACACTGTACACCACGGGTAACCATTCTCACATTTGACTCATCAGTGTCACAGTGTTCGGCTTCACAGCAAGCATGAATTACCTATGAATAACAAATTGGAACCTTGCCTTATCTTGTGCCATCCTCATAACCGCTGATATTCTCAAGCTTATTAATAAAGACACTGTGTCA
>NW_006399890.1:1888945-1892533 GCF_000299155.1 Elephantulus edwardii | reverse complement strand
TTGTCAGTCACTTATGACTCAAAGTGACTCTCTGTATAACAGCTCTGAATCGTTCTATATCCTGTGCCAACCTTATTATCTCTGACACACCTACTCTCATTACCCCAGTCACTGAGTCAATCCATCTCATTGAGGGTCTTCTTCTTTTGCATTGTCCCTCCGCCCTCCCAAGCATGTTTCCCTCCTTACAGCATGCCCAAAGTATGTCAGATGAAGCTTCAGAATCCTTGCATCCAAGGAGCAGCACGGTTTCACCTTCTGTAGGTTGGACCTGTTTGTTCCCCTAGCAGTCCATGATATATTCAATATTCTTCTCCAGCACCACAGCTCAAAAGCATCAATTCTCTATCATCCCTAGTCTTTCTCCAGCTTTCTGATTCATAGCAAGTAATAGCAAAGATTATAGCCTGTATCAGGTGCACCTTAGTCTCCAGACTGACATCGTTGCTCTTCAGAATTCTGGAGAGGTCCCTGACAGCAGACTTTCCCAGTGTAATTCATCTTTTGACTTGCTGAATGCTGGTACCAAGAGTATTGATTGTGGAGCCAAGCAAACTAAAGATGTTAACAATCTCAATCTCTTCACCATCTATCATGGTACTGCTAATTGACCCAGTGGTGAGAATCTTTAGTTTCTTGATGTTGAGCTTCAATCCATATTTAAGGCCACAGTCCTTGACATTCTGTAGCAAGCGTTTCAGGTCCTCCTCAGTTTCAGCAAGCAGGGTTGTGTCATCTGTATATTGCAGGTTGTTAAGTCCTCCTCCTATCCTGATGCCACATTCTTCCTCATAGAATCCAGCCTCCTGGATGATCTGCTTTGTATATAGATTGAAAAGATATGGAGAAAGGATGCATCCTTGGTGTACATTAGTCACAATTTTGAACTCCACAGTATTTCCTTCCTCTGTTCTGCTGACTGTCTCTTGATCCAAGAATAGGTTTTGCATAAGCACAATCAAGTGTTCTGGGATTCCCATTCTTCTCAGAGTCAGCCACAGTTTGTTATGATCCACACAGTCAAATGCCTTTGCGTAGTCAATGAAACACAGATAGACATTCCTCTGGTACGCTCTGCTTTTCGTCAAGATCCATCTAACATCAGCTGTAATATTCCTAGTATCACAGCCTCTTTTAACCTAGCCTGCACATCTGGCAGTTCTCTGTTGATGTGCTGTTCCAGTTGTTTCTGAATCATTTTCAACAGAATCTTACTTGCATGTGATATTAATTTTATTATTCAATAATTTTCACACTCTGTCTTGTCATCTTTCTTTGGAATGAGAACAAATACAGATCTCTTCCAGTCAGTTGGCCAGATAGTTGTCCTCCAGGTTTCTTAGCACAACTTGTTGAGCACATCCAGGACAGGTTATACACATGGATTTCTCCTGATGGTACACGTATGAATCAGATCGATTATATCTGTGGAAAGAGTCACTGGAGAAGCTCAGCGTCAGCTGTGAAAACGAGGCCAGGTGCTCATTGTGGAACAGACCACCAAGTACTCATACGCAAGTTCAAGCTGAAACTAAAGAAAATTAAATCCACAGGAAACAGAATTTGACCTTATGTCTATCCCATTTGAATTTCAAAACTATCTCAGGAACAAGTTTGAGGCCTTGAATATAAGCAAAGACCGGATGAGCTGTTGGAGGATATCAAGAACATCATCCATGAAGAATGCAAAAGGTCATTATAAAGTGAGGAAGAAGAAAAAAAGACCAAGATGAATGTCATACAAGACTAAACATTGCACTTGAGAGCTGAGAAGCCAAAACAAAGGGAAGGAATAAAGAAGTTAAGGAGCTGAGCAGAAAATTTCAAAGGGTATCAGGGGAAGAAGAGGTAAAGTATTACAATGAAGTGTACAAAGAGCTGGAATCAGAAAATCAAAAGGGCTGAACTTGTTCAACATTTTTTTAAGCTGAAAGAAATGAACAAATTCAAGCCTTGAGTTACAGTACTTAAGGATGCTTTAGGCAGAATATTAAATGATCCAAGAAGCACTAAAAGAAGGTGGAAGGAGTATACAGAGTCACTATACTAGAAGGAATCGGCTGACACAGAAGAATTTCATGAAACAACATATGAGCAAGAGCCAGTGATGATGAAAGAGTTCAAACTTCTCTGAAAGAATTGGCAAAATACAAGACCCCAGGAATTGACAGCATGCCAATTGACATATTTCAGCAAACAGAGGCTGCCCTAGATGCACAGAGACAAGAGAAACAGAAAAATATCAAATAAATGGAAGGACAAGGAATAGACCAATGAGAGTTCCAGAAGATGAAAAGATGACATCCAGAAAGCAGTTTTTTAATGTATAATAACATAATTTTTTAGAACAAATTTCAAATGGAAAAGAACAAATAAGTGCCATGTAGAATAACTTAGAAGAGAGCTCTGACCAAATACATCAACTTTATCTTCTGGCTGTTTTTAAGATGTATTTACTTTACCTCTACTCCTTCTAAGGTTGTTTGTTTTGTTTTGTTTTTTTTTATGTATTCAGCAATGCAGTGGTGAGAACTAAAGAAAGGACAACAGAGTTCTCATCAGGTGTGTGTGTGTGTATGTGTGTGTGCCCACGTGTGTGAGGGGGTGGGGAAAAATATAAAACTAAGATTCTATACCCAGCCAGGTTACCATTCAAAATTACAGTGAAATAAAAGGAAATTCAGACACACAAAGATTCAGAAACTACTGAGGACATTTTTTCTTCAAAAACAAACAACAAATCAAAAGCCAGGGATAAGTGAGGCTGTGGGGAATGAGTCCAGAAGAAAGTGATAGAATGGAAAAACAAAAGAAGGAAAACATTGGTAAATCAAAGTATTACCAGGAAAAGTGCTTAAATTAAATATGGATATTATAATGTAGTCAAGGTCTTATCCAGGGTCTTCCTCTCTTGAGCTGTCCCTCCACCCTTCCAAACATGATGTCCCTCTCCAAGGACAAGGTCCCTCCTGGAAACATGCCCAAATGAGATGGATTGACTCAGTGGCTGGGGTAATGGGAGTATGTGTGTCAAGAGACAATGAGGTTGGCTCAAGATACAGCAGGATTCAGAGCTGTTGTACATAGGGTCGCTATGAGTCGCAAGCAACTTGATACATAACAAAAACAATATTATAACATATTTCACTCTATTTTTCTTATTAATGCTTTCATAACTCTGGTTTATATTAAAGTCAACTCTCACCTAGATTACTACTGTGGCTACTCCTGACCACTTTTCCTTGCCTCTATTCTCACTCTTTTCTTCCCATTCTGCAGCCACAAATTATACAGCCCGTTGATAGCTTCCTAATGCTTTTTTAGGAATATTGCACTAGAGCACCGAGAAGCCAAAGCAAAGGGAAGAAATCAAGAAGCTAATTGTTGTTGTTGTTGATTGCAAGTCGAGCACAACTCATTTGTTGTTGTTGTTATGTGCCGTTGAGTCGTTTGCGACTCATAGCGACCCTATGCACAACAGCCCTAAACCCTGCTCTGTCCTGCACCAACCACACTGCCTCTGACACACCCATCCCTATTACCCCAGTCACCGAATCAATCCATCTCATAGAGGGTCTTCCCCTCCTG
>NW_006399890.1:1883997-1885465 GCF_000299155.1 Elephantulus edwardii | reverse complement strand
CATATTGACAGCAGAGTGCTGTACCAGTTAGAAGAATGTTCCTCCAAAATATAATAACAACCAACTTTAAATACAAAGGCCCTCCCTGAGGGCTTGTTGACTCTAAACAAGAGGCTTAAATAAATAAATAAACTCCAATATAGTATGTTGTTGTTATGTGCCATTGAGTCGCTTGCAATGTATAGCAACCCTATATACAGCATCTCTGAACCCTTCCCTGTCCTGAGCCAATCCCAGTAATTCTGACACATCAACCCCCCATTGCCCCAGACACTCTATCAATCCATCTCATCTGGGGTCTTCTTCTCCTGTGCTGTCTGTCCACCCTTCCAAGCATGATGCCCTTCTCCAAGGACCAGTATCTCCTGGCCACGTGCCCAAAGTATTTTAGGTGGAGCTTCAAAATCCTAGCCTCCAAGGAGAGACTTGGTTTCACACTCTTTAAAACAAACCAGTTTGTTTTCTTGGCAGTGCAATAGAAATAGAAACAGGTAAAAGTTAAAAAGAAAAAAAGAAAAAGAAACACTTAATCATTGAATAGAAAATTTCAAAGGACAGTGTGGGAAAACAAAGCAAAAATTATAATTAAATGGGCAAAGAACTAGAGTCCTAAAATAAAAAAGACTGTACTCGCATGGAATTTCTTAAGCTAAAGGAACTGAAGAACAAATTTAAGATTCAAGTCACAATATTTAAGGATGCTATGAGTAAAATATTGAATGATCCAGGAAATATTAAAAGATGATGGAAGGAATATACAGAGTAAGTGTACCAAAAAGAGTTGGCTGACAGAGGAATTTAAAGAAGTAACACACAATCAAGAAGCAGTGGTGATTAAGGAGGAAGTTTGGGCTGCTGTGAAGGACTTGGCAAAAAATAAATGCCCAGGAATTGACAGAATATCAGTTGACATATTTCAACAAACAGATGCTGCCCTGGACATGCTCACCAGCTTGTGCCAAGAAATCTGGAGGACAACTACCTGGCCAACTGACTGGATGAGATCCATATTTATTCCCATTCAAAAAATATGTGACCTGACAGAGTGTGGAAATTATTGTATAATATCATTCATATCACACACTAGCAAAAACATGCTGAAGATTATCTGGAAATGGTTGGAACAGTACATTAACAGAAAACTACAAGAAATACAAGCTGAATTCAGAAGAGGTCATGGCACTAGAGACATTATCACCAATGTAGGATGGATCTTGGCAGAAAGCAAAGTACCAGAGGGATATCAGTCTGTGTTTCATTGATTACACAATGACATTTGACTGTGTAGATTACAACAAATTGTGGCTACCCTTGAGAAGAATGGGAATCCCAGAATACTCGATTGTGCTTATGTGAAACCTATACTTGCACCAGGAAGCAATCCTCAGAACTGAGCAGGGAAACACTGCATGGTTAAAGTCAGCAAGGAAGTGTATCAGGGATGTGTTCTGTCTCCTTGTCTTTTCAA
>NW_006399890.1:1792344-1882584 GCF_000299155.1 Elephantulus edwardii | reverse complement strand
ATTGTATCAAGATACCGGATAAGATATTACAAGACCAATTTCAGTTTTGTATTTTGCCATTCTAGGTATTTTCCTTTGTCCCACTTCAAGAAGGTAGTCAGATCTTTGTATTATCTTGGGCAATGGGAGGAGAGGTTACCAAGATCAGGACAACCCCAGTTCTGGCTTTCTTTTATGACATTGAACTCATGGATGTTGGTTTCTCATAGAGAGAGAGAAAGAGCATTAGAGTTGAGGTTAGACTAGGCAGAATAGGTGGACTAGAGGCATAAGAAAGACTTCTCGAAGTAAGAGAAAATTTCTGATGTTTTCAAGTGATTTGGAGCCTCAGGTTCACTTCAGAGTGTTGAGGACAGATGAAGGATGCTAGGGTAGGATGAAGGGCACAAGGATGGGAGCTCTGCATATAATCATCATGTAGACTCAGTAACAGTGGACTCAAACTTGGTAATGGCATTTAATGCACTTGTTGTCAATGTGAACTTCAACACTGAGGACAAGAGCGGAACAAATCCAGAGGTGGCTCTGTCCAGAATGTCCTAGTCTAAGTTAGTCTCCAAGAAATGTAGGTGATGCAGTGATTAAGCACTCAGCTGCAAATCTAATGGTCAGAAATGTCAATTTACCAGCTGCTCTGCAGGAGAAAGATGTGACAGTTTGTACCTATAAAGACTGCAGCCTTGGAAAAATGATAGCTTATGTGTAGTGCAGTACTGCTCTGGCTTAAAGATGGATGTGAGTGGGAGTCAGCTCAGTAACAATGGGTATATGTCTCCAAGGCTTAACTCTCAGCAATCAAGGAGTTAACTTCATGACAACCAAATAGGATCGAGAAAGAGACTCAAGTCAAACTCAATTTTATTTATAAAATTTATTATATATAAAAATCATGATTGTTCTCGTGGTGTGAATTAGCACTCGTATTTGCTCTGCTTTGATTGCCACCTCTACATGATATGTCCCTTTAAGGTCACACACAGTCTTCTTCCTCTTGACAGCCCACCCCATACTCTGCACTCAAGGCACACAGATTTAGTTTTTTTTTAGTGTGCCAGCCCTGTAACCATGGGTCTTCAAACACATCACTCACTCACTCCTTCCCTATTGACCCTCAGCTTGCTAATTTCTATAGCTTTAGGCCTCAAACTTTCTTAGACAAGGGTAATCTCGTAACATTTTGTATTTCCTTGATCACAGTCCTTGTTACAGTAGTGCAATTATCAAATTACTTATTGTATCCTTAACTCATCTAAGATAGTAACTCATTTGGCTGCTCAGAAAAACTGGAGGTTTGAGTGCACCAAAAGGCACCTCAAAAAAAAAAGGGTTGGTGATCTGTTTCCAAAAAAAGTTCATTCTAGAGAACATTATGCTGAAAGAACCAACTTGGTCTCGTAAGGACAAATACTGCATAAAACCATTATTGTAAAACTAGAATGATAACTAGTGAGCTGTGCACAAAAGCCCAAATGTAATAGGGGCTAGGGGTGCAGGGGGGCTGAGAGTGGGAGGGAGGCAAATCACAGAGTTGTAGAGTTTGGTGGACAAAGGGAGGAAGTACATGAATTAAGATCAATCTTATAAAGATCTGAAAAGACTAGGTGATGGTGGAGATAGATCAATGGTGATTAATTCTCTAAAACACAATGTATGGGAATGATCATACGGAACACAATGTGAATGAAAGAATAGATTAAACACAATGTGCATGAATGAAGCACAATGTATATGGATTTTGTATGCAGACCAATATAAAATTTAAAAAAATAATTAAAAATCAGCCATTGAGAACCCTATTGAGCACAGTTCTACTCTGACATACATGAGGCCATCATGAGTTAAAGTCTACTTGAGGCCAAGTGGTTTTGAGTACTAGAATATCAACTCTGAAGAACAAAAACAATGCCTGCATACTGACAATTGCATACCAGTGCACAGAGCCTGGCACACAATAGATACACAACTGTTATTTTTGAAGTTTTTTTGTTGTTGTTAAGCGCTATCGAGTCATAGGCAACTCATAGTGACCCTGTGAATGAAAGACCTGAACACTTGCATAACTTTCATCTTTTCTCCAGGTTCATAGGGTTTCC
The DNA here is from genome assembly GCF_000299155.1 of Elephantulus edwardii. Classification (NCBI taxonomy): domain Eukaryota; kingdom Metazoa; phylum Chordata; class Mammalia; order Macroscelidea; family Macroscelididae; genus Elephantulus; species Elephantulus edwardii. The sequence continues at coordinate 1,880,491 of NW_006399890.1, read as the reverse complement.
AGAGGCAAGCTATTTATGGAAGTGGATGCCACTCCTGCTTCCCAGCTTGTTTTACTTGAGGAGCTCCACCAAACACTGTCCACCATGGGTAACCATTATCATATTTGACACATCAGTGTCAGAGTGTTCAGCTTCTCCGCAACCACAAGTTTCCTCTGTACAGCAAATGGACAGACCAGTGCCATATAACCTAGAAAAATGTTTGACCAAACCCCCAATTCATCTGGCAAGTCCCATCTGCTGATACCCACTTGGAACAAAAAGAAAGCCCTAAGAGCCTCAAGTATTCACTACGTGTCCCTCCTCAAGACTTGAGAAACCATCCTAAAATCCAGCATAAACCAATTCACAACACACTAGCCCTCAGCCTGCAGACGTGGCCAAGCATTTCAGCATTTTAAAAATTCTGGCACATCCACGTGGTGGTGGACTGTGGGCCAGAGACCCTCAATTCATCTGGCAAATCCCATCTGCTGAACAATAATTATGAGAGATCTACAGTCTCTTTATAGCCTCCACATAGTCTGTAGGGAGTTGTGGTGCTAACTCAAAGGTTACACTTCTTTGGTGGTTTGAATCTACCAGCAGCTCTAAAAGAGAAAGATGGACAACGTCCTCTCATGTGATTTATAGCCTCAGAAACCCAACAGAGGGTGAGCTATGAGTCACTTCTGACTTGATGGCAATGAGAGTTTTTGGAAAATGACTAATGCTTGTGGAGCACCCTGTGCAAACTCTGTGCTAAACACTGCATTGTTGTTCAAGTGAGCTCGTGACTCATGGCAGCCTCTTCACAATGAAACAAAATGCTGTTTGTTCTCCACATCACTGTGACTGATTGCTAACTGGACTGTTTTCATTTGCTGCTTTTTAGAAGCAGATCATCAGGCCTTCCTAGTTTCTTCCTAGTTCTCCTTAGTCTGAAAACTTTGCGGAAACCTGTTCAGTATTATATAACATGTTAGGCACAGGCTATGCATGAGATGCATTGGCTCGGGTCTACTCTGGATCTCACAGAGGGAATTGTATGCCTGAACCTTGATTACTTAATTTATTTCTTCTAAAGCTCCTATTTTACAGTTGGGGAAAAATAAGGTTAAGAGAAATTAAGTCACTTGTCTGGTTATTAATTCTGAGGTTGTGGTCAGACTATCTGACTCTAGAGCCATGAACTTAATTAACCATTACTGTTCATTCCTGAAAGGAGCATGCAAGCCCGCCTCTGGGTTTACCAGGCATCACCATGCTCCTAGATTCTAATTAGGTTACAAGTCTTTCACGAAGTCCACCTTGCAAACTCGTACTTGCTTTCTGCAATTGGTATATACTGTCTGTTCATTCTACACTCTAACCTCTCTGCTCTTATAACTGCCCTTCATTCTAGAAATATGAATGTTTTCTGTTCTACCACTCATGTCTAAGAGTTTGCCTTCCAAGGCGAAGATTTTGAAATGTAGTAAACTCATTGTGTGTACAGAGGAGAAAGATCTCACCTGACCTTCAGATAACTATTTGAGTCTTTCTAATAACATTTGTAGAATGACCCCTGGATAATGCCACTGATTCATTGTCAGCTTATTTCAAATGTCCTGATTCGACTATTATGGGTTAACCATATGAAGCATTTAACAAAGGAGTTACCATAGAGGAAGGAAGCCCCTTTTTATTGACTTTATGGAAAAAAGAACATGTTAGAAATGGCATTAACTGCCCAGGCTTTCATTCTCCTTTTGACACCGGATAGATATTTCACGTATGCTTAGGCATCATTCGTCTCAGCACATCTGTAGCTTAACATAGACTTACTGTTTATACGCCTCTAAGATGAAGGCTCAGTTGTCAGGGTGCTCACCTTTCTATCTGGGGAGAGACAAGCAGAAGGGACAGACTTAAGACATTCTCCAACAGAAGAACGGCAGCCCAAGTCATACTATTGATGTGATCCCCTTTGCCTTCTACTCGATTTTCCGTTCTTCAGAGAAAATTCCGTTTTCCACTAGTGTCTTTCCTCTAACTTTTTATGATAGAAGTAAGAGGTTTTTGCTCCCTGTCTACTTAATTCTCAGACCTAGGCAGAAGAATGATATTATCTATCTCATCTTACTTAAATCGACAAATCTAATTAAATCATCTGATTGGTAGTGAGCACTAAGTTGACTTTTGAGATATTCTTGAACCAGTGTGCTCCTTCTTAGAAATCTCAACTATTTTTGTGCTCTGTTTTCTAAAGGGGAAGAAAAATACCAGTCACAGGAAATATCTAAAGCACAGCCTGACATACATTTTATTTTCTTTCTTTACAATTTATGAGATTAGATAGTCACAAAGAAACGGGTGCATCAGGAGACAGCACATCCATTGTTGAGGTTTAGTATGGCCAAATGATCAAACAATAAGAATTTTACATCAATGCACATCTGAAAACTTCTCCAACAGAGTTAAAAGGGAAGCCACACACTGGGAAAAACATTTGGTAATGAAATGTCAGATAAGGGACTTATATCTAGAATTTATACAATACTCAAGCACCACAAAAAAATACAGGTAAACAATCCAATTGAAAAATGAGCACAGGATATGAACAGACACTTCACCAGAGAAGTCATTCAGCTGGCAAACAAACACATGAAGGAATGTTCAAAATCTAAGCTCTAAGAGAGATGCAAATAAAAACAACTATAAGATGTCATCTCACCCCAGTAAGAATAGCAAATTTTAACAGAACAGCGAACAGCAAATGCTGGTGAGGTTGTGGAGAAGCTGGAACACTTATTCACTGTTGCTAGGAGTATAAAATGGTGCAATCACTATGGAAGGTAGTATGGCACTTTCTAAAAAAATTGCAAATAAATGGAAACCCACAGTCTCTGTAAATTTTCATTGAAATTAATAATAAATTTTTTTAAAAATTGCAAATAGAAATACCATTTGACCCAGCAATTCCACTACTGGGAATATACCGTAAAGATACCAGAACTGTCACCCAAGATAATATATGCACACCCATGTTTATCACAACTTTGTTCACACTAACAAGGAGTTGGAAACAACCCAAGTGCCCATCAACACATGAATAGATAGAGAAGCTGTGGTATATTCACACAATAGACTACGCTGCAGTGAAAAAAAAAAGGAATTCATTAAATATTATACAAAATGGGTGACCCTGGAGGACATTATGCTGAGTGAAATATCTCCATCACAAAAGGACAAATACTGCATAGTGCAACTGTTGTAAAACGAGACTGACATTGGGCTTGGGGGGAGACTGAGAAAAATGGGATAAACTATGTATACTGCATTGAAACAAATGAGAGAACTGTTTAAAAGGGATATGTTATTAGGTATTATTGTCATGACAGGAGTCTAGAACGAAGACAGCATAGTGGAGTGGACTTAGGGGAGGGATTGTATAACAATGAAAGAATTTTACTTTCCAAAGAGAAGAGCAAAATTGGGGGGAAGCATGGGCAGGGAGAAAAGTGCAACAATGAATGAATGGAAATCCAAAGTCTCTGTAAGCTTTCATTAAAATTAATAATAATAAAAAGAATCTGACATCAAGGAGAAGGAGAAATCAAAAATGAGGCCTGAAGGGCCATTGGGCTCTTGTTTAACATCATCATCCAAGGGCTTCATTGTCTACACTCAGAAGCCAGCTGTTGTCTCGTCAACCCTGTGTATCAGAGTAGAACTATGATCCACAGAGTTTTCAATAGCTAAGTTTTTATAAGTAGATTGTCCAGCCCTTCTTCTGAGGTACCTCTGGATTGATTAAAATATGCAACTTATTAATCAGTAGCCAAGCGTCTTGTTAACTATTTATATCACTCAAAGGCTTATATCTACAGAAACCACTGCATATTCCATAGTGTGAATATTTTCTATATGTAATTGCTACCTGTGTGGAGATTATATATATATATTTATATATATATTTATATTTGTTGTTGTTGTTTTTAAGTGCTGTCAAGTTTTAGACAACTCATAGTGACCCTATAAATGAAAGACCTGAACAATTGTACAGCTTTCATCATTTCTCTAATTTTGTAGAGTTTCCAGAGGGCCATGCCTGCTTTAATTTGAGAGCTCCACCAAACACTGTCCACCATGGATAACCATTCTCGCCTTTGATTCACCAGTGTCACAGTGTTTAAAATTACAGCAACCATGAGTTATCTCTCTAAAGCAAATGGACAGACCAGTGCTATACTACTTAGAAGAGTGTTTGACAAGAAACAATTAAAACCAGGCTTGAGGGCTGTAGATTAAAATCACCATTTGGCTTGATGGCATAACTTTCTATTCACTAGACCACACCAGAGCTCCCTATATGACTCACAGCAATTCTATGAACAACAGATCTAACCCTTGTCCTATCCTACGCCATCCCCACAATCCGAGACACGCTCGAGCCCATTGTGACACAGTATCACTCCATCCTATTGAGGATCCTTTCTCTTCTCTGACCTTCTACTTCTCTCAGCATGGTATCATTTCCCAAGGGTTGGAACCTCAACTGTTGTTTGTTGTAGTTAAGTGCTGTCAACTCATAGCAACCCTATGAACAAAAGGCCTGAAGCCTTTCCATAATTATCGTTATTTCTCAAAGTTCATAGGGTTTCCAGAGGCACATTGTTTAGGAAGTGGATGACACTCCTGTGATTTTAAACATATCAGGATTCTAATAAATAGCCTTTAGTTATTTTTCTTCCAATGATGACAGTTTCAGTGTAGGAAATCTGAGATAAAAGAAAATGTACTAGTATGTCAATTAGGATGTTGTGTGCCATCAAGTTGACTATGCCTCATAGAAATCCTATGGTGACTATAGTTTCAGGGATCATTCCTAGAGTTCACAGTGACCCTGTGAACAACAGTTCTGAACCATGTCTTATCCTGAGCTAACCTCACCATCTCTGACATACCTGACCCCTCTGCCACAGCCACTATGTCAATCCATCTCATCTAAGATCTTCCTCTTTTGCTCTGACTCTTCCAAGCATACTATCCTTCTCCAAGGACTGGCCCCTTTTGACAACATGTCCCATAGTATTTAAGACAGAGTTTTAAAATCCTTTCTTCCAGGTAACAACCTGGTTTGTTCTCTTGGCATTCTATGGCATGCTCAACACTCTTTTTCAGCACCACAACTCAAAGGTAATAGATTCTTTTGTCACCCTTAGTCATTGTCCAGTTCTCAGTTGCATAGCAAGTAATCGTGAAGGCCATGGCCTAGATAGGTAAGATACACCTTAGTCTAGATTGACATGGTTGCTGTTTAGCACTCTGAAGAAGTCCCTAACAGGAGACTTTCCCAAAGCAATTACTCTTTTGATTTCCTGCCTGCTGGTGCCAAGGGTGCTGGTTGTGGATCTGAGCAAGATTAAATTGTTAACAACTTCAATTTTTTATTCATCTATCACAATGCTGCCTCTTGACCCGGTGGTAAGGGTTTTTGTTTTCTTGATGTTGAGATGCAATCCTTATTGAAGGATGCAATCTTTGGCTTTCTGCAGCAAATACTTCAAGTCATCCTCAGTTTCAACAAGCATAGTTGTATCATCTGTATAATGCAAGTTATGGAAGTCTGCCTCTAACCTTGATGCCATGTTCTTCCTCAAGTCTAACCTCTCAAATAATCTGTACAGCACATAGATTGAAAAAGTATGGAGAAAAGACATGTATCTAACATATTCCTTTCTTGATCTTGAACCATGTAGTATTCATTTGTTCTGTTCAGACAATAGCATCTTGGTCTATGTATAGGTTTTCCATGACACAATTAAATGTTCTAGGATTCCTATTTTTCTCAGTGTTAGTCAAAATTTATTGTGATCTACACAGTTAAATGCCTTTGCATAGTCAATAAAATACAAAGAGACAGCCCTCTGATACTCTCTGCTTTTAGCAACATGCATCTGACATTGGCAGTGACATCTCTTGTGCCATGGTCTCTTCTAAATCTAGCTTGTATTTCTGTTAGTTCTTGGTTGATGTACTGTTCCAGTAATTTTGGGATCATCTTCAGCAATATTTTGCTTGTGTGTGATATTGATATTGTTTGGTAATTTACACTTTCTGTTGGATTGCCTCTTTTGGTAATGGGAATAAATAGGTATCTCTTCCAGTCAGTTGGCAAGGGAGTTGTCCTCCAGATTTCTCAGCACAATTTCTTGAGTAAATCCAGGGCAGCATCTGTTTGTTGAAATGTAACAATTGGTATTCCAGCAATTGTTGGGGCCTTATTTTTTGCCAATTCCTTCAGAGCAGTTTGAACTTCTTCCTTTATGATAATTTGCTCTTAATCATATGCTACTTTACTGAAATAGTTCTATGTCAGCCAATTCTTCCTGGTATAGTGATTCTGTGTATTCTTTCTATTTCTTTTGATGCTTCCTGGAACATTCAAGATCTTGCCAATAGCATCTTTCAGTATTGTGACTCAAGGCTTGAATATTTTCTTCAGTTCCTTCAGTTTGAGTAGGGCCTAAAAAGCTCTTCTCTTTTTGTTTTCTGTCTCAGCTGTTTACGGAAGTGGATGCCACTCTTGCTTCCAAGCTTGTTTCAACCGGGGAGTGCCACGTAACACCGTCCACCATGGGTAATCGTTATCGCATTTGACACATCAGTGTCACAGCATTCAGCTTCACAGCAACCACAAGTTACCTCTGTATGGCAAGTGGACACACCAGACTGTACAACCTCCAAGAATGTTTGAGCAAAAACAATGAAAGAACAGGCCTTAGGGCCGCGGATTATAGTCACCCACCTTTGGCTTGGTAACATCACTTTCAGTCCACTAGTCACTGGTCTCTCCCTGTGTTGTTAAGTGCCGTTGAGTCATGGGCGACTCATAGTCCACTTTACTATGTATTTCTTTTTCTGTAATTTTGTCATGAAAATAATACATAATCGTATTTTGCTTTTAAACAGTTCTCTCCTCATCTTTTTCAATGTAGTATACATTATTTTCCCCTCTTTTCTAACATTCCCCCCAATCTAGATGCCAGTGCCATTTTACAACAGTGGCACTATGTAGTGTATGTCCTTTTGTGACTGAGATATTTCACTCAGTATAATGTCCTCCAGGGCCACTCACTTTGTATAATATTTCATGAGTTCTTTGTTTTTCAATGCAGCATAGTATTCAATTATGTGAACATATCACAGCTTCTTTATCCATTCGTTGATGGGCACTTGGGTTGTTTCCAATTCTTTGCTATTATGAACAAAGTCGCAATAAACATGGGTGTGCATATATCTGCTTGGGTGACAGTTATGGTTTCTTTAGGGTAAATTCCCAGTAGTGGAATTACTGGGTCAAATGATATTTCTTTTTCCAACTTTATGAGAAAGTGCCATACTGCCTTCCATAGTGGTTGCACCATTTTACACTTCCACCAGCAGTGAATAAGTATTCCAGTTTTTCCACAACCTCACTTGCTTTGCTGTCTGCTGCTTTGTTGAATTTTGCTGTTCTTACTGGGGTAAAATGATATCTCATAGTTGTTTTGATTTGCATCTCTCTTAGAGCTAGGGCTTTTGAGCACTTCTTCATGTGTTTGTGTGCCTACGAATGTCTTCCTTGGTGAAGTGCCTGTGCCCATTTTTCAATTAGGTTGTTTAACTTTATTTTGTTGTGGTGCTTGAGTATTCTATAAATTCTAGATATAAGCCCCTTACCAGTCATGTTATTGCCAAATATTTTTCCCAGTCTGTGTCCTCCCTTTTTACCTTGTTGGAAACATTTTTGGATGTGCAAAAAGGGATTTTATTCTTAGAAGGTCTCATTCATCTATTTTATCCTCTCCCGGTTGTAGGTTTTGCAGGATGCTTGGAAGACTGTTTATGTTGTGGATTAGTGCTTCTAGAGTTCTTCCAATCATTTCTCTAATGAGGTTTATAGTCCTTGGTTTTAGTCCTAGGTCCTTGCCATTTGTATTTTTTAATAAATATACTTGCAATGAATAAATCATTGATTGTACCAAATTCTATCTTTCTATCTTCAGCCTCATTACTGCTACCAAGCCTGTAGTTTCTAACTACTGGCATTTCTTCCCTGTTTCCAACTTTTGCCTTGATATGGGAACTCCTGCCATCTGTGCCACTATATATGTATGTTTGCTTCTCTTTATAGTTTGCTCTTGTTGTTGTTATGTGCCGTCGAGTCATTTGCAACTCATAGCGACCCTATGCACAACAGCCCTAAACCCTGCTCTATCCTGTGCCAATCGCACTGCCTCCGACACACCCATCCCGATTACCCCAGTCACCGAATCAATCTATCTCTTATCTGTCTGTTCCTTGATCTTGGGAAGAGCTTTTAAATGTTGTTGTTCTTAATAGTTTAGATATGTATATGTTTACTTGTCTATCATCTGCTTTTTTGGGTACAGTGCTAGTGTGTCAGATGCTGTACTAAAATGGAACTCTCCAGTTAAGACAGGCTAGGAAAAAGTATTGGCCATTTTCTCCTTTTTTTAAATTTTCTTTTTATTTTATTATTTTGTGTGTGTGTGCACCGTCAAATCAGATCTCACTGATACAGGAGGAGATTGTCCCTCCTTCTCTAGACAAGCATCTGGTGGATTTGAACCGTGCACCTCTGGTGGCCACTTACTTTTGAAATGACAAACCTTGGGAAATCTTATGAACAATAGCTCACACTTAGACTATTAGCTATAGCACCGTAGACTGAGCAGTCATATTGGAAGACACCAAAGACAAAGAGAAAAGTTACAAACATCCACTAATGATTGAAATGTGAAATGTACTAGGTATGAATATAGGAGAGTTGGACATTATTAAAAAATAAATTGAATGTATAAAGATTGATAGACTAGGAATTAGCTGAGATGGATTAGCATTGGCCACTTTGAATCAGGCAATCAATCATATAATCTACTTCACTGGGAATGGAAAAGTAAGTTAAAAAAAGAAGTCTAGATACATCCTGAAGTACAATATAGTGAGTGATGTGTTACTATTCATACACATTCCAGGAAAACCTACTATTACTACTATTGTTGAAATACATGAACCAGCAACTAAAGTAAAAGTGAAGGATAGAGAAGATTTCTACCAAATTTTCTGGTCTGAATTGACCAAACATGAAGCCATGGTGCATTAATAATTGCTGTTGTTGTTATGTGCCATCAAGTCACCTGTAACTCATATCAATTCCATGCATAAAAGCTCTAAATCCTGTCCTATTCTAAACCAATCTAATTGTCTCTGAGACACCTACATCCATTACCTCCGTTTCTGTGTCAATCCAGGGTCTTCCTCTCCTGCACTGACCCTCTATCCTTCCAAGCACAATGTCCTTCTCCAGGGACTGTCCCTCCTGGCAACATGTCCAACATATGTCAGCTGCAGCTTCTTTCCTTACTCCAAACAGCAACCTGGTTTCACTATTTCCAGGACTGACTTGTTTTTTCTCTTGACAATCCATAAAATGTTCAGTACTCTTCTCCAGCACTATAACTCAAAGGCATCAGTCTTTGTCCTGTCATCCTTAGTCATCGTCAGATTTTTGATACATAGCAAGTAATTGAGAAGACCATGTCCTGGATTAGGTGCACCTTGGTCTCTAGACGGACATCATTGCTCGTTAGCACTCTGGAGAGGTCCCTGACAGTAGATCTTCCCAATGCAATTAATATTTTGATCTCCCGACTGCTGATGCCAAGAATGTGGATTGTAGAATTTAGCAAACTGAAATTATTAATCTCAATCTCTTCTCCATCTATCATTGGCCTAGTAGTGAGAATCTTGGTCTTCTTGATGTTGAGCTTCAATTCATATTGAAGACTGCAGTCCGTGACTTTTGGCAACAATGCTTCAAGCCCTCAGTTTCTTTCCATTTTGAAAAAAAAAAAAGGAGAATGTGGAGTAACAAGGGTGATAGCTATTTACTGAATGTTCTTCTTTCCCTTTTTAAAAAAATCAGGGTAAAACCCATGATGGGCATGGGTGGGTGGCATTTGACCGCCACTAACCTGTCCCTAGATCAGCAAGCTATTGTCCAAACAGAGCAAGGTAACACTCCATGGCTCAAAGTCAAGAAAAGAGTGTGCTGAGATGTTATCTTTTCTCTTTACCTTTTCCATCCATATGCTGAACAGATCATTTGGGAGGCTGAACTTTATGAAGAAGTCAACATTAGAGGAAAACTTATCAACAGATTGTATTATACAGATGGTACAGCCTTGCTCACCAAAACAGAGGAAGACTTGACGTACAGCAGGTCAAAAACTGCAGTTTTCAATATTGATTGTATCTCAATATCAAGAAAACAAAGAGTGGATCAAATAAAGCCTGGTAGGATGGCAACAAAAGTTTCCAACACAAAAAAAAAGCACAAATCCTCCCAACTGGACTCATAAGCAACATTTTTAAAAACTAAAAAAAAAAAGTGATTTTGTCAATTATTTCATTTTCCTCACATGCACAGACAATACCCATAGAAGCAGCAATAAAGCAATCACACAACCCCTTCCTTACACTGAGAAAACACGCTGTCAAAGCTCTTTGTAAAGTGTTAAAAAGTGAAGATGTCACTTTGAGAACTAAGGTATGCCTGCGTGTGATCTTCTCAGTCATCTTATATATGACAATGAACAAGGAAGACTGAGGAAGAATTTATTCTCTTGAGTCTACGGTTTTGGCAAAGATTATTGACTATGTGATGAACTGCCAGCAGAACGAACAAATAGATCTTGGAAAAAATAGCCTCATGATGTTCCTTTGAAGCAAAGATGGCTCACCAATAAGTATGTTGTTGTGAAGAGCTATCGAGTCATAGATGACTCATAGAGACCTGTGAACAAAAGATCTGAACACTTGTATAACTTTCATCGCTTCTCCAAGTTCACAGAGTTTCTGGAGGCAAGCTATTTCAGAAGTGGATGCCATAAGCTTTATTTCCCTAAATAGTCAATATTTACTTTAAATTCTATTATTATAAATTTGTTTTTCCTATTCTTATATTTCATGAAACGGAACAGAATAATACATTTGACACCCACAAAAATCCCCCAATAGAATTATATGGGAATTCTATATTTTGGCTATTGTTCTTTATGACTACTACACTATGCTGACTGGAAGAGAGCAATAGTTGTTCTCATTCCAAAGAAAGGTGATCAGACAGAGTGTGGAAATTATTGAACAGTATCATTAATATCACATGCAAGCAAGATTCTGCTGAAGATTATCCAAAAACGATTGGACAGCACATCAACAGAGAACTGCCAGATGTACAGGCTGGGTGTAGAAGAGGCCATGATACTAGAAATATTGTAGCTAATATTAGATGGATCTTAGCTGAAGTCAGGGAATATCAGAGCAATGTCTATCTGTGTTTCATTGACTATGCGAAGGTGTTTGAGTGGACCACAAAACTGTGGCTAATTGAGAAGATCGGAAATCCCAGAGCACTTGATTGTGCTAATGAGAAACACATACTTGAACCAGGAGCCTGTCATCAGAACAGAGCAAGGAAAAACTTCATGGTTCAAAATTGGGAAGATTGTATGTCAGGGATGTGTCCTATCCCCATACCTTTTTAATCTATATGCAGAACAGATTATCCGGGAGGCTGGGCTCTATGAGGAGAAATGTGGCATCAGGATTGGAGGAAGAATCATTATGCAGATAACACAACCGTGATTGCTGAAACTGAGGAGACCCTGAAGCACTTGCTGCAGAAAGTCAAGGAATGCAGCCTTGAATAAGGATTGAGGCTCAACTTCAAGAAAACAAAAATTCTCACCAGTGGGCCAATTTGCAGCACCGTGATGGATGGTGAAGAGATGGTTAACAGCCTTAGTTTGCTTGGATCCACAATCAACACTCTTGCTAGCAGCAGCCAAGAAATTAAAAAATGTATTGCATAGTGAAAGTCTGCTGTTAGAGACCTCTCCAGAGTACTGAAGAGCAATGATATCAGTCTGGAGACTAAGATGTGCCTGTATGGTCTTTGCAATCACTTGTTATGCATCAGAAGGCTGCACAATGACTAAGGATGATAGAAGGAGAATTGATGCCTTTGAGTGGTGGTGCTGGAGAAGAGTATTGAGGGTACCATGGACTGCTAAGAGAACCAACAAGTTCATGCTAGAGAGGGTTAAACCAGGCTGCTCCTTAGAGACAAGAATTCTGAAGCTTTGTCTGACATACTTTGGACATGTTTCAAGGAGGGACCAGTCCTTAGAGAGGGGCATCATTCTTGGGAGGGTGGAGAGACAGTGCAAGAGAGGAAGACTCTCGATGAAATGGATTGGCTCAGTGACTGGAGTAATTGGGGTAGGTGTGTCAAAGACAATAAGATTTGGCACAAGATAGAGTAGGGTTTAGGGCTGTTGTATATAGGGTCACTATGAGTCATAGACAATTCCACAGCACATAACAACAAACAACAACAACAACAACACTACTATGCTGTTGTTTTTATTTATTCCCTGGTTGATTGTGAGTCATGAAAGCTTCATTTATGCTGAGTAGAGTATGAAAACTGCTACATGGAGTTTTCTAGGCTGTCATCTAGCAGATTTCAAGGCTGTCTTTAAAGCTACCTCTGGTTTGGTTGGAGCCACCAATCTCTTGTGCAGAACTCTTGTGGAGGGTTCATTGTGCTATAATATATCACTACCCATTTCTCCAACTTCTGTGTTCCAGCTGCCAATAAATATTAATGTATCTTGATTGTATGTTTAGTCAAATCCATATGCATTCTAGGAAGACCTGTTAATATTATTAAAATATTTGCACCAACAGCTAAAGCCAAAGAGGAGGAGATTTCGAGTTTCTATCAACTTTTGGAATGTCACATACTTTTGAGAGGTTATCAGAAAGAACCAGTCCTGTCACACTTGGTAAAAAGCACAGAAAAATAAGAAGAACTTCAGTGAGATGGATTGACACAGGGACTGCAATAATGGCCTCAAGCACAACACTGTGGGAAAGGCATAGACCAGGTGTTGTTCATGTGGTAAAAGTTAAAACTAACCTGATAACACCTAACAACATTTAGTTGTGAATCCTGTTTTCACAATTTTACACACACTTCTACCAACTGAACTCTGAGAAGAAAGGGAATCCCAGAACACTTGATTGTGCTTATGTAAAACCCATACTTGGACATGCTGGAATTTTAAAATACTGAAGTGCTTGGACATGCCTGCAGGCTGAGGGCTAGTGTGTTGTGAATCGGTTTAAGCTGGATCTTAGGATGACTTCTAGCATCTTGAGGAGAGCTATGTATGGAACGCTTGGGGCTCTTATGGCTTTCTTTTCCTGCCTAGTGGGTGTCAGCAGATGGGACTTGCCAGATGAATTTGGGGTCTCTGGCCCATAGTCCGAGGCATACCGGAATTCTGAAATGCTGAAATGTTTGGCCACGCCTGCAGGATGAGGGCCAGTGTTAATTGGTGAAATGTTAGTTGATTTTGGATGAACACTCTTTTGAATGGTACAGCAGAGGTCTATTTGTTCTACTGAAAAAACATAGAGTTGCTGTGATGATGGACAAATGGGCCATGGGTTTGTCAAACACCATAATTGACTACCCATCATGGGCAGTGTTTGGTGGAATTCCCAGGCTGATTTAAGTTTGGAAGCAGGACTGGCATTCACTTCCTAAACCACATGCCTCTGGAAAGTCTTTAAACTTGGAGAAATGATGATAGTTATAGAAAGGCTTCAGGCCTTTTGTTGATCTTTTGTTTCTCTATGCATCCTTTCCTCATGAGTACTCAGTCTATATGGTGGACAAACATTTCAAGAAATTAGATGCTATGGAGAAACATGTGACATCAGAATAGGAGGAGATTGAAGAAGAAGCAGAATGCTCCCAGACGGGCATTTTTGGGTGGTGAGAGCCAAGGAGAATGTGTGATTATGGAGGAATTTGGAATGACAGAGCTCATGGAGTTTGAACCATGCTTTGTTTTTGGTCAAACATTCTTCTAGGTCATATAGCACTGGTTGGTCCATTTGCTCTACAGAAGTAACTCATGGTTGCTGTGATGTTGAACACTGTGACACTGCTGTGTCTAATGTGATAATGGTTACCCATGGTGAACATGTTTGGTGGAGCTCCCCGATTAAAACAAGCTTGGAAGCCAGAGGGGCATCCACTTCCGAAATAGCTTGCCTCCAGAAACCCTATGAACCTAGAGAAAGGATGAAATTTATACAAGTGTTCAGGTCTTTTGTTCATAAGGTTGTTATGAGTCTCCTATGACTCCATGGCCCTTAGCAACAATATACTTGGACCAGGAGATTGTCATCAGAACAGAGCAAGGAAATACTGCATCTTTCAAAATTGGGAAGAGTGTATGCCAGGGATGTGTACTATCTCCAAATCTTTTCAGTCTATGTGCAGAACAGATCATCTGAGAAGCTGGACTCTATGAGGAGGAGTGTGACATCAGAATTGGAGGAAGACTCATCAACAACCTGCGTTATGCAGAGGACGCAACCCTGCTTGCTGAAACTGAGGAGGACCTAGAGCACTTGCTGCAGAAGGTCAAAGACTTCAGCCTTCAAAATGGATTGAAGCTCAACATCAAGAAAACAAAGATTTTCACCGATTGATAGCATCATGGTAGATGGTGAAGAGATTGAGATTAACAGCTTAAGTTTGATTGGCTCCACAGACACTCTTGGTAGCAGCAGCCAGGAAATCAATAGATGAATTGCATTGGGAAATCTGCTGTCTGGGACCTCTCCAGAGTACTGAAGAGCAATGATATCACTCTAGAGACTAAGGTGTGCCCGATCCAGGCCATAGTCTTTGAAATTACTTGCTGTGTATCAGAAAGGTGAATAATGACTAGGGATGATAGAGAATTGATGCTTTTGAGCTGTTGTGCTGGAGAAGAGTATTGAATATACCATGGACTGCTAGTAGAACAAACAAGTTTGTCATGGAGAGGGTTAATCCAGACTGCTCTTTGGAGGCAAGGAGTCTGAAGCTTCATCTGACATACTCTGGACACGTTGCAAGGGATCTGCCCTTGGAGAGGGACATCATGCTTGGAAGGGTGGAGGGACAGTTTAAGAAAGGAAGACTCAGGATGAGATGGATTGATTCAGTGACTGGGGTAATGAGGATAAGTGTGTCAGAGACAATAAGGTTGGCACAGGATAGAGCAGGTTTCAGAGTTACTGTACACAGGGTAGCTATGAGTCGCAAACTACCTTCTCCACAGGAGAAGGATGGACAATCTCCTCTCATGTGATTAACTAAACCTCCTGAAGGGTCAGCTCTGGGTCAGTTCAGACTTGACAGTAAACAACTACTAATTGAAGAGCAGTACTTCGAACACACTAACCATTCTGCTGGAGTAAGAAGTGGCAGCTTGCTTCCATAAACATTACAGCCTTAGAAATTCTATGATTGAGCTCACTCTGTCTTACCAGGAAGCCTATGAAAAGCAATTCTAAGACGATGGTTGGTTGGATTTAGCTAGCTCTTCGCCCTTCTCTGTGTAATTCCACCCCACACCACTGAGGGCAGTAGATATCCTTCCTCACTCCCAGTTTTTTACCTTGCTTCTCTCTATCAGATTCGACCAAGTTAGAACGACAGGGGAATTCTCATACAAATGGTAGATGTGTCCAACATACCGGTTTATTAACGAAGTTATAAACTCTTATAACTATTTTTCAAATTCATTATAATGTTGTAAACACCATGATATGGACATTACTGGTAAGCTCTACAAAGCTGGCTCTTGCTGGGCTTTGCAGTTGTTCTCCCCCCATCTTTGGAGAGAATGGTGCGATCCAACCTGCGCTGGCTGGACCCGGAAGTGGCTGCGGCTTTTCCGCGGGCTGCGCGCGCTCTCAACCGGGGCGCTAGTTGGTTTGCTTAAAGAACTTTTGGGAACCGCTGTTCCACCTTCCCTGATCTTCCGCGGCCTATGAGGCTCCATGGCGACAGCAGGGACCTGTCCCGGGGGCGGGCTGCCTGGGCAGAGCCACGGCGCTCCGGGGGTCTCCGCAGTGGCGTCGCTGTGTTTGCCGCCGTGGCTGCGGTGTTCACCCTCACGCTGCCCCCGTCGGTGCCGGGGGGAGACTCGGGTAAAGTACTTTCAGAGTCTTCCCACCTGTGGCTCTCCCTCGGTCCTCGAGCGGCCCTGTGCAGCATCTCTCCCTGATCTGTGCGGGACGTTCGATCTGATGCTCCGATCCTGAGTCCTCGTGTCTGGTTAGCTCATCCTCGCGCCTGTGCCTCGAGCACGGTTTGACGTTCCCAGACCAACTCTTGCTTCCGCTCAGCTTCTTTCATTCTCGGACTTTGGAGCCGGGGCTTGTTGGTTTAGCGTGATCTTAACTTTTACATTTCTTCAGACCCGTTTTTCTGACCCCTAAGTTTCTGCCTTCATTTGGATAGTAAATTATCTAGTAAAGTAGATAATGCTTATTGACTCCTTGTGTCTCAGAAAGAATGCAAGACTCACGGGCAGTATATTCTAGTGCAGGGAGAAATTAAGGACTTAAGTTACTTAATGACTTAAGTTACACGGGACTCATATATATTATAGGGACACGAAGCGTAAAAGTGTAATTGAGAGTGGGAGCCCCCTTCAGAATGGGTAGTCAGGAAAGGGCTTTAGGAGATCGCATTTCTGCTGAACGACAAATACAGAACCGACCATGCACGAGTTTCTAGTAGAACACTTAAGAGTGGATGTCAGATAAGGCTTAAAACAGCTTGCTTTAATTAAAAAGTACAATCATGAGCCATGGCAATTATTTACAGTAGTTTTATATTTTATTTATATTTTGTTTTCCTTTCCAATTAACTACTATTAATAACTAGTAATGGCTAGTAATTTTGCGGTAAATCAAAGTAGTTTAAATGAGGAAGAAACAATGTGTCTGTTAACTTTGTTGCAAAGCAAGCTGCTCCAGAATTTGACACCAACATTTTTTTTAGGCTCACCTTTTGTGTAGTGCAGGAATGTGGGTGTGTCTTAGCTTGGTCTGGCTAAGGGTTTCTCGCAAGGTTGTTAATCTGAGTGTGGGCTGAAGTCATCCACGTTTAGTCTGGTGGGCTCAGTCTGGTGACATCTGTTTCTTTGTCATGTGGTCTTCCCCTAGAATATCTGGGCTGCTCTAAGTCTTACCTAAATCTGATGTCACTGTTGTTTTATAATCCAGTTTCAGAAGGGATATCCCATTGCTTCTATCTTATTTTATTCCTGGAATTTCTGCACGTCATTACATTCATCCCATAGTCATAAGGAATGGACTTCAAAAGAGACAGTAGCCGACCTTGGCAGTCAGTGAGTCACACTTCAAGATCTACCACATTGAGGATACTTGACCTTCCATATCCATATCATCGTGTCCTTTCAGTCAGAACCTAGTGGAGTAACAGAAATTGTGTTCCATTAGTATGATAAGGGTGGAATGACATATGCTTTCAAGGTTTATGTTAAGCACCAGAAGTAACTTTGTGAGAATTATGACATTGGAGAGTATTACTCAGAGGTTAGGTTAGAGTGTAACTTTCAAAGCATAATTGATACTTGCCTTTCGGGAACAATTGAGCCTAAATATGGAAGTGGATAGGTGAACACTTTGTGTGTGTCTGTCTCTTTTCGAAATGCTTTGCATGGATTTCTTTTCTTTAACCCTCCCAACTATTGGAATCTCAGAAGATTCATGTGGGTTACACACAGCAGGGATTCATTCTGTTGGTCACTGGGAGTCAGTTCCTACTCTGACCACGTGTCAGCACCTAACCATGTGCCCACAGCTAATTAGTAGGATAGAGATTTAATGCATTACATGACAGAATGTTAATCAAAAGGTTAGTGGTTCAATTTCACTAGGCAGTCTTCAGGAGAAAGATGGACACTCTCCTCCTGTTGTTTACCACCTCATAATCCCTGTGCGGTTACTTATATAACTTAGAATTGGCTTGACAGTTGTGGGAAATAAGTATGGCAGTTAAGAGGGGGGAAAAGTAGATTGATTTTAAAATATATTCTGTTAACCTCTATGCTTTTTCAAAGAATTTAATGACATGTTAAATTTTCTGTCACATGCATGCTGGTTTTTGATGTCCTTAAGTTTGCTGCCCTGCCTCTATTAATTATGTATTTCATTTTCCTCCTGAAGACAGACATTATGTATTTACCTGAAATTACCAAGCTTTTCAAATTTATTCTGACACTGAGTAGTTGCTTCTAATATTGTGTTCAGTTGTGTTTTTTTTTTTCCAAACTAAAAATTGGTGCCCAAGTATATACCAATATGGGAAATTCACATAATCATGCCCTTGGTAATTTTATTTGTATGTTCATTGTACTTGTTAAATGTTTGTTTCCATGAAATATATTTTCTATCAATAAACAGAACTCATCACAAAACCAGTATGAAGCATGTATTATTCTGATAGGTCTTTAGATTCTCTTGAAATTCGTCACAGCGTACCCTTGTCAAACTTATTTTGACACCATATAATTTGTTACTGGTAGATGCCGTCAAGTAGATGACGACTCTTAGCAACCCTACGAACAGATCTGAGCCTTGCCCTAGTCTGCGCTGTCCTCACAATCTCTGATGTGTTCAGTTATGTCGTTACAGCTTTGTTGAGGGTTTTCCTCTCTGAAACCTCCACCTTTCCAAGCCTCAAGCTATTCTCCAAGGACTGACCCCTCCTGACAACATGCCCAATGTATGTGAGATGACATGTAACCATCCTTACCTCTAGTGAGCGCCCTCGTTAAACTTCCTTCAGGACAGACTTGTTCTTTTGGCAGTCCATGGGATATCCAGTACTCTTCACCAACACCACATCTCAGAGGCAGCACCACAACTCAGAAGCTTCAGTTTATCCTCTGTCATCCTTACTCATTTCCCAATTTTCTGATGCTTGGGAAATAATTGAAAAGACTCACTAGTCTACCATATTTAATTCATTAAAAGCAAAACTAAGAATACTCAGTCCTTTGGAGACAGAAGGTAGAAATCTAGAATTCTGTTTGTTATTCCTGGCGTAAATAAATCGGCTTCTATACATGTTTATGTTATGTTGAAGATACTGTTGCAGCAGACTTGATAGCATATACTAGTGTAATTAATGTTAAATGTATAATACAAAGTGAGCTTTTGCTTTTTAAACTGGATATCTGACAGCTGTTGCAAAGCAGTGGTTCTGGAGCTTGAGTATACTTTCAGAAATGTGTTAGGGGAAAAAATGCATTGGAAGCTTGAGTCTTACGGGATTAAGTAGATTGAGGGTGTAGTCAAGGATTGGTTCACTCTAGAAAGTGCCCAGGTAGTTCTGACATAAGCAGTCATAGAGCTTTGAGGAAAACACTACCCGGGAGGGAGAAAGCAAGGGACCAAGATACTCAGTGTCCTCTTCATTCTCTCCTTTTTCACATCACATTAACTATTAATGTGATAAAGACATTAAAAGCATTTCCCTTTAGGGTTCATCAAGGATACTTTTGTAGGCTTTGAGTAGTAGTACAGGTTCTATCTAGATTTTCATTTCCCTAATAGTTGGTGGTGGAAGGAGGAGTGGCATCCACTTCCATAATAGCTTGCCTCCGGAAACCCTATGAACTTGGAGAGAGGATGAAAGGCACCCAAGCGTCAAGGACTCTCCTTCATAGGGTCGCTATGAGTTGCCTGCGACTTGACGGCACATAACAACAACAATAGTTGGTGATGGCAGTTTCTTCCAGATTTTTTTCCATACCGGCAGAAGTCCAATAAAGAATAACAACTTACTTTTTAGTGATGAAAGAGGTTAGAGAAAGTAGTCTCTATTAGAATAAGGAAATAGTCTCTCTGTTAATGTTCCTATCACTTAATGGTCACTCCTGGAATGCTTAGTTCTAGATTGTTATGTGGCATCAAGTTGAACGATACATAGGTAGATTCAAATGAAGTGGCTTTGGGATTGCAGCACATCTCCTCTGCCACCAGAGCACCCTGTCATTCTGAATCGTAGTTTTAAATAAAAAAGGATTGTTGCCAGGTGCCATTGAGCCAGCTTTTACTTAGTCATGTTGTTGTGTACTGTTGAGTTGGAGCTGACTCATAGCTGACCCTCCTCAGGTTTTCAGAGGCAGTGTATCACACAGGAGAACATTGTCTGTCTTTCTCTTATGAAGTGGTTGGTGGATTTGAACCATGTGGCTGTAGGTAGCCAGCACAGCTCCTTACCGCTAAGCCACCAGAGCTCACTCACTGATAGTGATTTTGAAATTTTTCATTTCATAGCACAGAGGTCGGATGATAGAGTGGTGAAGTGCTTGGCTGCTAGAGGATAAGTGTTTGAAACCCATTCTCTCCTCCTACAGAGGAAGACATGGCAGTTTGCTTCCATAAAAATAACAGCCTTGGAAACTGAGGCTCTTCTACCTTGTTCTGTAGGCTCTTTAGGACTCAGAATCAACTCAACTACAAAGGTATAATTTGTAACACTAAGGGAAATAAAAGAGCTAAAAGCTGGTTAAAATAGTTTGGAACTGAAGGTATTAAGTAAGGTCTAAAGAGTGGCTGCCACAATGGACTCAAGATGTGCAGCAGTTGGGAGGATGGCACAGGGCTGGGCAGTGCTCCATACTGTTGTACCGATGGGTCTGAACTGACTCCAAGGTACCCGACACCAGTAACCACCGAACCATTCTGGAACAAGCCCGGCTGGAACAAATTTAAGCAAGCAGCTGCTAATCAAAATGTTGACTGCTTGGAGGTAGAAAGAGAGCAGTGAGCTTCAGTTGTATGTTGTTGATGAGTACTATTCAGAACCGACTCAGAGCTGACCCTCCAGCATGTTTTCAGAGGCAGTAAATTACATGGGAAGAGAGGGTCCATCTTTTGTTCCATGGAACAGCTGGTGGATTTGAAACGTGTACCTTTGTGTTGGTGGTGCAATTCCTTACCACTAAGCCAAACCTTATGGAGTGCTTCTGTACTGTCCTAAAGGTTCATTATAAGATGATATCAACTCAACAGCAATGCTTTTTAACCATTCTGGGCAAAAACTTTAAAATCTTATCGTTGTTAGTGGCTAGAAAGAGAACACCCTTTTTAAACATTTTTAGGCCATTACTGTTTTAAAAATATGTAGTATATAAAAAGTACCTTTAGTTTCCAAGATGCTCTTAACCTCTTCAGAAGACTTGAAGGATGTTCTTAAATAATTAACATAAAGGAGCAATATCTGACTCGGTACTCTGATGGGCTTCTAGGAGCAAATGGTTAAATACTTGTCTGCTAAAGCAAGTTTGGTGGTTCAAACCTTTGGAGAAAAGGCCTGGTGATCTGTTCTATAAAGATTACAGCCCTGTGGGGTTGTTCTGTTCCTGTTCTGTTCTGTCTCCTGGGTCATTATGAGCCAGATTTGAAGGACGCAGTAATCTGAGATTTCCATGATGCAGGCATTCTTGCTTCAGATTGGAGGGGGAGTGCTATGCCTCAGTGACAGGGTTAACAATGTGATGCTTTTCTGTAAAACACTATGCAGGATGTGAATTGTCTTTTATGTGTAGCTAGGGAAACTGGTGGCTTAGTACTGGGAGTTGGGCTGCCCAGCTCAAGGTGTGTAGTTTGAATCTACCGGCTGCACCAGACATTCTCCCCCTTGGCAATTTACAGCCTCAGAAAACCCTTTGGAGGGTCAGGTATGAGTCAGTTTGGGCTTGAAGATACATAACAACAGGAGTGAGAGGAAGTGAACTAGACGTGGTAGCATAATGTTTTAAGTTAGTAGAAGAGACAATAATGAAAACTAACCAAAATAATTGTTTGTTGTTTAATGCCGTCGAGTCGTAGACAACTCATAGCGACCCTATGAACGAACAGCCTGAGCACTGTTCGTACATAGAGTTTCCGGAGGCAAGCCATTTTGGAAGTGGATGCCGCTCCTGCTTCCAGGCTTCATTTAGTCGGGAAGCTCCAGCCAACACTGTCCACCATGGGTGCCCATTACCACTTTTGGCACATCACTGTCACAGGCTTCAGCATCACAGCAACCACGAGTTACCTCTGCACAGCAACGCACAGACCAGTGCTATACCACCTAGAAGAATGTTTGACAGGAAGACAATTTGAACCTGGCCGAGGGCCACAGATGACAATCACCCACCTTCGGCTTGGTAGCACAGCTTCCTTCCACTAGGCCAACGTAGCTCTCTCTTGGTTGTCATTGTAAAATAATTGTAAAGGCTAAATAAATGCTAAACTGAAAGGCTTGTATGTGATTCTGGAAAAGGCTGAAGAATTCACACTGCCAGGGAAGGCAGGAGAGGGAGTGTTTAAGGGAGGTGGTGAGGAAGTGGCGATTGAACTAACCCTTGAAGGAGATAGAGGAGGATGCTGAGGGACATATTCCAAAGTGAGAAAATGAGTGTTAACAGGTACATGAGAAAGGCGCTGCAGAGGAGTGGTGGGTGATCAGACTGGACTAGAGAAGCACAGGCAGACTTCCTGGCTGTCTGCCTAGAAGAGGGACCTCGAAGCTACAGAAAGCTTGCCTGGCATGCAGAGGGGTCTGCACCTCACACTTCAAGCAGAAAACAGCCAACAACATATTTTTGCCTAAGATATTTCTTTTATATTTTTCTTCTTCCAAGGCGTGGGGGTATGTAGTAAGTGATTTTAATGCAGACGAGTTAAAGCAGGATATTGGTCACGTTTATTACTGTGTAAACTAGGCTTGAGAGCATAAGGTCTTAATTATAAACACTGTAGAAATGACGACTACTGATACCCATAGAAGAGTGAAAAGGAATATGAACACATTTCGAAATACTACCTTTTGAAATAATCCTGCCAACTTTCAGAAATCACTTCTCAGTGTTGGTTGATGGCCCATTGCATGTACACATTACAATGTATAGGGATAAAGCAAAAATAATACCTGTGCTCTGAATACCTAATATGGTGTTTCACAAATAGATATTGGATTATTGCATAATAATTTTAGAAATTATTACTAACCATGAACTAAAGAGAAAGACTATAATGATAATGATTTAATAATTTAAAAAACATACTGACATAAAATTAACAGTAACCTGGAGTTACTTGAAATTTATTCCAGGGTAAATGTCAGAGTTAGGAGTAGCATGGCACATTTTATAAGTAGTACATAAATGTCTATACATTTTCAAAAGCATACTTTTACTTCCTCATAGCATACATTTATACATACATGACTTTGTGCTAAATTCTTGGGGGATATTTTATCATGTTGCACTAAGGCTTCAAAACAATAATTGTCTGACTGCAAATGAATACAATTCTTTTAGGAGGGAAAAATAAGCATTTTTTTTTAAATCAAACTTTTATTTCCATTGACCAGTTATTAAAAACTATCAAAGATAGTTTGTTCAGAAAGAACTAAGGGAGAAAATATTCTTAGACTATTTCATGCTGTTAAATCTCTACAGATTTGCAGTTTTATCCAGTCAAATTAATGCAAAACCCCAATGCAAGCATTTGGATTTGGAAAACTTTGGAGGAGTGTCATTTTCTAATAGTAATTATTGGTTTTACATTATTTTTTCACAGGGGAACTGATCACAGCCGCATATGAGCTTGGAGTAAGTATTCGTTTTATTGTTTAATCAATGCTCTCATTAACAGTTTTAGGAATTAAGAAAGTTTAATTAAGCATGGAGTAAAGTAGATTAATTTATTTTCAAACCCCAGTTTTTACTAACTTATAAGTACAGTACGTGACAATTTACTTTAAGTTTTAAATCCAATTAAACTAAATTATAAAGCAAAGCCTTTACTATATATACAGTAGCTGGCTTATTATCACCCCAAATTTTGTATAAGCTGTGGAGAATAAAATAAATCGGGTTAACACTTTAATAAGTTTATTATTTAATAAACTTTATTATGGTGCATGATCCCTTTAGGCAAGACCTTAGGACTGTCAGCGTGGTGGTAATCCGATAGCAGTGTGGTCTTTCAACTTTCTAACCAATATGGTATTTTAGAACCTGTTCCCCCCCAGTAGCCTTTTCAATGACCCTAATGTACTGTGAACCCAGAGAACAAACTGCTTAAGGACTGACAATGAAATATGTCACCCTTTCTCTAGGTAATGCACCATCTAATAGATGCTGCCAAATCCACTAAAGAAAATATTTGTTTGTATTGGCACAAGAGGATTACAATGGAAAACCACTGTCCAAACATTTAGGTGTTGGTGCTTAATCATTATACTTGTTTGAGTAAAAGAGTTACTTTACAATTAAAGTCAGTGTGACTGTCCCTTTACTAGATGAGAACCTCCTAACTGTTGCTGCTTTTTCCGTAGGTTGCCCATCCTCCTGGCTACCCTTTGTTCACTCTGGTGGCTAAACTGGCAATCGTTCTGTTTCCTTTTGGCTCCATTGCCTACCGAGTCAATCTGCTCTGCGGCTTATTTGGAGCAGTAGCTGCATCGTTACTTTTTTTCACTGTTTTCAGGTAAAATCCTCAGTAAGCTCAAATTAATTTTAAGTAATTGGAAACGAAGTGTGCTTATGGCCCAAACAGATTATAAGGGGGGGAGGGATGTTGCTTTAATGGTTTTCTTAACTCATGTGATATCCTTTTCTCAAATTTACAGTCATTTCATATGCATTTGACTCATATGCACTTGACCTGTCAGATGATTACACAGTTGGTTCTGCTGCGTACAGTGGCGTGAAGGTGTCACCAGCTCATTATCACAATTCTCTGGTTAGGCAGAACTAATGAGGTTTGTCATTTTATGAAGATGCAGATGGGCCCGTTTAATTTAACAATATGAAATTCATCTTTTGGTAAATGGTAAATATTTTTTAATGAATCACAGTATCCCTGATGGGCAGCTGCCTCTCAGGTCCAACAGAGGATATTTCTAATTATGTTGTATCCTAACCATGAACTTAGGGTTTTTTTTTTAAAAGTGATAGCATTAATAGAGGAAGTAAATTTTTAATATGGTTTTAGTAATGTTTCACTTTGTACCATATAGTTCTAAGTAAGGTGGACAAATTAGACCCTGCTTACTTCATTGGTGGAAACCTTTCTTAGATGGAAGGTACTCCTGTGTTTTGAAAATTTATCATTAGTTTAGGATATTGCTAAACTCACTGGTCTTTGATGTTTCCGTCTTCCACATTCTTAACTCATTCAAACTTATGCCTAAGAAGATAGTAAAAATATAAAAATTTTGTTTTCCTCCAAGAGAAAAAATTTTAACACTTCTCAAAAAACTGTTACAGATTTTATTCCAAAAACAAAGAGTATTTGTTTGTAAGTACATTATAATTTGAATAGACATAAGTTCGAATGTACTTTTGGAGACTTATTTTTCTTAGAATTCCTCCTAAATTTCCTTCTTATTTTAATAGAGAGGTAAAGACTAGCATTGCTTTTTCTCCAAAACATGCTTTAAAATCTTTTTTTGAAAGCTTCCAGATGCTGATATTATTACAGTTGTTAATCATTAAATGTTTATATAATTTAATTTGTTCTATTTCAGCTGTAGAGACTTTCAGTCATGGCGAGGTCTTCACGTGAGATACGAAAAATGACATCACTTCGCTGATTAGTGTTAGGAACACTTTCTTTATGAAAATGTTTAGAATAATTCTTTTTAGAATTATTCCTTATAAGTCTCTTATGATTAGACTATATTAGTGTTTCCACTGAGAGAAAAACTGACCTTTTTTAAAACACTGTTGAAATTTAGAACTTACCTGTTTGTTATGTAATGTATGAGTTATTAATTTTCTCAAGATACTTTAAGATAGAGATATTTTAAGAAAACCCATGTTTTTATTTCTGTTGATACTTCATACAATATTTGTATCTATTTTATAAAATCCTTATATAATGTATACTTGTAAAGATATATACATATAAATAGCTAGCTACTATACAAATATAATGATTAGCTTTATAAAACTTTTTCATGGTTTTCAACATATTAATTGTAAATTAATGTAAAAATCATGTATAAAATGACCATCTTTACAGAATCTATGTAACTTTGGACAATAATTTTCATTTGAACTGTTCACATATTGGAATAGCTTTTATTATTTGATATTCTTGATTATAATGAGCTTTAGAGTCACATACTAGCCAGAAATCATTCTAATATATAGTCATAAAGATTTTTTTTTCCTGCTTGCTGTGATGTGTTTTAAAGAAGAATTCTTAATATGATTAAACTGGATGGATATTTGAGTTATTTTAGCATTATAGTATTTTGAAAGTCAAAAGTTGTCCCTTTTTTTTTTTTTTGCAGAAAAGGAACCTAAACAATATTATCTTCTTTCCGTACATTTTAATATGAAAATACTTCATTATTTTGAATACAAATAATTGACAAGGTACACGTCCTTTGGGAACAACCTAGTTCAAGTGGCAAATCTGTTTTGTCAAACAATAGACACCCTTCAGAAAGGAGCAAGCCATCTCTATGGTAATAGGACTAACAGTAGCCTATTGATTGAGTGGAAGAAGACATTATACAATGTCAGCTGGCTTGTTACAATTTCATTTGTTGTATGACCTGAACTTAACCTTTAAAACCTTTCTTGTGTGAACATAAACCCAACAGCAGGACACAGGTCTGCACAGCCATTACAGCGACAGCTTTTTCCAGTCCCAGTGTACAGTAAATGTATTCCTTTACTGGTTGATTCCTTTATCAGAAATTTGTTTGCAAGACATTTTGCCACTTTATTCATTTACAGGCCCAATCATAATTCCATTTTGTTGTTGACGGTTTTGATCCAGGAAAGAGTTTCCTTTTCTCCCTCCCCCTTCCCCATCACTTAAAAGAACATTTCTGTACATGTAGGATTAGTGCCGACTGGTGTGCAGTAAATTAATTCTTTTAACAGGTTTAAGTTTTTTTCAGGTAATTGTTCCCATAGCATTCACTATATTTAGCTCTTGGGGTGGACATAAAGACCTTCTGTACCTTTTAAACAAAGATTGTATTTCAGAAGCAAATTTCTGTTTAAATGTGTTGATGTAAAAAGCTCCATTTTTTTCCCCCAGTAAACATGACTTAGATTGAAAGAACAATTTATTCGTTGTTTCCAATTACTGTGTAATTTTTGCTTTTCTTGCATCTTTCTCTCTGGCTTTTAAAAGCCGTAAGATGTCATTAACACTGCATTTTTGTCAATCTTCCCTAATGGTTGGCAAGAACTCATTTGTATTTGCTTTGCTCTGACTAGAGACTGTGAGGAAAACAGCACATAGAAAACAATATATATCACCATAGTTTATATTGAATTAAAAATAGTACTATTGTGATCACTGTTTCTCTGTGTGTTTATGGAACTTTATCTTTAGGGGGTATTTTTACACCTTCCTAAGCATTTAAGCATTATTTTACCTGTACCAAACCCACTGCTATCCATTTGATTCCAACTCATGGCAGCCTGATAGGACAGACTCAAACTTCCCCACCGGGCTTCCCAGGCTGAATGAGATCATTACAGACGCGAACTACATCTTTCTCTTACAGAGCAGCAAATGTGTTCAAACCACCATCCTGCCATTTAACAGTTTCACCTCTGTACCACCAAGGCTCCTTAAGCTTTATGTTAGGGATGCTTATACAGTTCATTTAGATGTAATTGATTCATCTCTTTAATACCGATGTTGTGTACCATCAAGTCAGAACTGACTCCTAGCTGTCCCTCCATGGGGTTTTCAGAGGCAAATCACATGGAAGGAGTTTGCTTATCTTTTCTTTCATGGAGCACCTGGTGGATTTGAACCTCCTGCCTTTGGGTTGTCGGTGCAGCTCCTTACCCCAGAGTTCCTCTTTTGATGTGAACATCTGTGTATGTAAGACTACGTAATACAGTGATTTTATTTTTTTTATCAAAACTGAGATTTTTCTCCCTTCAGACCTTTGAAGCATTTGACACACATGTTTATATTAAAATGAAATAAATGAAAATAATATAAAGTATATAAAAAAGACTATTTAAACAAAAGATTTTTAATTTTCTAGTCTGATGTTTAATGTTTAAAATTCACAAATCCTGTTAGTATGGAATTTAAGTATTCAAAGTAGTATAAATTGTGAATATGAGCATCATTTAAGACTATTTAAAATTGGTTTTTTACAGGCCATCAAACTAAATCTTATCTATTAAATAAGGAAGTGGTGCCAAACCATCTGTCTGTTCCCATTTTATATGTCCTAGGATCCCTAAAGCTTTGGTGGCCTAGTGGCAAGAAGCTGCGTTACAATCCCGAAGGCATGCAGTTTGAGGACACCAGCTGCTCTGCGGGAGAACGATGGGTAGTCTCTTCCAATGTGATTAACTGCCTCTGAAAGCCCACTGGAGGGTTGGGTCCGACTCGACGGTACACAACAACAACAGTGTCCCTGAAAGGGAATTCTGGAGGTGTAGTCCTTAGCAAGGTGCACTACTAACACAAAGACTTAGTCTCCAATAGATGAAACCCACCAGCAACTCCTTAGGAGAAAACTGAGTAGTTTCCTCCCATGTAATTTAGAGCCTTGAAAACCCGATGGAGGATCACTCTGAGGCAAAACAGACTTCCTGGCAGTGAGCTTGAGGTTTGTTGTAGGTTTGTTTTTTTTATTTTTTTTTTTGGTTTGGTTTTTCTGTGTGTGTGTCACTAAAGGAGTGAAATATGTTGATAGCATTGTACAAAACATTTTTCACCTCAAAATTTTCAATTGCTTATCATCTCAGATGAGAGCATATCACATAGCATTTAATTTGGTAGTTACAGATTGAAGACTATATTGTCAGCGTGTGAGTCAGGATATACTTTTCAAACTAGTACAGGACAAATAGAACTATAGATGGATTCATTTAATATTTGTTGAGCATTTGTGTGAACTGAAAGTAAAACTCTTAGATTTATAGTACAAGTTTTGGGCTCATTGTAAAGAAAGTAAAATGTGAAGCCGTGAAGCCACGAAGCCCTAACTAGGCAAGTTTTCAAAAATACTTTTTTTTTTTTGGTCTAAAAATTACTTTGCATAAAAATGTTTGTACGGTGAGAAACCAAATCTAAGCAGGTTACCTAGAATATGCAAATATTATTAATAATTAAAAGTGTCTTGGAACTACGCCTACTTACTGCAAGGACTTATTATCAATTTCAGTTATATTTAGGTACCTTTTGGCAGATTCCTTGTGCATTTTAGAAGTCCGACGTCTCTTGAGCATGATGTCGCTGCAAGAATTAATTTGATTAAACTTTTGGAAAGTGAACACTTGATTCTGCATACTATGTCTGCTACTCTAACAGCTTCAGCCAAGGTCCCATTCAATAAAGAATAGAAAATTAAAATGCCATACCTTAGAGAATGCAGAATCTCCTGCTTAAGGGACATTTGGATTTTCCAGCTTAAAGAGAATTTTAGATTATTGCCGTAGAGGAATAATATGAAGCTCTTCCTAATTTCAAAAGTAACTATGCATAAGTAACAAATTGTCACCAAGTTTTTGTGGTTGAAGAAGAATGGAAAGTACTAGAGCATTAATTTTCATTCAGGGGAATATCTGCCTTGATCCCTGGTTAATTGATCATCTATTTCTCACGTACTCGTATTAAAATTGCATTGACTTGGACTGGTTAAGCATATTAAGAGCTCAGTTCATTTGCATTTTCTTATAAGTAGAGGGACATATTAGGCTCAAATAGCAGTGGTTCATTTTGAAGGGGGCAAAAAGCAGGGCACAAACTCTTTTTTAAGACTGTAGAGTCTTTTCTGACAGCTAGTCAGAGTTAGAATTAGTTCAAGGAAATGTTAATAATGCACTGGCTGGCCTAATCCCTTTGATATCACCAGGTATCCTCCTGTTCATGGGTTAATTGCTTTAAAAGCGAAGGCAATATTCTGAGCGGTGGGCCGCTTCACCTTTTCACAGCTGTTACCATTGAGTGACAACTAAATCCCATGTGTAAGATGAGGAAGAGCTCAATCTCCAATTGGGAGAAAATTTATGTAAACCGCAATCCCTTCAGAATGTGCGGAAGTCATAGACTTTCTTGATTTACTCTGCTTTTCCCAGAAAGCTCTATTGTTCACTTTCCTAAGTCCCATCAACCCTTTGTAGCAGAATATCACAGCGGCAGCAGATAGCTTGAAATATATAAATGCTATCATAGCTCTGATTAATAGCAGTGCTTATGAGTCAAGTCTGATAACAGTGCAGCTCTCCACTCAATTTCAGATACTGCTAATGGAATCTGTCTTCTCCAATTGTAATATGAGAAGCCCTAATTTGCCATGGAGCTTGGAGCTGTCACCAGTAGGGGATTGTGGGGTCAGATGGGAGCTGCCAGGTTTTTGCCCTGCAGCTTGTATCTCTCACTTTGAATAGAGCAGCCCCCTGCCTGCCAGTTAGCTGATAGGCCGCCGTGGGGTTTATGCCACTATATACAATAGAAGAGGGCTACATAGGCTGACTTTATAATTGTGAAGCTAGCTCATATTTCCACAGCTACTGTGCTGCATAATTTCTAATAAGTGGTTTTAACAAATGTCAGATTATGAAAAGTTTCCTCAATTACAAAAACTTATAAAACATTTAAATTGCTAAATCTGTTTCCTGCCGAGATTTTGCCACTGGAACTAGTCATCAGTTATTATGACTGTAATAATAAATGCATATGTTTTTAAAAAAATTACAAATACAACTATAGCTCATGATTCATATAGATTTGCTGTTTCCCAAAGACCTGGAAAAGTAGAACACTCTTAATGAAATATTAAAAGAATGCACTTCATCACTTTTCATAGTAGGACTATTTAATGTTAAACCTCTTGTTTATAATTAGTATTGCTGGAGAAAGAGGTGAGACCTCATTCTACTGGTTTCAGTTATTTATTAAGAAATGTCCTAATGTTTTTTCTGTATACTCTTAGTGTCTTAAAGTTCTGATTTTTTAAAAAAATTATTTCATTGTTGTACAGTCCACTCTACTGTGCAGCTCTTATTCTAGACTATTGCCAGGTTTTTTTTAAAAGAGTTATGCAACATCTTTAAAATTTTCAGTTAAAATTGGCATGGTATGATGACATGCCTTGGTTTATGTCATTGAGAAGAATATGCTAGAATATGCTTTTACCAGTTGTCAGTCTTTCTATTGAATGAGCAAATAGTCAAGATTGAGTAAAAAGCTGATGTTGAGGTCTTGTTTATTTTTTCATTTTATATGCAAAATGAACCACTAGCTGTAATTTGGGAGTTATTTTAAGGAAGACTATGCCTCAACTAGATAATGCCTCCTACTGTGCAATATATTTGCCACACTAGGAAAAGTGAGTAAAATATAGAGCAAATGTTGATGTTTTCTGTAAAGGCAAGTTCAGTATTTGTAAAATCTATATTCAGGTATAAAACTTTGTAAGATGCCATTAAATGAATTGTTCTAAACTTTGAATAGCTTTATCGTTCATTGCCTAATGCATAAATCTTGATTCTAATGGGAATGGCATGATTTTATTTTATTTATGGAGGCTATTCATAATCTTATGTTGAGCTATTTCCTTTCTGAATGCTTTTAATTTTCCCCCAATTTTACTTAGTGCTTTTAAATCAGGAATAATACTTTGTACATTTACTTTTAGAGTCCTGGGAGTTAATGTTTATGTAACTGAAAATTTAGGGTAGAAACAGTTCTCCTTTTGATTGAATCTGGTGAAATAGCATTAATTTTGGTAGGGTTTTATCAGGAGTGAGAGTAAATTTTTATAAAACATGGGGGAAAGGGATTATTATGTGAATTCATTAAAGATGAAAGTGTTTTTAGTCTCCTTAGGTGCAGCAATGGAGGTTTCAGAAATTGTGTGAACTGGAAGGTCAGTAGTTTGAACCTGCCAGCTGCCCCATAGGCAAAAGATATGACAGTCTGGCTCCAAACAGATTTACTGCCTTGAAAACTCTAAGGGATGGTTCTGCTCTGTCCTATATGGTTACTGTGAGTCAGAATAGATTAAACGGCAATAGGTGTGTATTCTATGCACCGAAATCCTGATTCATGTTAATTATGTCTAGTAAAGATCATTTAGGTTGTACTGCTTTCTAAATGGCCAGTGACCATCACTTTCTCAGAGTGTACAAAGTAGTAGAGGCTCCATTCATGTTTGCTGAAAGAACATTGAGGGAACTTAAGAAAATGAGAAAAGATCAGTGGTGTCCTTGTCAGTAGCTTACACTTCCAATTTGACCATTGTCCAGGTAGACTGAAGAGATTAACTCATAGGTCTCAAGTATGTGAATGAACCAGAAGGGGAGGTTTGTATTGTGCTCTTGAACAAGAACCTGAGAGGTCAAAGCTTGAGAGGCTCAGAGTGATAGATGTGGTGTCAGTGATATCCTGCTTTATGATACTCCTTCCCACTAATCCATTGTACTTGCCTAGTTGTAATTATAAATTGACACCAACAGTAATTTATCTCACAACAATGCTCCGAGGCTCCATTATATCCTATATACTCAAAATCCACTTCCTTCAAGAGGGATTTCTCAGTGTGGCTGGAAGATGCTTTACACTTCATCTTATTTTTTATTTTTATTTGTTGCCAGCATTGAAGACAAACACGTTCATGAATTTTATGAGGCATGTCAAATGTGTGTTCCAAAAGAATGTCAAGTATCTGCTGTTTGCCTTTTGAGTGAGAGTAAGACAAGCATGTGACTACACATGAAAATCACATACCATAGAGTGGAAAGGAAAATGCACCTTATCATCAATAACAAACTTATGGCAGTGGTATAATTGTAGCCTCCTGATTTATCCGTTGTGTCAACAGATGGATACTATTCTATCAGTGAGAAAACTGCTACACAATCAGTACCTTTCTTAGGAATCTTTTTTAGTCTTCTGTGGATTTTGTGGACAAGTAAGAAGACAGTTCTGCTTTAACTGACGGCTCTGATTCTCACATTTGTTAAGATGCTCTTAAAAGTATCACATCTTGCTTACCCCAGTGGAGAAACTCTGTTATTTAGATTATCCAGGTGAGGTGTGTTTTTTTTTTTAAATTTTTATTAAATTTTATTAATTTTAATGAACATTTACAGAGATTTTGGGTTTCCATTCATTCATTGTTGCACTGTTTTCTCTACCCCCCACCCTGTTTGTTCCTCTTTTTTCCCCCTTGAAAGTCTGTTTTAATTGTCCCATTGCCACAGTGCTTGTCAAAGCCAGTTCTGATTAATCTCCTTTGTCAGTGTGTCCTTCGTGAGAGAGACTTCACCCTGATTCATAAGGAAAAGAGGACAGCGTATTCTCTTAGCTACTTCCTGCTGAAAAGGGACGCTGTAGGTTTCATTGTAAAGATCTTCTCTCACCACTCTAAAGGGCCCCTTTGGCAAAAGGAAACACATAGACTGTTGTGGAGATTGATTTTGGAATTTAGATGCACTGTTATCAGTTGTGCTTAGCCATACATGTTCACATCCTTGAAGATGTATCATGGAACTGTTGCAGCCTAGAAGACACAAATTTAACTAACAAGTTAAAAGTACATGAGTCAAAAATTAAAAAGGAATAGTATTCCAAGTAGAGGTACTAATAGTGGCACAAATCAAGTTACAGAGGGAAGGTAGTTCTTAAAATAAAAGGCCTATTGACTAGCACTTTGTCTATTATAGTATAAAGGTTAGGAACCACAAGATGTAGAGGCTCAACTATGTCATTTATTGTTCTTAAGTCCTGGAGCAAATTCCATCTACCACTGGGTTGTTTATAGCTTGGAAGTCAGCATGGAAGGCAGAGGAATGCTTATGAGATTTTCCGTCAATTCCAACAACTAAGAAATAGTGAGAAGAGTTGGGACCTCAGAAGGCTTTTAGGACCAAATAGTAGGCTCTTGTGTCCAGGAGAAAACGAATATACTTACCAGTAATGTTAATGCTCACCCACAGCTCTTCTGGGAGGATCTAAATTGTTGAAGCATTCTCCTTTCTTTCCAGTTGGGACCTGGGGCCTGTCAGCCCTGTCAGCCACGAGGACCTGATGTGGGCCACCCTTGGTCAAGTGTCCTTCAGATCCACACTTAAAGCAAGTGAGTGGGAGCTTCCTTTCTACTCCCTTGCCTATCTGTGGCTCTCATCTGTGACACTGTCTACTGAAGTGGCCCAGCTTTCCACAGTGGAAGCAATTCTGACCTCCTTTATTACCTTTGGGTGGCACTGCTTATGAGTAGGACTTCCTTTTCCTGACACAGGCCCTAAACTGGCAGCAATAGCTGCTGAATAATTTTGGCCATTCTCTGGTCTTTTCTCTTCCCTCTAGATCCCAGTTGTTAAAAGAGGGAAAAATTTAAACAAATATATAACAAATAATTTTCAACATCATAATCCTTTAAGCTTAAGGCTAGAAATATTAACAACATGATCATTTCCAATCCAGAGATACATGTTCTGATGCAGTTCCTATTTTCCATAAATGGTTTTAGTCCAGGTGAAGTTTTAAACCCTAGTCCATCCTTCCAGGTTCTTGGCAGTCTTTCTTCCTGGACAAGCCACTGTACATTCCAGATATCTGAACTGCATAAAATATTAAAAAAACAGACAAACAGGAAGATTTACTGTGAATATGTGGGAAATATATTTAATGCTATATTATATCATTTTGCTTATCTGATTTTTAAGACACTTATTTAGGGCCTTTAGGGAGGTATGGTGGCCTAGTGGATAAAGATTTGTGCTCTGAACTCATAAACAAATGGTTCAAATCCACCAGCTGCTCCAGTGGGGGAAGATGACTAGTCTTGTCCTGTGTGGTAGACAGCCTCTGAAAAGTCACTGAAGCGTCAGCTATAAGTTAATTTTGACTTGACAGCAATGAGTTGAGTTGATTTTGTCTACAGTTCCTCTTTACACTAGACTTAGGGATGATATAATACAACTTGTTTTATGGGCTCATAACAATTTAATTTCAAACTCCTGCTTAAATAATAATGTCAAGCTAGACATGCCTTCCGAACATTTTAAAAAAATAAAGAATACTTAGCCAGAAATTTGATCTGCCAATTTATTGAACAGTATTTCAAACAATGAAAGTTAGTAATAGTGTTTCACTCTGCTTATATACTATAACTGTGTTTGTGTGTGTGTGTGTGTGTGTGTGTGTGTGTGTATAGAGAGATAGAGACAGAGAGAGAGAGAAAGAGAAACTTTTCAGAAAACAACTGAGATAACATCTCACCCCAGTAAGAATAGCAAAATTTAACAGAACAGCAAACATCAAATTCTGGTGAGGTTTTGGAGAAACTGGAACCCTTATTCACTGTTGGTGGGAGTGTAAAATGGTGCAGCCCCTATGGAAGGCTGTATGGTGCTTTCTCAAAAAGTTGAAATAGACATACCATTTGACCCAGAAATTCCACTACTGGGAATATACCCCAAAGAAACCATAACTGCCACCCAAACAAATATATGCACACCCATGTTTATCATGGCTTTGTTCACAATAGCAAAGAGCTGGAAACAATCTAAATGCCCACCAACAAACTAATGGATAGAGATGCTGTCGTATAGTCACACAATGGAATACTATGCTGCATTGAAAATCAAGAACTCATGAAATATTATATAAAATGGGTGACCCAGAGGACATGATGCTGAGTGAAATATCTCAGTCACAAAAAGGACGAATACTGTGTAGTAGTAGAATGGGACTAACATCGAGGTTGGGGGAGACTGAGAAAGTGGGATAACATATACTGCATTGATACATATGAGGGAGAGAACTGTTTAAAAGGGATATATGATTAGGTATTATTGTCATGACAGGAATCCAGAATGAAGGCTGCATAGTGGAGTGGACTTCATAGTAGGTAGGGATTTTATAACAAAACTTTTACTTTTCAAAGAGAAGAGCGAACTGGACAGGAGGGGTGAGCAGGGAGAAAAGTGCAACAATGAATGAATGGAAATCCAAAGTCTCTGTAAACTTTCATTAAAATTAATAATGAAAAAAAACTTTTCAGAAAAAAATAACTTGTCAAATTAATTTGTTCTAGAGTTATTCCCCAAAAATAGATTATAGGTAATTTGTCTGCTCATTGCAAGGCACCGTCATTAAGAGGAGTAACATATTATCATAGACACCATTCTGAAGGGAAGACATCATAATATGAGGGTCATTGAAAAAGAGGAGACCCTTAGTAATAGGAATTGATGAACTGGCTGCAACAGTGCTCTCGAGCATAATAGATATTGTAAGGATGGCAAGGAGTTGGCACTGCTTTATTCTGTTATCTTTTGGGTTGATATTAGCTGCAACCAACTCAGTGTTCCTTAAAACCAACAAAAAATAGATTGAGAGCTTCACAAAGTATTACAAGAACCTAGAGAAGAGGTCTTAGCAAAAATACTGTCGAAAAATATTTTTGGGAGAGGTCATGATTATGTTAAGTGTAAATAATAAATGATAATTTGCTGAGTGAAGGCAACACAGTGTGCCAGGCATAGAGATCATGTGCAAAGAAACCCAGAGGTGGGAAACATCATGTAAGTAAATAGAGAAACTCATAAGTCATTCAAAGTTTGAAGTGGGTCATGCAAAAAAAAAAAAAAATAAGCTACAAGTGTTCTGAGACCAGAAAACAAAGGATTATCTTCTTGATGAGGAATTTGGATGCTTTATAATCAGACAAAAATCACGAAAGAATTGGAGGCAAAATCCAAGATTAGATATGCTTAAACCCCCTCACTCTGATGGTAATGGGAGTGTAAGATTAGAGATAGAACAGGTTATGATGCCATTGCATTGGTTTGAGCCTGAAGTAATGATGATGTTGTTATGCACTGTTGAGTTGGAACCAATTCATAGCTGATCCTTTACCAGGTTTTGAGAGGCTATAAATTGCACAGGAGGAGATTGCCCATTCTCTGTCCTGAAGAGCAGCTGGTGGATTCGAAGGATGTGCCTTTGAATAGGCAGGGCAGCTCTTTCCCTCTAGGCCACCACAGTTCCCCAAGGCAGTGGCTGTAATAGGGCACTAATGGTATGGATAGAGTGAAGAAGATGAGTGTCAGAAATATTTATGAAGTACAATGGGCAGAATGTGGCATGTTTGAGAGTAAGAGAAATTTAATGGTAATTGTGAGGTCTCTAAACTTAGTTGTTGGTTGTTGTAGGGTTCTCACTCATGGAGACCACATGCGTTCAGTGTAGAATTACTTCACAGGATTTTCAAGACTCTGGCCTTTCAGAATCAGATCACTAGATTGGTCTCTGAGGCACCTCTGGGCAAGCTCAAGATGTGCCAGCCTTTCAGCTAATAGTTAAATATATAGCCATTTGCAACACCCAGAAGCTGATTACACAACTCATTATAAATATAATGCATGTGATAGAAAATATGGCCAATGAAAATCACTATAAAAGAAAATACATGAGCCAGACTCATGTTAGTGGAAAGAATGAGACATTTTGTGCATGTTGACTGTGGGACACCCAGAGTTGGAGTGGCATTGGAATTGGGATGTACAGTGGTCCCTTTGGAGATATGTAAGTCTGAAGCTTAAGGAGAGAGCAGTGTTAGAAACAGGTTTGGTTGTTTTGGTTTTGTGTTTTTCATTTAGTAACTGACAGTTGAAGATAGTGAAGCTTTCGTGGCCTGGTGGTAAGGAGCAGCTCTGCCAACGTGAAGGCACACAGTTCAAATCCATCAGCTACTTTGTGAGGAAAAGATGGCCCTTCCTCCCCTGTGTGATTTACTGCCTCTTATGGCCCTCTGGAGGGTCAGCCATGGGTCAATTCTGACTCAACAGTACACAGCAACCACTTAGTCAGAGTATGCACGGTGAGAAGAGCAGTTGTCTGAGGGTGGAATCTTGTGACAGACCAACTATAAAGGAGATGAGATAGTAAATGGAACCATTTGGAGGAAACAGAAAGATGACTTGATGATACTAAGGAAAACCAAGCGAGTGTGGGGTCCCAGATGTCAACTTAAAGAAGAGTGTTAATCGAACATACCATGTGCTGCCAAGAGAACAAACACATCTGTCCTGAAGAGTGTATAAGTTAGTTTACTCCTTGGATGGTAGGATTTTGAAGCTCTGTCTCACACACTTTGAGCATGTTTTCAAAAGGGACCAGTCGTTGGAGAGGGACATCATGCTTGGAAGGATAGAGGGTCAGCACAGGAGAGGAAGACACTGGATGAAATAGATTGATACAATGACACTGGCGATGGGTCAGGTATATCAGACACAGTGAGACTGAATTCAGGATAGGGCAAAGTTCAGAGCCATTGTTTATAGGGTTACTGTGATTTGTAGTTGATTCGATGACATATAACAACAAAAACAAAGGCTCTGGGGGAAAAAGTTATCTTTACATTTGCTGACATCATCTGTTAACTTCTTGGCCAAAATAACAGGTGGAGCTTCCTGTAGACTGATGTAGTAGCTTCTATCTCCTAGTCGGCATCGGTGTGAAGTCTTTAGTAGGTCCAGCCACACAGTACTCTTTTCTCCCTTTTTGTAATTTGTTAAAAATTATTTTTGAATTGGTTTTCATGCAAAATTTGTATGCATAGCATTTCATTTTTATGCATATATATTCATTTATATACATTTGGTTTAACACATTCTTTCATTCACATTGTGTTTCATACAGTCCTTCCCATATACAGTGTTTTATAAAATAACCACCATTAATCTTACCCCATCTTTTCAGGTTCCCACTGGATCTTTCCTAATTCCTTCACCCCATCCCTCCACCCACAAAATTCTGTGACCTCGTGATTTCCATCTCGCCCCTCCTCAGCTTCCCCCCACTTCCTCCTTTGGATTTTTGTACATGTATCACTATTCTTCTATTTTCACAATAATGGTCTTATGCAGTATTTGCCTCTGTGAGACTGAGTTCATTCAGAGTAAGTTTGTCCATGTCTTGCTCATTTTGTACTTAGATTATCAGTCTTTTTCTTGTGGAAACCCTGTGGTAGTCTATAAACTTTCATTAGGAGACTCTTAGCTGAGATGACATTGCCAAGAGTTTATGCCTAGTTAGTAAGTTTTCTTTTCAGCGTATTGGAAAAAGTTTTAATGCACACAGGGACTGAATCTTTAGAAGGTCTCATTCATTATTCTCCTGTTTGTGCATGTCTGGCTATATTTGCCAGCCTCTATTAGAAGGCTGGGCCTTCTATGTTTGGTCCCATTTTGTCTCTTATGATCTTTATAGCTTTGCACTTTACCCCTGGGTCTCTGATCCACCTTTAGTTGATTTTTGTGTGTGGAGTGAGATGTTGATCCTTTAGCTTTCTGCAGGCAGAAGACCAGTTTTGTCAGCACCATTTGTTGAAGAGGTTGTTGGTTCCTCATTTGGTAAGCTTTGTTTTCTTGTTGAATACCAGATCACTATAGGTAGATGGGTTAATTCAGTATTGTTCAGTTGGTCTGTGTGTCTGTCAATTTACCATTTTGGTTTATTTACAGCTGTGAAGTAAGTTTTGAGATGAGAGAGTACTATGCCTCTCACTTCATTCTTGTTTTACAGAAGTACTTTGCTTATTTGGAATCTCCTTTCCAAATAAACTTGCCAATTACTTTTCTATCTCTTTGAGAAATTAATTTTTTGTCTGTATTGGGATTGCACTGAACATGTAGATTACTTTTGGTAGAATTATAATTTTTACTATATTGAGGCTTCCTATCCATAAACAGGGAAGATTTTTTTCCTATTTATTTATGTTTCTTATTGTTTCTTGCAGTAATGTTTCATAGTTTTCTTTATAAAGGTCATTAGTGTCTCTCATTAAGTTTACTCACAAGTTATCTCAACTTGCAGTTGGCTATTATAAATGACATTGCTTTCTTAATTTCCTTATCTGTGTTTCCTTTATTACTGTAGAGGAGTCCCACTGATTTTTGTATATTGATCTTAAATCTTGCCACTCTATTAAATTGGTATACTAAGTCTAACAGGCCTTTGGTATTTTCTGTGTTCATTACCATAGCTGCATATAGTAACAGTTTTACCACCTCTTTGTCACTTTGGATGCTTCTAATTTCTTTCTCTTGTTGTATTGCCCTAGCAAATACTTTTAGTACAATATTGAACAGAATTGGTGAAAGTGGGCATCCTTGCTTGGTCCTTGTTAGTCTTTCTCCATTGAGACCCATGTTGGCTCTTGGTTTTTCATATATACTTTTCACCATATTGAGGAAATTCCCTTCTATTGCTGTTTTACTGAGTGTTTTAATTAGGAAGAGGTATTAGATTTTGCTGATGGCCTTTTCTGCGTCAGTTGACAAGACCTTGTGGTTCTGTTCTTTGCTTTGTTAATGTGATGAATTACTTTGATTGTTTTTTTGTTTTGGGTTTTTTTGTTTTTGTTTTTGTTTTTTTTTTTTATGTTGAACCAACGTTGTGTCCTGTACCTGTTATAAATCCCACTTGGTCATGATGAATTCTTTTTTTTTTTTAATATGCTGTTGGATTCTATTGGCCAAGATTTTGTTAAGGATTTTTGCATCTATATTCATAAGAGATACTAGTCTGTAGTTTTCTTTTTTGGTAATGTCTTGGCCTAGTTTTGATAATAGGGTTATACTTGCTTCATAGAATGAGTCTGGGATTATTCCTTCCTTTTTGTGTGTTTTTTTTTTTTTTAATATAAGTAAAAATTGGTGATAGATCGTCTCTGAATGTTTGGTAGAGTTCAGCTGTGAAGCCATCTGGATCAGAACATTTTTGTAGGGGAATCTTTTTATAACCTGTTCAATTTCTTCTTTTGTGATAGGTCTGTTTAAGTGTTCTACATATTTCTGTGTCAGTCGGGGTATGGTGTGAGTTTCAAGGAATTTGTCCATTTTCTCTGGGTTTTCATATTTTCGAAGTATAGCTTTTCATAGTGTTCAGATATTATCTATTTCATCTAGTTCTTTTGCTTCTTATTCAAGTTCTTGACCACATCATACTCTTTTAACAGTTGCACAAGGTGAATGAACTCTTACCTTGCACCCAGCCTGCAAGGTATTAATGCATGATGCATCAAACACTGGTTGATTTTCAAGAGAAACAGTTTGGATTAAAATCTTGTGCTTTTAAAGTTGGCTTTAGTAAACTCTTCTCTGTTATCAGCTGTTTTGGACCTTGAAGTTCAGAAGTCTTGCTTACCTGGCCTACTTTATGCTTTCTTCTTCAACTCAATTTCCACTACCTGACAGGATTTTACTTTCTCTCCTCAGATTTTCTTGATGCTCCCCCACATGTCTTTAGTTTTGTTGAAACCTAGAACCTTTTGCTCATCCATTGTATCTCCTTTGTCAGCCCCTTCCTAGCTTTACTCCTGTCCCTAGCCATCTAGGACCATTGTTTGTTATTGACTGCCTTACCTTCTTGTCTTTTTGTTTCCCTGACCTAGCAAACCCCCAGCCCTGGCTCTACCACCTTTTCCTTAAACTCACCTCTACTTTCCTCAGTCTACTGTGTGTGTGTGTGTGTGTGTGTGTAAATGTCATTTATCCTGAATCTTGGCATAAAGCAGATTTTTTTAAGGTAGTGTATTGAAACACGCATTGAAGCAGCATTTATGATTTGACTTTTGAAAGACTGATGAAATAAAAGGAATTCATGCAGGTGTAGCCTATATAGCTTAGTTCATGAAAAGCATAAATAGTGGAACAGTAGGGCCTCCAGAATGTCTCTTATTCTTCATATGAAGTTCTTCACATACACATGACTTCCTGCCCTTAGCCATCCTGCTCTCTCTTCTGTTTCCCAAAAGCCCAAGAGAACGTCCCCACAGCTACCTCCTGTGCACCAGTGGAGGCTTTTATTTGCTGTTATTGTGGACATATTTCAGCACAGAGTCTAGACTAATAAACTAGCAAGTAAAGTCTGCAAGTCTACTTCTAAAAGTCAGCCAATGAAAGTCCTATGGATTCCAACAGCCTGAGCTGTCAGGGATCCTGGGGAGGGTGCATGACGAGGCCGTGTATCCTTCAGTTGTGCATGGTGTGGAATCACCAGGAATCAGAGACATTCTTGATGGCAGCTAATGACAAGAGAGCTCGAGCCTTTATTTTCAGAATGTGGAATCACCAGGAATCAGAGGCAGACTTGGTGGCAGCTACTGACAAGAGCACTCTAGCATTTATTTTCAGAATGTCTTCAGAAAGTCTCCTTTGAAAAGTTAATTGAAATAATAGAGAGGTGAATCAATGTGCTTCCATCAGGGTTCTTGGTGGTGACACTTGACATTAGCTGTGTTGAGGAAAAGAAGCTTGTTATTTGGAAATTCACTGAATTTCTGGAAGAGTTGAATTACTGGGCTCTGAGCCTTAAACATTGTTCCTAGTCCTAATACAGGTTTGCTCTGGTGAAGCCACCACCAACACTGGCTGGATTTTAGACTTTGTCACTGAAATGCTGACCGCATTGTCTATAGATGTGAGGCCTATGTGCCACCAGACATTTCTGAATGAGTTCTGTCCTGTCTCTGCTTCTTTGCCTGAGCAGTTTCCAATTCAGAGTGTGGAACAGGTTCTTCTACCAGGCAGAAGTTAAGTCACATGCGTATGCTCTGGCTATAAGGGCAAATCTCTCAGAGATGGAAGAATATCTTCTAATGGTGGCCTAGTGGGTAAGGAGTTGGGCTGCCAAGCCAAAAGCAGGCAGTTCAAATCTGCTAGCTACTCTACAGGAGATAGCTTAGCAGTCTGCTCCCATGAGATTTACAGCCTCTGAAAATCCCTGAAGAGTCAGCTATTAAGTTAGTTTTGACTCAGCTGCACATAGCAACAACAACGTAATGATGGGGTAATGGGTATCCCTTCAACAAAAGGAGGGGCTTAACAGGTTAAGTGGCCAAAAATAGATAAAAGATTCAGTGACTGGGATAACGGGGATAGATGTATCAGACAATGAGATTGGCATAGGATAGAGCAGGGTTTAGGGCTGTTGTACATAGGGTCACTATGAGTCGCAGGCAACTCGATGGCACATAAAAGCAACAACAGATCCACTATTTTAATTTCATTTCAAATTCCTACACAGTTTGTTTTCAATGCATACTTATTTTATGTTAAAAGGTCAAGATTGTAGCTTTGATTTCCATTACTAGTTCATAATTAGTCAATAACCAACCTCCTTTCCCTCAACTGTACTTAGTAGTTTCATAGTTTATCTCTCTAATGCCAAGAAAATCAGGTGAAAGAGTATATGGAGTAACCATTGCAGTATGATCCAGATTTTAGGAAAAGTACTCAGATTATAGACTTTATTGATGTGAAGTTTGGCTTCAAAAATATGATAATGTTCTGATTTATGAAGGATGTAAATAAACTTTATCATTGCTATTGTAGCTGTATTGGAACTGACCCATATCTTGCCCTCCAGTGAGTTTTCAGAGGCTGTAATCACCCGGGAAGAGATTGCCCATCCTTCTCCTGCAGAGCCACTCTTGAATTCTGTGTGCCTTTGGGATTGTAGTACAGCTTCTTACCACTAGGTCACCAGAGTTATTTTACTTTATTCTTCAGTTTTTTAAACAGCTTTATTATAAAGCATTTGAAAAGGCAATAACACAGTTCACAATTCCAGTAATTAATACCAACAATTCCAACACCTTTGATATCTTCCTGAGCCTAATAATGTGTTAAAAATCAATATGGATTAATGAATCTTGAATTTTCTTCCTGAGGTTTCATAGATATCAAGATTCCCCCCCACCCCCGCCAGTTCTCTAATTAGCTATTTGGTTGTTTTAATTTTGAACAGTTGTCTTAAAAAGAATAGAATTAGACTCAAGTTTTGAGTAGTTCAAGTTCTGTAGTATGCTATTTTGCTAAAACATAGAAATACACATAATCCTAATTATATCCAGAATTATTTTCTGTCTCTTTCTGCTTTGTGAGAGATAGGGCAGCTTGAACACACTATGCCATGTTGTTGTTGTGAGTATGATTATAGCCACCCTGTAAACAACAGATCTGAACCCTGTCCTGTGCTGTGACATCCTCACAATCTCTGTCACCCTCAACCCATTGCTGCAGTCACTGTGTCAATCCACTAGTTGAGGATCTTCCCTCCTTCATCCCTTCACCTTTCCAAACATGATATCCCTTTCCAAGGACTCCTAGTAATATGCCCAAAGTATTTGAGATGAAGTTTCATCATCTTTGCCTCCAAGGAGCACTCTAGCTTCTTCTCCAAGGCACCTTCTCCAGGCATATCTGTTTGTTCTTTGAGCAGTCCATGAGATACTCATTCAGTACTCTTCCCACCACCACAGTTCAAAGGCATTAATTTTTCTTCTGTTTTCCTTATGTCCAGCTCTCAGATGGATAGCAAGCGACCAAACAGACCATGGCCTTGATCAGACTCACTTCAGTCCTCAAACTGAGATATTTGCTCCTTAATAATTTGGAAAGGTCCCTCACTGCACATTCTTCCAGTGCAATGCATCTTCTGACTTCCTGACTACTAGTAGCAAGTGCATTGATTGTAGATCCAAGTAAGATGAAGCCATTGATAGTTTCAATATTTTCTTCATCCATCTTGATGTTGCCTATTGATCCAGTGGCAATAATATTCCATAGGACCTTGGAAAAACTATCTGACTTGTCTGAATCCCAGTTTCTTCATCTGCAAGAGAAGGAGACAAATAA
This sequence comes from Elephantulus edwardii, assembly GCF_000299155.1. NCBI lineage: Eukaryota > Metazoa > Chordata > Mammalia > Macroscelidea > Macroscelididae > Elephantulus > Elephantulus edwardii. Next base: position 1,835,852 of record NW_006399890.1, on the reverse strand, counting down.
TATCTATTGCTTCTGGAAATTCTATGAACGTGGAGAAACAATGAAAGTTATACAAGTGTTCAGGTCTCTTGTTCATAGGGTCACTATGAGTTGGCTACAACTCGGTGGCACTTAACAACAACAACAACAATATAGAGAGAATTCTCTTGGACTAGTGGATAGAAAGTTATGCTTCCAAGCCAAAGGTGGGTGCTTTTAATATGCAGCCCTCAGGCCTGGTTTTAATTGTTTTTGGTCAGACATTCTTCTAAGTGGTATAGCACTAGTCTGTCCATTTGCTCTACAGAGGTAACTTATAGTTGCTGTGATGCTAAACACTGTGACACTGATGTATCAAATGCGATAATGGTTACCCATGGTGGACACTCTTTAGTGGAGCTCCCTGATTAAAACAATCCTGAAAGCAGGAGTGGCATCCGCTTCCAAAATAGCTTGCCTCTGGAAATTTTATGAATGTGGAGAAACAATCAAAGTTAGGTAAGTGTTCGGGTCTTTCATTCATAGGGTTGCTATGAGTTGTCTATGACTCGACGGCACTTAACAACAACAGAGTGAACATTAAATTAGTTGATATACAAAAAGCACATAGAACAAATTTGGCACATGGAAAAACAAAAATTCCATACATTTGAGTGAATTATGTGCGTATAAATTAGCTTTTTAGCTTTTATTTTGGCCTAATTTCAGACTTAGAAGTTCGTTAGAATAACACTCTCTTTGTACACTCACTCTGATTCCCAAATCTTAATATTTTGCAAAATGTGCTTTATCCTTGCCTCTGAATGAGTATTGTTTAAAACTGTTTGAGAGTAAGTTACATACATGGTGCCCTTTACCTTTAAATGTTTCAGAGTGTGTTTCCTAAAAGCATATTTTAATGTCCATAGCTCAGCGATTAAAATAAAGAATTTATCATTGTTACATTTTTATATAACCTATAGGCATAGATTCAGATTTTTTTCCAGTTGTCCTAATAAAACTATTTATTGTTTTCCAATGTCATGTATCTTTAGGCTCTTTTAATCTGGAACAGTTAGTGTCTCGGGAATTTGGTTTTGTCCTTAAAGTCCTGGACATTTTAATAAGTGCTAGTGAATTATTTTGTGGAATTTCCCCCACTTTGGGTTTATCTCTTACTGTTGTGTCATGTCAAGTTGGAACTGACCCATAGCTGACCCTCCAGTGGGTCTTCAGAAACTGTAAATTGTTCAGGCAGAATGAGATTGCCCATCTTTCTCCTGCAGAGCAGCTGATGGACTTGAACTGCATACCCCCTTAACACTAAGCCACCAGAGCTCATCATCTCCTAGATTAAGTAACCCTTCAGGCAGGGTTACCATAGAATTATTGTGCTCTTTTGATTACACTAGATCAGGAAGCGTATATTTGTTTCATTACTAGAGCTGTTAACTTTGGTCACTTAGTTAAGAGTGTGCCTGCCAAATTTCACCATTCTTTAAAGTTACATTTTCACCTGATCACAATGTTGCTTTTAAGTGCCACTAGGTTGGCTCTGACTCCAGGTGACCCGGTGTACAATGCACCCAAACACTGTCCTGTCTCTCACCACCTTCTCAGCCTCTCCTGTCTCACTGCTGCAGCCATTGTGTCAATCCGCCTCATTAAAGGTCTTCCTCTTTTTCACAGCAACCATGATATCCTTGTTGAGGGACCGGCCCCTCCTAATAACATATCTAACATATGTGCTAGTCTCACCATCTTCCCATCTAAGTAGCACTTGTAGTTTTGGAAGCCACGATATTTTCAGTATACTTTCCTGTACTACAATTCAGAGGCTTCAGTTCTTCTTCACTCTTCCTTGTTCATTGCCACCTTTCACTTGCATATGAAATATTTGAAAATACCATGATGTGTCAGTCACATTTTACACTTTGCTCTTTTGTCCTTTAAAGAGATCCTTGGCAACAGACTTGTGCAATGCAGCTATTTCACTTGATTTCTTGACTTTTATTTCCAGGAGTGTTCATTGTGGATCAGTGTAAAATGAAATCTTGACAATTTCAGTCTTCTCCTGGTTTATCATGATGTCTGTTGGTCTATTTATGAGGATTTTTGTGTTCTTTATATTGAAGTGTAATTCACACTGAAGGGTCTTTAAATTCATCAGTGAGTACTTCAAATCTTTTTCATTTTCTACAAGCAAAATTCTGTCATCTACGTAGTAAATATTAAATAATTTGCTAAGAAATAGTCCTAAAATTTAATATTGTGCTTGTTTTTTTGTTTGTTTGTTTTATATAATCCAGTTTCTCAGAGTATTTGCTCGGGATACAGATTGAATAGGTATGATGAAAGGATACAACCCTGACACGTATAGTTCCTGATTTTAAACCAGTTTATCTCCTTGTTTTGTTGGACTGACAGTTTCTACATCTATTATGTATAGGTTCCACATAAGGCCACATAAGTATTCTGGAATTCTCATTCTTTCTTGGTGTTATCCATAATTTGCCATAATGATCCACAAAAGGTAATTCCTTGGAATATCAAATAAAAGAGAAATAAACATCTTTCTCCTATTCTTTGCTTTCAGGTCTTTGCACCACCTCAACGGTGATACCTCTTGCTCCATGTCCCCTTCTGAATCCAACTTGAATTTCTGGCAGTTCTTTGTTGATGTGCTGCTTCAGCCATTTTTGAATAATGTGATATTAATGATATTGGGTTTTAATTTTCACATTCTGTTGGATCATCTTTCTTTGGAATGGGCTTAAATACTGATTTGTTCCACTTAACTGGCCAAGCAGCTGTCTTCCAGATTCCTTGTCATAGTCAAAGAGCATGTGCAGAGCTGTTTGTTGCAATACCTCTTTTGATACTCGCTCAGTGCCTATTTTATTCCAGAGCCTTCAGTGCACCACTCTTGGTTCTGCTCATATACAACCTTGTGAAGTGGTTGAACTTCAACTGTACAATTTTTGGTACAATACCTCTGTTACTTCTATCTTCTTTTGATACTTCCTAATAGGCAATATTTTGCCAATAGAATCAGTATTGCAATATGAGGCTTGACTTTATTCTTTACCTTTTCAACTGGAAAAGTACCAATCATGTTCTTCTCTTTTGAATTTCTAACTCTAGGTTTGTATGCATTTTTAAATACTTTGTCTTCCCGAGTTCTGCTTTCAAGTACTTTTTTCCCAACTGTTTTACATCATCATTTCTTCCATTTGCTTTGCTGTTGTTGTTATGTGCCATCGAGTTGCCCGCGACTCATAGCGACCCTATATACAACAGCCCTAAACTCTGTTCTGTTCTGTGCCAATCGCATCGTCTCTGACGCACCCATCCCAATTACCCCAGTCACTGAATCTATCCACCTCATAGAGGGCCTTCCCCTCCTGTGCTGTCCCTCCACCCTACCAAGCATGATGTCCCTCTCCAAGGACCAGCCCCTCCTTACAACATGTCCAGAGTATGTTAGATGGAGCCTCAGAATCCTTGCCTCCAAGGAGCCGCCCAGTTTAACCCTCTCCAGGATGAATCTGTTTATTTTCCTAGCAGTCCATGGTACCCTCAATACTCTTCTCCAGCACCACAGCTCAAAGGCATCAATTCTCCTTCTATCCTCCTTAGTCATTGTTCAACTCTCTGATGCATAACAAGTGATTGCATAGACCATGGCCTGTATCAGATGCACCTTAGTCTCCAGAGAGACACCATTGCTCTTCAGTACTTTGGAGAGGTCCCTAACAGCAGACTTTCCCATGGCAATACGCCTTTTAATTTCCTGGCTACTGGTGCTTAGAGTGTTGACTGTGGAGCCAAGCAAACGAAAGCTGTGAACAATCTCAATCTCACCATCCATACTGATGCTGCCAATTGGCCCAGTGGTGAGAATCTGTCTTCTTGACATTGAGCCTCAGTCCATATTGGAGGCTGCAGTCCTTGACCCTCTGCAGCAAGTGCTTCAGGTCCTTCTCAGTTTCAGCAAGCAGGGTTGTATCATCTGCAAATGTGGAGTCCCCAAGGCCTTGCGGGATCTGTTCTAAGGTTGCGTAGATGGAGAAAGAAAGAATCCATTTGCTTTAGCTCTTCTGTACTCAAGAGCAGGGTTCAGCAGTCTCTTCTGATACTCTTGTAGTCCACCACCACCACCACCACCTTCAATTGTTTTAATGACCTTTCGCTTTAACAGCTTCAGTTTGCTTGGATCAACACTCTTGGTATCAGCAGCCAGGGAATCAAAAGATGAATTGCATTGGGAAAGTCTGCTGTCAGGGACCTCTCTAGAGTACTCAAGAGCAATGACTGGAGACCAGGTATGCCTGATCTGGGCCATGGTCTTCACAATTACTTGCTATGTATCAGAAAGCTGTATGATAAAAAAAAAAAAAAGAAAAAGAAAAAAAAGCTGGACAATGACTAGAAATGATAAGAGAATTGATGCCTTTAAGTTGTGGTGCTAGAGAAGAGTATTGAATATACCAATACCAGACTGCTAGGAAAACAAAAAGGTTCATCCTGGAGAGGCTGCTCCTTGGAGGAAATGAGTTTGAAGCTCTGTCTGCCATAATTTGGGCACATTGCAAGGAGGGACCAGTCCTTAAGAGAGGGACATCATGCTTGGAAGGGTGGAGGGACAGCGCAAGAGAGGAAGACCCTTGATAAGACTGACTCAGTGACTGGGGTAATGAGAGTAGTTATGTCAGAGACAATAAGGTTGGCCCAGGATAAAGCAGAGTTCACAGCTGTTGTACACTGGGTTGCTGTAAGTCACAAAGACTTGATGGCACATAACAACAATATATACTTGATGTCATCCCATGAGTCTGATCTTTAGTAGTGCTCAGTGCATCCAATCTCATCTTGAGATTGATCCTAACTTTAACAGGCATATGTTGCTGTTGTTAAGTGCCGTCGAGTCATAGATGGCTCATAGCAACCCTATGCACTAAAGACCTGAACACTTGTATAACTTTTCATTGTTTCTCCAAGTTCATAGGGTTTCTGGAGGCAAGCTATTTCAGAAGTGGATGCGACTCCTTCCCCCAAGCTTGTTTTAATCAGGGAGCTCCAGCAAACACTGTCCACCAAGGGTAACCATTAACTGGCATATACTCAAGATTATACTTTGGTTCTCGTGGACTTGTTTTTGTTTTCTCCAGCTTCAGCTTGAACTTGTATATGAGTAATGGCTGGTATGTTCTGTAATCAGCTCCTCTCCACCTTCTGGTTTTTCCACCATTTCTTTCACAGATGCACTTCTTGTTAAGTGACAGATATAGTAGTTTATTTTATTTCTATGCATGCCATCCATTGAGATCCAGACATACAGTTGCTATTTATTTTTTTAAAGTATTTGCAATGAATAAGTTGTCATAAAAAATTTCTCCAGTCTCATTTTTATAACTAAGCAGTATGTTTTTCCAATCACCAAACCCTAGTCCTAACCCTAACTCTTAGCCAGATTCAGAGATGCATAATTTTATGAAATGACTTATAGTCTATTACTATAATTCTTTTCATGCTCTGCTTACTACCTTTGGCCACCAGGAGCTCCATCAAACTGACATCTTGTGTGTTTTTGCCATCTCTCCTTTATTCTTTGTGAACTGTTTCTTACTGTCTGTAATAAGATGTTATGCATTCATTTTGCCCCAGCTCTGCAATTGCCCACTTCACCAAGGATGCTGCTCTACGTTTTAATTAAAGGAAGTAATCTTACATTTTATGCTAACTTTCTAAAATTATATTTACAGGTGAAACTTTGAAGACCCTTTAAAAAAATATGTATGAGAGACTTTTTTTTATGATCTGTTCATTCTCTTAAGAAGTGAGCTTCCTTTATCTGCTTCAGGTTAAGTTCTCCCTGTACAAATGAAGTTTAACTCCAATTGACATTTCAGATTTCAAAAACATTATCAAAATAATTGGTGTAGACAAAAGCTGTAGGCAATTAGATATAGACTAGAAAACTTGTATTCCACAAGAAATTTGAGAAAACGATAGGATTTGAATTTAAAAAAAAAAAAAATTAGGAGCATAACCTGAACAAAGATACAGAACTAATGCTAGAAAACCTAAACTCACTGCCATCAAATTACTTATGACTTCTTGTGGCGCCCTAGAAATTTTCAAGTCTATAAATCTTAATGGAAATAGACTGTCTCATCATTTTTAGTAGAGTGATGGAAGTGCCAGTCATTCAGTTAATAGTCCAGCATGCTGCCCATCACAGTACAAAAGGTTCTTTGAGCCAACAATAAACACAGCTTATTTTGAAGAGCCTGACTAATTGGTAGAGATAATGATAATTGATAGATAGGTAAAATTCAGATTATTGGGACCTTACATTCCAGGCTTGCTTATTTTGAATATATGCTACAGGCAACAAAGAGTTTAAAACTTTAGAACTAGGTAGTCAAAAAGCATATGCTTCAGGAAGTCTAATATCATATTATAGAGTAGATTGGAAAATAAGCTTATTTAAGAACCCATAAAATACAGTCTTAAGGCAGTAGAAATACAAAAAGCAATGTTTAGATATGAAAATGATTGGAAAGGAAGAAATTGGAAAATTAGGAACTCAGATAAATAGAAAAGGGATGATGTTCTTTTCTCCCAAGTTCCAGGAGTTTTTATTGTTTGAATAACAGAACACGTAATCCAGGCAGAGAAGTCCCCAAGGAGATGGTGGTTTTGTTTCACTGGTAGTTTGTTCCTTCATCTTCTAAGCATTTACTGTATCTTCTTTTAAGAGATGACACATTTATTGTGATCACAAATCCAAACCAAATGTGAGTGAGTGAATAATTGAATAAATGAATGAATGATCTTTAAATAGTTCCACCTCATTTTCCCTTAAATGTTGTTGACTCATAGCAGCAACCCTGTGTACAATAGCTCTGAACTCTGCTCTATACTGAGCTAACCTCATCATCTCCAACATACCTTCCCTCATTACCCGAGTCACTGAATCAATCCGTATCATCCAGCATCTTCCTCTCTTGTGTTGTCCTTCTACCCTTCCAAGCATAATGTCCCTCTCCAAGGACTTGTCTCTCCTTGCAACATGCTATGTTAGATGGAGTTTGAGAATCTTTGCCTCCAAGGAGAAACCTGGTTTTACCTCTCCAGGATGAACATGTTTGTTTTCCTAGCAGTCTGTGGCATATTCAGTACTCTTCTCCAGAGCTACAACTCAAAAGCATCAATTCTTCCTCTATCATCCCTAGTCAGTGTCTAGCTTTATGATGTATAGCAAATAATTGTGAAAGCCATGGTCTGGATCAGGTGCACCTTAGTTTTGAGACTGACATCATTGCTCTTTACTGTAGAGAGGTCCCTGAGAGCAGATTTTCCCAATGCAATTTGTCTTTTGATTTCCTGGCTACTGGTACCAAGAGTGCCATTTGTGGAAACAAGCAAGCTAAAACTTTCAGCAATCCCAATGTCTTCACTGTCTGTCATGATGCTGCCTATCAGTCCAGTGATGAGGATCTTTGTTTTCTTGGTGTTGAGCTTCGATCCATATTGAAGGCTGCAGTCCTTGACCTTTTTCAGCAAATGCCTCAGTTCCTCCTAAGTTTTGGCCAGCAAGATTGTGTCATCTACATAACACAGGCTATTGATGAGTCTTTTTCCAATTCTGATGCTACATTCTTCCTCATAGAGCCCAACCTCCCTGATGATCTGTTCTGAATATAGATTGAAAAGATATCAAGATGCATCCCTGGTACACATCTTTGCTGATTTTGAACCATGCAGTGTTTCCTTGCTCTGTTCTGACGACTGCCTCGTCCAAGTATAGGTTTTGCATTAGCACAATCAAGTGTTCTGGGATTCCCATTCTTCTCAGAGTCAGCCACAGTTGTGATCCACACAGTCAAATGCCTTTGACTAGTCAATGAAGCACAGTCAGTCATTCCTCTGGCATTCTCTGCTTTCAACCAAGATCCATCTAACATTGGCTATAATATCCCTAGTGCCACAGCCTCTTCTAAACCCGACCTGCACTTCTGGAAGTTCTCTATTGATGTTCTTCTCTAGTTGTTTTTGGATAATTTTCAGCAGGATCTTGCTTGCATGTGATATTATAGATGTTGTTTGATAATTTCCATACTTTTGGGTCACCTTTTTTTTTTGAATGGGAGAAAATATTAAATGTCTCCTCATAGCTTGTTTGCCCAGAGTTGTCCTGTCTATGATAATTAAAAACAGACTGCAACGTCGTCTTCCAAAATCCCTCTTGAACTGCATGCAGCTCATTTATTATCTCCCAGAGCATGAGTCCTATTGATAATTGGAGATAATCTTCAAAAGGTGAGAACGGTAACTGGGTTTAAGGCAAATGGGAGGGATCTTCAGCAAACTGAGGACTATTGGGAAACTGTGCAGAAGCGAATCTTGTCAGTAAGATACCAGTTCCATCAATTATAGCTAGAAGAATGCCACCCATTGCAGCTGACCCAACCATGGACACTGGTCCATTTCACATGGCCAGTAGGGCTCCTGTTAGGGCAACACTTGTGTTGGCGTTCCAGGGATCTTCCTTCTCTCTGATCTGAATCATACTGCAATCAGTCATGGAAAACAGACCTCCCCAAACAGCAAAGCTGTCTCCTAACTGTGAAGCCTTGTCCTTGAACTCCCTCATAGTCTGTAGTTGACACCCACTGGAGAATTAGGGAAACCTTTGATTGCTTGAAAGATGCCACCACCTATGGTGTCACTCGTAAAGGTGCCACCACCATCATCCATGATTTGCCAGGAGGGAAAGTTCTCATGCAGACCCCTCCATCTTGGCTCCAGTGGCATCAGAAAGGGATAATTTTTTTTTAATCTGGAAGCAGGAAACAACAACAAGCAAGTCATTACCATCAAGTCAGAACCAACTCATAGCTGACCCTCCAGTGGGTTTTTAGAGGGAAGAAATTGCACGGGAGGAGATTACTCATCTTTCTCCCAAAGAGCAGCTCATGGATTCAGTCTGTCTGCTTTACAGCTGCTATCATAACTCTATTTACTCACCTACAAATACAGACTCAAAAACATATTTTGTGATGCTAAATGTTTTAAAAAGCCTTTATTCCTATTTATATAAACAATATATTTGAAGAGTAACAACTTGTGGGCACACAATATTATTACCAGAGTAATGAGAGTACCAGAGGACTGTCTATCAGGTGTTTCATTGACTATGCAAAAGTATTTGACTGTTTGGATCACAACAAACCATGGCTAACTCTGAGATGAATGAGAATTCCAGAACGCTTGATTTTGCTTATGTAAAATCTATACTTGGACCAGGAGGCAGTCATCAGAACAAAGCAAGGAAGCACTGCATGGTTCAAAATCAGGAAAAGTATATACCAGGCATGCATCCTATCGCCATACTTTTTAAATCTATATGCAGAAGAGATCATCCAGGAGGCTGAGGTCTATGAGGAAAAATGTAGCATCAGAATTGGAGGAAAACACATCAACAACCTGTGTTATGCAGATGACACAGTCTTGCTCACCAAAACTAAGAAGGACCTGAGGCATTTGCTGGACTGCAGCCTTCCATATTGCTCAAAGCGCAACACCAGGAAAACAGAGTTTCTCACCACTGGGCCAGTTGACAAAATCATGATAGTTGGTGAAGAGACTGATATTGTTAATAGCTTTCGTTTGTGTGGCTCCACAATCAACTCTCGGTACCAGCAGCCAGGAAATCAAAACACAAATTACATTGGGGAAAATCTGCTGTCAGGGACCTCTCCAGAGTACTGAAGAGCAATAATGGCAGTCAGGAGACTAAGGTCATAGGTCATGATCCAGGCCATAGTCTTTGGAATTACTTGCTGTGTGTCAGAAAGCTTAACAATGACTAGGGATTACAGAAGGAAAATTGATGCCTTTGAGCTGTGGTGCTGGAGAAGAGTATTGAGAGTACTATGGACTGCTAAGAAAACAAACAGATTCATCCTGGAAAGAGTTAAACCGGGCGGCTCCCGGAGGCAAGAATTCTGAGGCTCTGTCTTAACATACTTTGGACATGTTGTAAGGAGAGACCAGTCCTTGGAGAAGGACATCATGCTTGGGAGGGTGGAGGGACAGCACAAGATTCTTTAGGTGTTAATTGAAATTCACGGTTTTCTCTCCAGCCTTAAAAACATTGCTGTGAACTATGAATATAGCTTTACAGGGTCCTTAAATCATTGAATATTGTGAGTAAGACATTCTTCTGTCATATGTTGGAGGTAAAGCCAGAAAATACGAGTTTCAGACATTTTTCATGAAGTGAGAATGGATGTTCCTAGGCAGATATTTTACAGTTGTATCTATATTTACAATTAAGCATACCTCATTCTTAATCTAAAGTCAGGTCATCGTTCTTTATGGATAGAGCAAACAGAAATGACACTAAAATGCTGGAGTCTTTAGTAGCTGCTACCTTGTTGAGTGTTCTGAACTGTGACAGAGGTTGCATCCGAGGACTGAACCTCATTCTACCTATAGGGTGTCAAGCAGTTTTTTTCCATTTGTTTGTTAATAGGTTAATATGTGCACTCCCTAATTAAAACCTACCCAAAGAAATTATTATATGAAGTAATGTATTAACCATATAACATGTTGGGATGGTGCTGGGCAGCTGTCATAATTTCTGCTGCTAGTTTATAGAAAGAAAAAAAATAAAGTCGGTTCTTTTTGTTGGGAAAGAAGATTTCATGTTATCTGTATTTGCAGGCTTTCTGGCTCATATGCTGGAGGAATCCTTGCTGCGGGGGTGTTTTCATTTTCTCGTCTAACATGGCAGTGGTCCATTGCAGCGGAGGTTTTTAGCTTAAACAATCTGTTTGTGGGGCTGCTTATGGCTCTTACTGTACATTTTGAAGAGGCAGCAACTGCCGAAGAGAGATCAAAGGTAACCTATTTTGATCAAAGTGAATTTTTTTGTTTTAATTTTAGACAGATACTGTATTTTCTTAAAGTTTAGATACTGTTTGTCTCTTCTGATTACTGTCAAAGTAATCTAGGCATGTTGGGAGAGAGGATACTCTCGATTCTTCTATTATGAATGGAACCTTTCTAAAACATGAAACCTTGCCTCCCCCCTTTGGCCCCAGAGCTCACAAGTTTTATAGAGGAAAAGGAGATGAGGGAATGATCAAATCCCTTGTGAGTCTTGTGGAGAAGATAGACATGTTGAATAATCCCATCACAGTGTGTATGTGTCTGTGTGTGTATGCATAAATATGTGTGTGTTCATAATATGCCAAGCTCTACAATGACCAGCTTAAATTATATACTGTTGTGGTCCATCGATATCCTCCCTAAGTATAAAATATCAAATTTGTCATTTTTTTCTTTCTATTATGATTTGAATGAAAATTTGCAAACAAATTGCTTTTCCCTTCAGCTACTCATGCCTACCCATTTTGTTTTATGACATTAATTACAAAGCCCACATTTTTTTTTAAAAAAAACCCTAAAATGTCTGGTATATAAACAAAGTAGTAGTTTTGAAGATACTGTAATATATTCTTAGGTAACCATTATCATCAAAATAATTTGAAATGTGTAAGAATCTTAAGAGTTTAAAATCTGCATTTTAGAAAATACCATATCATGTTAGTATAGGCAACCTTGTCTCATTAAAAAAAATAAAAGCCCTCATGAACTATAGAATCTCTGAAGAAAGAGAAAGACACCAATTACCATCATTTGTTTACTATTATTATATATTTTATTAATCTTTTAAATAAAATTTAAGAGGTGCATTCAAGGAGATTGCTCATCTTTCTCTCACAGAGAGGCTGGTGGATTCGAACTGCATACCTTCATATTAGAAGTGGAGCTCCTTATCGCCAGGCCACCAAAGCTCCAATATTTATAGTAATAAATAAAGATTTAAAAGGTCCTGATTTCCTTGTATCAGGCCAACCAACTCTAAAGAAAAAAGATTAAATAAAAACTAAAGAGTATCAACATTTGCCTTTGGTTCCCATAAATACATCTGTAATATTATTAGAGTTTATTCTTGCAGTTCAAAAGAACTTTGATTTTCCTAATTAGAAAATAATATACATTCAAGAAAAGCAAAAATACCACTGACAAATCATCAGATTCCTAAGTCAACGCTTTTACGTTCCATTTATTTAATAGGAGAAAAAGCAACAGAGAATTGCTGAACTACAAAGTCTCACTTGAATAAAGATTACAGTCAAGGACTGTGTTTGGTATCAGTCCTCACTATTATGGTTGGGACTTAATTTAATCATCACAAAGACTTACTCAGTTTAAGGGCAGATGTTTATGAGCAAACTGCAGTGATTTAATGAGAAAAAAATCATCAAGAATAATGGTGATAAATATTGTAATGATTAAAATTTGATTGTGTCTAAGAGTTTGATTTAAAACTTACTTGTGATACATATGGTTAACTTTAATATAAAGAATGGCTCTCTACTGCTTTAGTACTTATATTTTCAGGTGAAGTTTTAACTTGCCTTTCCCTCCTCTTTTATTTTTTTTCAGATAGCTAAAATTGGTGCCTTCTGCTGTGGCCTTAGCTTATGTAATCAGCACACAATTGTACTCTATATTCTGTGCATAATACCTTGGATTCTGTTTCGACTTTTAAAAGAGAAGGTAGGTTTTCTAACTTTTACAAATTTCAAATATTTTTTGTAGGCCCAATATAACACTTAATGGCTCAGAAAAACTGGGTTTTCCTTTTTCTTGTATTTTATGTAAAGCATACTAACCTTAAGTCATAACAGCACTTATTGAAAAATTAAGATTTAAAAAATACTATGCAGCATTGATTGCATTGGCAACTGGAATGCGTCATAATTTTCTTAGACTGATTGTGAACAGTACTTCAAAAAGAGTACACTAAAAAAAAATAAGGATATCAAGTTTCCTTTGCTGTTTATTGTATATCATAAGCCAAAGATTCAAATGCTTTGCATAATCAATGAAACACAGATATGCATTCCTCTAGTATTCCCTGCTTTCAGCTAAGATCCATCTAACATCAGCTACAATATCCCTAGTACCACAACCCCTTCTAAACCCAGCATGGACTTCTGGCAGTTCTCTGCTGACGTGCCGTTCCAGTCGTTTTTGGATAATCTTCAGTAGAATCTTGCTTGCATGTGAAATCACTGATATTGTTCTATAGTTCCCACACTCTGTTGAGTCACCCTTTGCAACGGGAACAAGTATAGATCTCGTCCAGTCAGTTGGCCAAGTGGTTGTTCTCCAGATTTCTTGGCACAACTTGGTGAGCACATCCAGGGCAGCATTTGTTAGCTGAAATATGTCAATTGATATACCATCTATTCCTGGGGCCTTAGTTTTTGCCATTTCTTTCAAAGCAGCCTGAACTACTTCTTTCATAACCATAGGCTCTTGCTCATATGTTGTTTCATGAAATTCTTCTGTGTCTACCAATTCCTATCAATACAGTGACTCAGTATATCCTTTCCACCTTCTTTTGCTACTTCCTGGGTCATTTAATATTCTACCTAAAGCATACATGATTAGAGCAATACGAGGTTTGAATTTGTTCAGTTCCTTGAGTTTAAGAAATGCTGAGTGAGTTCAGCTCTTTTGATTTTCTGACTCCAACTCCTTGCACATTTCATTTTTAATATTTTACTTTGTCATCTCGTGCTGCCTTTTGAATTATTCTATTCAACTCTTTAGTATCTTGAATTCTTCCTTGTGCTTTGGCTTCTCTGTGCTCCAGTGCAATTTTCAGAGTCTCTTCTGACATCCATCTTGGTCTTCTCTTCCTCTTCTGTCTTTGCAATGACCTTTTGCACTCTTCCTGGATGACACCCTTGATATCCTCCCGCAACTCATCTGGTCTTCGCTTATTAGTGTTCAAGGCCTCAAACCGGTTCCTGAGATGGTTCTGAAATTCAGGTGGGATAGACTCAAAGTCATATTTTGGTTCCTGTGGATTTGGTTTAATTTTCCTCAACTTCAGCTTGAACTTGTATATGAGTAGTTGGTGATCTGTTCCACAATCAGCTCCTGGCCTAGTGTTCACAGCTGATATTGAGCTTCTCCAGCGGTACTTTCTGCAGATGTAATCAATCTGATTCCTATGCATACCATCAGGTGAAATCCATGTATGTAACCTGCGTTTTTCTCTTAAAAAACGTATTTTCAATGATTAAGTCATTGATTGTGCAAAATTCAATCATTCTCTTTCCAGCTCCATTTTTGTCACCGAGTCCATGTTTTCCAACTACTGAATCTTCTCTGTTCCCAGCTTTTGCATTCCAGTCACCCATTATTATCAGTGCTTTTTTTTAAATGCATCTTGATTGCATGTTTGATCGATCTCCGATTGTAAAAGTTGGTAAAAATCTTCTATATCCTCTTCCTTGGCTCTGGTTGTTGGTGTATATATTTGAATGATAGTGGTATTTACTGGACTTCTTTGTATGCATATGGATGTTATCCTGTCACTCGCAATTTTGTACTCTAAGATGGAGCTAGCAATGACTTTTTTAACTATGAAAGCAACTCCATTTTTGCTCACTTTTTCATCTCCAGAGTAATATGATCATCCGACTCAGAATGCCCCATGCCAGTCCATCTCATCTTGCCAGTGCCTAGTATGTCAATATTTATGCGTTCCATTTCTTCCTTAACAATATCTAACTTTCCTACATTCATAGTTCTCACGTTCCATATCCCAATCACTAGTGTCTGCTTACAACTGTTCCTTTTCCTTTGTATTTCCATACTTGAAAGCTCAACCTCAGTTGCCCTTTCTGTTATCTACATGTGTTCTGTTGCACATAGGGTTTTCAGAGGTGGGTCGCCTATCCTTCTTCCTAGTCTGTCTTAATCTGAATGTTCAGATTTAGAGAAGTATCAGACAGACCAGCATTATATAGAAAAAGTGAAAGATATATCCCTTATTGTGGAATACCAGAGGAATGTATATCTGTGTTTCATTGATTATGCAAAGGCATTTGACTGTGTGGATCATAACAAACTGTGGCTGACTCTGAGAAGAATGGGAATCCCAGAACACTTGATCGTGCTAATGTGAAACCTATACTTGGACCAGGAGGCAGTTGTCAGAACAGAGCAAGGGAACACTGCATGGTTCAAAATTGGGAAGGGCGTATGCCAGGGATGCGTCCTATCTCCATACCTTTTCAACCTGTATGCAGAACAGGTTATCCGGGAGTCTGGGCTCTATGAGAATGTGGGGTCAGGATTGGTGGAAGATCTATTAACAATCTGTGTTATGCAGATGACACAACCCTGCTTGCTGAAACTGAGGAGGACCTGAAGTGCTTGCTGCAGAGGGTCAAGGACTGCAGCCTCCAATATGGATTAAGGCTCAATGTCCAGAAGACAAAGATTCTCACCACTGGGTCAATTGGCAGCATCAGGATGGATGGTGAAGAGACTGAGATTGTTCACAGCTTTAGTTTGCTTGTCTCCACAATCAATACTCTTGGCACCAGTAGCCAGGAAATTAAAAGGCATATTGCCATGGGAAAGTCTGCTGTTAGGGACCTCTCCAAAGTACTGAAGAGCAATGGTGTCTTTCTGGAGACTAAGGTGCTTCTGATACAGGGCATGGTCTTTGCAATCACTTGTTATGCATCAGAGAGTTGGACAGTGACCAAGGAGGATAGAAGGAGAATTGATGCCTTTGAGCTGTGGTGCTGGAGAATAGTATTGAGAGTACCATGGCCTTCTAGGAAAACTAACAGATTCATCCTGGAAAGGGTTAAACTGGGTGGCTCCTTGGAGGCAAGGATTCTGAGGCTCTGTCTAACATACTTTGGACATGTTGTAAGGAGAGACCGGTCCTTGGAGAAGGACGTCATGCTTGGTAGGGTGGAGAGACAGCGCAGGAGGGGAAGGCCCTCTATGAGGTGGAGTGATTAAGTGACTGGGATGGGAGTGTCAAAGACAGTGTGATTGGCACAGGACAGAGCAGAGTTTAGGGCTGTTGTACATAGGGTCGCTATGAGTCGCAAGTGACGCGATGGCACATAACAACAACAGACAACAAGCCAAAGATGGGGAAGCTCTGGTGCTAAGAAGTTGTGCTGTCAACCCAAAGGAACACAGTTCAAATCTACCATGTCCTCCATGGGAGAGAGATAATGCATTCTCCCTCCATTTGATTTGACACTGGCTGTAAAAACCTGCTGGAGGGTCAGCTGTGAGTCGGCCCTGACTTGACAGTACATAACAACAAGTCAAAGGAGGGAGCCCTGGTGGCCTCGTTCATACCGAGTTGTGCTGCTATCCCAAGGGCCATGTATCTTCTGCAGTTTGAGTGCATCAGTGGCTCCGTGGAATAAAGTTAACAGTCTCACTTTATAAATTATAGCCTCAGAAATTCAGTGGAGGGTCACTGTCAGTTAGAACTGATGTGATAGTAGTGAGTTTGAGTTCTTGATTAAGGCAAGGGATGGTGTTCCAGAAATACTCCGTGCCTTCATTCATTCAGTCAACTGGATGTTGAGTTTATGCTCTGTGCCACATGCTGAAGACAAAGCTCTCAACCCAACGGAGAGTAACACAACATTTGCAAACCCAGTAATTTCTGATAAGTAACAAATGATTTCTTTTTCTCTAACAAAAAAAAATTAAAAATTAATTTTGTCTCTTCCTTCTCTATGACAAAGTAATTCCAAATTAAAATGGCAGTAGAAAGCAAGGTTAGCAAACCTGTTAAAGCATTGGAAGAAAGAGGAATTAGATGAGTCCTTGGAAGGGCCTCCATTCCACTGCGTCTGAATCAATTCCAGTTCAGAAAGAAACACAGGAAACAGTTGAACTGCTCCATTGGGTTTCCAACGCTGTCCGTCTTAACAGAGCATTTCTGTCCTATGGAGCAGCGGGTATGCCTGAATCACCTGCTTGCCTTCGGTTAAGACCTCTTTTCAACTCTGCCACAAGGGCTCCTCAGGACCAAAGGGGAGGGGACGACAACATAAACCCCAGACCCAGCTGCTGTCAAGTCCGTTTTGACTTGTCAAAGTCCTCCATCAGTTTTCTGAAGCTGTAAAACTTACAGGAGATGGTCCATCTTTCTCCCCAGGAATGGCTGGTGGACTTGAACTACCACCTTTTCAGCTATCAGCACAGTATGTAAGTTGCTGCACCTCCTGGGCCCTCCTCCCTCTGAGAGGTGGTGGTGATTGTTAAGTGTCTGAGCCATGTATGACTCATAGTGACCTTATGAACAATAGATCTGAACTCTAATCCCAAAGGCTAAAATAATCAGTAAAAAAAGCCAGTCCTGGGCCATTTTGCTTACTATTTTATTTATTATTTGTGAATTACACCCACTGCTACATTTACTTATTTTTATTATTTGCCAATTATACTCAACTATAATCAGAATCATAGTAGGAAATGTATATATAATAAAATTGTTATGTAGAAATAGGGAAGTAATTATACCAATGGTTTCGAGAACTGTGTACTGCATTTACTGTAGTTTAGCATATTTTGTTTCTTAGCTTCTTGGCAGTAAAGCAAAAAAGGGGAATGTGAAGGTTATAAAATTCTTATGCAGTAAAAATGAATAAGAGGGAAACATAACAGTTTACAGGAATGATAAACATTTTCTTGGAACAGAAGTCTGTTAAGTCAATCATGTAAGTCTTTATGGAAGGGATATATTAAATAGCATGACAGGCATGCCTTAATAAGGATTTTAGAAAGAACATAAAATTTTTCCTATTCATTCATTTTTATTCTCATTGCCTTCAAGAAAGAAATGACATATATACGTGACCCTTCAGGAGGTTTTCATCGTTGTCGTTGTTGTTATGTCCTGTCAAATTGAATACGATTCATGACAACCTATGAACAGCAAGTCTGAACCCTCTTTCCCTCTCCTATCCTGTGTCAATCCCCATCATCTCTGATATTCTTGTGCCCATTGCTGTTTTGATTCATCTTGTTGAAGATCTTCCTCTGTTTTGCTGACCTTTTACCTTTCCAAGGATAATATCTCTTTCCAAGGACTAGCCTTTTCTAGCAACATTCCCCACGTATGTGAGATGAAGCTGCATCATCCTTGCCTCTGGCAGCATTTTCTCCAAGACATTTCTGGGGGTTTTTTTGACAATATTTCAATATTCAATTTGTTCAATATTCTTCCCCAACACGACAGCTCAAAGACATCTGTTCTTTTTCTGCCATCCTTATTCATTGTCCAGCTCTCAGAAGCATAACAAGTGACAGAGAAGACCATGCCCTGACTCAGGTGCCCCTTCGTCTTCAAACTGACATCATCCTCTTCAGTAATTTGGACAGGTCCCTGACAGCAATTCAAATCTTGTTCTCCTGTCTGCTGGTACCAAGGGTGTTGATTGTGGATCCAAGTAAAATGAAACTGTTGGAAGTTTCAGTATTTTCTCCGTTTATCGTGATGTTGTCTACCAGTTAGTTCATTGGTGAAGATTTTTTTGTAATGTTGAGATGGGATTCGTGTTGAAAGTTCTATTTTGTCTTCTGCAATAAGCACTTCACATCCTCACTTTAAGTAAACAAGGTTGTATCATCTGCACAATGCAGGTTGTTAGAGTCTTTCTCCAATCCTGATGCCATAGTCTTCTTTATAGTGTCTGGCTTCTCAGATGATTTGCTCAGCATAGATTGCACAGGAGATTGCCCGTCTTTCTCATGCAGAATAGGTAGTGGATTTGAACCACAATCTTTTGGGTTGATAAAACGCCCTTCCCAGCTAGCCACCAGAGCTGGCCTTCTCTTATATAAGCCGTTGATTTTAAAACAGAGATACCATATACACATACATACACAAATATAAAACTCATTTAAGACAACTTCTCTATGAACAAAATATTTAACTGAGGAAAGCCAAATATTTTCTTTTGAGTTAGAAGAATGCACAGCTAGGGATGGACAGACTTAACTGTTCTTACTCCCTGTCTGTCATCCTAGCGAGGCTTCCAACGTAAGCAGAGATCAAAGAGGTAAACTTTCTGGAAAGAACATGGAAAACAAGTATATTATGTGAGCTGATTGAAAGGCAAGCCGTGTGCTTTGTATACAAACACGCAACGTTCAGAGTTGACAATTTTGAATCCTGGGCTGGAGGCTTGTTTGCTTTGTACTAAAGTAAACTTCCAATATGTGATGCCATTTGGGGAGCTTTATTCTTATTCAAGACTTTATTACTATCTCTTAAATGGTATATGGACAGGGTAGTTGGATCTAGAAGGAAAAGCAAGAAGGCCTAGGTCAGTTGGTCTTGACTCTGACTTGCTCACTTAAATTATCTGAAACTTAAAAAATGTTTTTTCTCTGTGTGCCTGTCATACACACACATACGCGTACATTTTTACATACATGGATGGAGCAAATGATAACTGTTCTTTGCTGCTGACTGAAAGTTAGATGATCAAGTACACCCAGATGCCTGGCAATCTGTTTCTAAGATCAGCCATAAGTCTACTATGAGATCAGAACTAGATAATGTCTAGCTGTCATTAACTGAACTTGTAGATCAAAGACTCAATAGAAGAACACTGATCAAAAGAGGGAAAATGCAGAATCAAATTTCTACATTTATGGAGACTAAATGAACCTTAGAAACTATTGCCTTCCAGGTAATCTTTCAACCTTAAACCAAAAATATTGCCTGAAGTCTTCTTAAGACATTTTGCTGAGTGAAATATCTCAGTCACAAAAGGACAGATACTGCATGACTGACAATGAGGGTTGGGAGAAAACTAAGGAAAGAGGGGATAAATAATGTCGCTGACATTGAAACAGGTAAGGGAGAGAACTGTATAAAAGGAATATATGATTAGATATTATTGGTGTGACAAGACTCCAGAATAAGAGCTGCATAGTAAAGTGGTGGTAGTGGGGAAATGATTGTATAACAACAGAAGAACTTTTTTTTCAAAAAAAAAAAAAAAAAGAACTGGGGGAGCAGGGAGGAAAATGTGCAATAATGAATGAATGGAAATCCAAGTTCTTTATAAACATTCATTAAAATAAAAAAAAATAGTTTTGCTGAGTTCATGAAGTATCTCCCTTAAACTTTGTGCTCTTTTAAGATCCATTTCTACAAGATCAAACTGGCAATAGCAACTTGAAAGATTAGATAGGAAACTCAGGGAGCAGTGAGTTTGTATTAATGGGAGAGGAACAACTTGGAAAAGGAGAATGAGAATGGTTACACAGGAATGTAATCAATGCCACTGAATGTACATACAAAAACTGTTGCATTAGTGTATATTCTCTATAACAAAAATGAAGTAAATTGTGAAAAAAAGAAAGAAATCCTTATAGAGCCCAGTTCTCCTCTGGCACTCCTGTTGTTACCATGTGTTCAAGTTTATGTGGCAATTGGTGTGCAGCTCAGTCACTGCTGCAAGTGGATTCTGACTCCCAGCAGCCTTCTGCCATCTTTTTGTTGTAAGGAGAGAGGGACTTTCTCCTGTGAAGCTGCTGGTGGATTTGAATATCCAGAGACAACCTTTTGATAGCAACACTCTAGGGACAATACCACCAGAGTTCCTTATGTGGTATATACATGAATATATAACCTTGAGAAGAATGGGCATTCCAGAACAATTAAGTATGCTTTTATTAAATCAATACCAAGACCAAGAAGCTGTTGTCCGAACAAAGCAAGGGAACCCTGCATGGTTCAACAGCAGGAAAGGTGTGCATCAGGGCTATATTCTCTCCATACCAACTCAATCTGCGTGCTGGGCAAATCATTGGAGAATCTGGACTTGATGGGAGTTGGCATCAGGATGGGAGGAAGACTCATCTACAACGTGCTTTAGGCAGATGACACAACCTTGCTTGCTGAAAGTGAGGAGGACCCGAAGCATTCTCTGCAGATTAGCAAATACTGCAGCCTTCAGTATGGATTACATCTCAAAATCAAGAAGATAAAAATCGTCACCATTGGACCAATAGGCAACATTATGATAGATGGAGGAAAGATTGAACCTGGTCATGATTTCACTTGCTTGGATCCACAGTAACACCCTTGGTGCTAGCAGTCAAGAGAATAGAAGACGTATGACACTGGTAAAGTCTGCTGTCAGCAATCTCTTCAAAGTCCTGAAACAGTGATGTCAGTTTAAATACTAAGGTGCACCTGATTCAAGCCACAGTCTTTATATAATCACTTGTCATGCTTCTGAGAGCTGGACAATGAATAGCGGTGTCAGGAGAAGAATCAGTGCATTTGAGTTGTGTTGGAAAGAGTGTGAATATCTAATAGACTACCAAAAGAACAAACAGAAAGTGCAACCAGAATGTTCCTCGAAGATGAAGATGGTGAAGCTTCATCGTACATATTTTGGACATGTTGTTAGGAGAGGCTTTTCCTTGGAAAGACCATGATGCTTGGAAAGGTAGAGGGTCAGTGGAGGAGAGGGAGACCCTCAACAAAATGTGTTGATACAGTGTCTGAAGCAATGGATTCAAACATATGGAGGGTAAAGATGACACAGGATGGGACAGAGCTCAAATCTATAGTTCATAGGGTCACTATGAGTCATACTTGACCTGATAGCACTTCACACTAACAGCAGCACCACAAATGTATATTGATACACATATGTGTTTGTGTGTTAATACATATGTATCTCTGTGTGTGTATGTATGTATACTTAACACTGATTGTGACCTCACCCCGAGGTAAGACCCAGGCTCATTGTGTTTGAAAAAACTCCTTAGGGGAGTCTAATGTACAATGAGGGCTGCAATTGACTCGTCTGGACTCTGCAATAAGTCTAATGTACTTATCTCCCTCTTTATTTAAAAAAAATACTAGAAAATTTCATTAACCTCCACACCTTACCATTCTCAATTTAACTTTACAATATACAGAAACTACTTAAATAGAAACTTTTACTCTCTTTAATACCACTTTCAAGAATAACAAACGTATGCTGTTAAACACTTCTTACATTCTTTTCACATCATCCTTTTTTATGCATCTTATTTCCACTATAGAAATCTCATATAAAATCAGTCCTAACATAAAAAACACTTCATTTTCAATTAAGGATGTTTATTTGAAAATGCTAATAGAAATCAAGTGTTTCTTCTACTTTTGATGACTATAATAGAATAAATTATGAAAACAAAAAAGCAAAAACTTGTTCCTTGTATTCATTATCATGTATGAATTCCTCTCATTTTAAAGGAAAAATTGATGATTTCCAATTATGATATTTGTAATAGACTCCTTTCTCAACAATGAAAACAGTGAATCTTTCTAGTAACCCAGAATCCATATATTAATTTTTTTCAGTTAATCTTTTTTTTAAAAGAAACAGAACATTTGGTTGAGCTTAGAGGTTATATAAAAGCTAACTTAATCTGTGCCAAGCATTTCCATGAATATTCAAAACTCTCCTATAAAAAATTGTATTGACAATGTATGTTCCTAGTAGAGTTAATGGTTTTAAGTCTGCTCTTGACGATGGCAATAAAGAACATTGACATTTAAACCGTGTTTTGAGCATATTGAAATAAACCAGTCGGTTCCAAGAGTGTTGACTCAGCATGCAGTACTGCATCGCCATGACGTGGTTTTAAATATAAACGATGCAGTAAAATGAGAGACTCCTATGTTTGTAGCATTGTTTGCTTCGTTTCTTTTCCACCTGTCATACAAAGGAGTTCAGCCTGATGCCATCTCCTTGTAATCCACCATAATCAGACAGTTTAACATACTGTTCTGTGGTGACTTAGTATAAATTGAGAAATCAGCCCTGAGTAAACATGCTTGATGTTTCCCTTGACGTGTTCTCGAGTTCCAGGGTGATTTGACTAAAGTAAACATTGTGTTCTGATGCAGGAGCTCTCACTGGGCTCTTTGCTGAAGTTGAGCCTGTGTTTCTCTGCTGGTCTGCTGCCCTACCTCCACCTTCCCGTCTCATCCTACCTCAACCAAGCCCGCTGGACCTGGGGAGACCAGACAACAGTGCAAGGATTTTTGACACATTTTCTCAGGGAAGAATATGGAACATTCAGTCTGGTAAATTTATGTTTCAGACTCTTTTAAGGAACCGAGTAGCAAAGCATCCGTATTTTACTTGAACTTTGATTGGAAAAGAATGGGAAAATAGCCAAACAAACAACAGTTGGCACAGTTTTTATTTCTGTAATATAACAAGCATGTCCATCGGAATAATGGCCTTTAGGATAATTTAGGAGGAATAACAGCAATCATTTACCCCACCATCCTTTTGTGGTAGAATTTATTTTTTGGGGATGTGTTTTTGTATGTCAGAAAGTTAGAACTGACTCATAGCTGATCATCCAGCTGGGTTTCAGATCAGAAGCAATAAATAGCGCAGTTGCCCAGGGAGCAACTGATGGATTTGAACTGTTTGCTTTTGAGTTGGCAGTGCAGCTCCTCACCACTAGGCCACCTGATGGCAAACACTAAAAGGATTCTATAGCCCCTAATTGAAGGGAGCTCTCGTAGCTTATTGTCAAGGAATTGCACTGCCAGGGCAAAAATACCAGCTGCTCGCCAGGAGAAAGATGAGCAGTCTCTTCCTGTGCTGTTTACTGCCTCTAAAAACCTGCTGCATGGTCATCTGTGGGTCGATTCCATCGTGACGGTGCATAACAACAGCAACAGTCATCCCTTAAATATACATTATTCACTTTTTGTCAGTGACATACTAAATGTAGGAATGAGTAATAATAAAATATTATTAATGAAGCAATAATTATTAATTTCTTGGCAAAGAATTTGTTTCTTTAAGATTATACTCTTGTTTACATTATATTGGCTACTCCATAAAAATGTTATCTTAGGACCTTTCCATATTTGAAGATTTGTCCATAATTGCGAAATTAGGCACTATTTGAATTTTTAGAGATCAGTATCTCTAACCAAAGTTACCAAAAAACACCTAAAGTCTGTAATGCAAATATAAAAAATACATGAATCCACTGCTCTGTTAATCATTCTTGCAGAAGAGTTTCAGATGGTTTTCTGTCAATGCCTTATTTCTGAAATTCTTCCTAAAGGAGGCGGATATGTAGTTTTCACTGACTTCCCTTTTAAAAATTTTATATGACTGTAAAAAAAATTTATAAGACTCTGATATAAAGACTTTAATCAAGAGAGGTGCTGCTTAGTGTATTTAAATATATATATCTTTTTAAACTTTATTATTATTCATTTGAATAAAGTTTACAGTGCAGACTACTACTTCTTCAGCCATTCATATTTTGTCTTAGGACTTGACTCAAGTTCACATGGTGTCATCATCCTTCCTTTCTCTGTGGCTCTTGTTTCCATTCATCTTTCCATCCTCTCCCTTCCTGCTTTCTGAGTTTTATCCTTGGATAAACACAACCCTTATTTGACTGCAGTTAGTGTCGTGAGTGCCACAAATTTGGGATTTTTAAAATGCAGAGATCTTACTTTCATTGATAATTCCTAAGAGCTGAGCCGTGAACTCTGTGACCCAACATGGCAACAATTTGAGGCCAAATACAGACCAGTAGTGCTGCTCCCCCTTCCTTTCATTATGTCTGCTACTTGAACCTGGACGAGATATATATCTTTTTAAATCAAGATGCTAAAATACAATAGCCCATCAAAGCTTAGTTTTACTGTTTATACAAATAAACTTTTCTCTTATGTATTTAGGCAAAATCTGAAGTGGGATCCAGTATGTCTAAGATACTGCTGTGAGTATGAAATATCTGGAACTATTTTAAATGATTTTAAAGATTGTTGAGTTTATCTCTTTATAAAGTATGCCTGAGAAATTGTTTTCAGCTCTGCAGTTAAGAGTTGTTTGTGTATACTATCAAATATCCTAGCAGTTCCTTCGGTATAATAAGGCTTAAAGTGAACAATAAATACAACAGTGAATGAGAATGTTAGATGAATATATAGAGTCTTTAAAATGTTTCAACTGTCATTTGGATTCAAAATTAGCCAACATATTGCTTTAGAAAGAATTTGTTCCTTTTTTTCTGGTTTTTACGTCTTCTTTCTTTCAAAGACATGTTATAACATTGTATTTAGCAAAGTTTGAACAGTTGTTATTTTTGTTTGCTCTTGCTATTTCAATTCTTCAAAATTTGATTGTCTGAACTGGTATTGATATAAATTGTAATTTTTTTCCTTCAGCATTTTTTAGCATCAAATATTATTAGAACCAGTTTATGTAAAAATAATCTTCATCAGTATTATCTAATAGAGCACTTAGTGACCTTAGTGGTAAGGCGTTGCACTGCCAACCCCAAGGCATGTAGTTTGAATCCACCAGCTGCTCCACGGGAGAAAAATGGGCAGTCACCTCCCATGCAGTTTACTGTCTCTGAAAAACCACTAGAGCATCAGTTACGGATCTGGTCCAATTTGACAGTACTCAACAATAGTACTCCTGGAAGGATCCCACCCTAGTAGGTGGGGAGTTATGCTGCTAACTCAAGGTGACAGCTATCTGGTAGTTCACATCAACCAAGGACTCTTTGGAAGAAAGAAGGACAATCTCCTGTACAATTTACAGCCTCGGAAAACCCACATGAGGATCAGCTCTGAGTGGGTTCTGACTCAACAGCCTATTAAAATGAGGGTTTTCATTAGAGTTCCCACAGAGAATCTGACAACTTGAAAATATCTGAACCAATAGGTGATATTTTCTATAATGTTCACACTATAAATCTAGAAGGAATATTTTTCTACAACATTAGAGAAATGTACTAATTAATTAGTAATTTGGAATTTTCAAGACTAACAAAATAATTTTCCAAATATGGAGAGAATATTTCAATTTAATATATGAGACCATTCACACTTCTCTTCTTTACCTGCTAGCTAGATTCTATTCCATCTTCTTGTTAAATAGCTTTCTTCTTCCTCCAAAACATATTACAGTCATAGAAAATTTAGAAGCTACTGATAAGCAAAATTTTTTCTCATATTTTTAATTTATATAGTTAGTTTCACTTACATTATATTTCATTCATGTGTATTGCAAGGGGTTTTCCCCCCTTACAATCATCTGACTAATAACTACATTCATGAAAGTGTGTAAAGTAGCTACCTCATGCCTTATACCCTAAAATCTCCCTTTTAGATAGCCAATCTCTGATTTCTCCATCCCTATCAAGCCATTGCTCTGAGAGAGGAAGGGTGTCCCTTTTGCTGAAGAATCCTCTGTTCAACATGGAAACCCTGAACATCTGCATCTGCAAGCAAAATCCAGTCCAGAGCAAGCCAGCAGGTTGCAGCAGTCTGCCCTTCCTGACAGCGTGGATCATTTTCTCTTCATCTGGTTGGGTTCTGGTCAGCTCATCCTCAGCCAAATGTGGCAAGGTTCAAATGGGCATCAGCTGCAAGCTCTGGTGTCCACACTTCTTGCATTGCAAACTTGTTAATCTAAGCAAAAAATTTAAAAGTAAAATGGGCTATAATTTCAGCATGCAGAGAACAGTTGTTACTATTAATCTGTGAACATATTTATGTATATCCTGCCAATAGAATAATTTTTGTAAAAAACTGCTCATTTTATATATAGATAAAACATTATTTATCTGCAGGTTTTCACTTTTTATCTTGAGAATGCCAGTTATTATTAGCATTTATTATAAAACATTTTGATAGTCTTCACATTTTATTTTAAATATTTGTCTTAATGTCTCACTAATTTTTGTTGCCATTGCTGCTGTTGAGGAGATGGTAGCCAGAAACTCAGCTTCCCATCTATTTGGTTAATGTCTCTAAGCTTTCACTTGATTTTGTTCTATTCTGTGCCAGAAGATCCACTGCCTATACTTTCTGTCTACTTCTGGTAATTGTCACAATATTTAGAATTACTGATATATTTTGCCTTGAAAATTCCCACGTGAACTTCTAAGAACATGCAGGAATAATCCTAGACCATAAATCACACCATTATTTGTTATTCATGAAAGTGTTCTATTTGGGTATGTAAAGACCTCTTTTGCGTTAATAATATTTATGTTGTAGACTGAAAAAGACTTGACGTAAGTGATGACCATCCCTACTCTACATTATTCATTGGAACCAAAGAGGAATGTAGCAAGGAGGTGTGAGCCCTACTATCTCTGATTGAATGAGAGGATTTCCTGTCTTTAATTGTTTTAGGAGAGCAGGAGTGTTGAGAAAGGCAAGTCATCATTAACTTACATGAAAATCCTTCCAAATGATAGAACCTAGTCATCTATCCTTTTCCAGTCAAGCAAATTAAATTTTTTTTCCCAATGGTATCTCTAAATTGCAATCCTGGAGAAGGAAATTATTGAATCTAACCCTAGGCAGTGACCATCTTTTAGAGCTTACGTTTAAGCAACACATCTCCAAGAATTAATTTTGAGAACTGACTTCATTCCTTTTGAAGAATGGTTTGAAATGGGCCTCATGCTGGAATCAATTTTTCGAGTATGTTTGAAGACGAGTGAGGATATCTTCTGATAATAGATGAGTCCCCATTAGTAAAATGCACATTGTGTGGATCCCATAATTAGGGCATCACATTTTCTCCAGTGAAATTGCCACTGGGAAGAAGTTCATTCTTTGATATGGGGACTATGTAATAATTTCTTTTTGAAAAATTGGAGACCACTAGAATAGTAGTTAAGGCTTGTTTCAGAGTGTGAGTAATACCTAGAAAAATGCATATTAGTTAGTGGAAGAATTCTGTTTGATGATAGCAAAGAGAAGACATTTCTCTGAGGTTGCTTAAACATTTTCTCGATGCAAGTACAGGAAACAAGGAAGCTTTTAGGAGATAACCTACAGAAGAATGGCTAAAAATTGTTCGTCTTCCTTTTTTGTTCATGATTGAATCTCTAGAAAGCCATTTGGATTGTTTGTTTTGAATTACTAAATCATTGAAGGACTTACCTACATTGCTCCAAGGATAAGGGTCAAAGCCCAATTCAGATCATTTATCATCAAACTAGTAAGTGATATTCTGTAAAGTATACCTGGGATAAAAGGACAGAATATGTTCTGATTTTGTCCTATTCAAATTGCTGATCAAATATTACAATTTGAAGACATTTTAGAATTGTCTAACTCGTCCTTTTGGTACTTTTTCTCGTATGTTAAAAAACAACAGCAACAACTATGAGATGTCATCTCACCCCAGTCAGAGTGGCAGAATTTAACAGAGCAGCAAGCAATAAATGCTGGTGTGGTTGTGGAGAAACTGGAACCCTTATTCACTGCTGGTGGGAGTGTAAAATGGTGCAACCACTGTGGAAGGCAGTGTGGCACTTTCTCAAAAAGTTGCAGAGATAACATTTGACCCAGCAATTCCACTACTGGGAATATACCCCAAAGAGATCATCAATGACATCCAAGCAGATATATTCAACCCATGTTTATTGCGGCTTTGTTCACAATAGCACGGAGTTGCAAACAACCTAAGTGCCGGTCAACAAACGAATGGATAGAGAAGTTGTGGTATAGGCACACAATGGAATACTACGCTGCATTGAAAAACAAGGAACTCATGCAATATTATTCAAAATGGGTGACTCTGGAGAACGTTATGCTGAGTGAAGTATCTCAGTCACAAAAGGACAAATACTGCATGGTGCCACTGTTGTAAAACAGGACTGACATCGGGGTTGGAGAGAGACTGAGAAAGATGGGTTCAATAATGTATACTGCTGAAATAGATGAGGGAGAAAACTGTTTAAAAGGGATATGTGATTAGGTATTTTTGTCATGACAGGAGTCTAGAGTGAAGGCTGCATAGTGGAGTGGACGGGGGGGGGGGTAGGGTTTGTAAAACAATGAAAGAATTTTTCTTTTATGTTTCTAAGAGGGTAGTGTACTAGTGGGGAGGTTTGGGAGGGGAGAAAAGTGCAACAGTGAATGAATGGAAATCCAAAGTCTCTGTAAATTTTTACTGAAATTAATAATAAATTGAAATAAAATTAAAAAAAAAACAAACCAAAAACACAGCTCATTGCCATTGAGTTGATTCCTCAACCCTGCATCAGGTTTCCAAGACTAAATCTGTACAAAAAGATGAGGAAAAAACTTCCTGCCTTTCTTCTGCTGAGCAGCTAGTGGATTGGAACTGCTGACCTTTCAGCAGCGTAAAGACAAAACTATGTTGACATCTGACTGGTAACATCTAACTGGCCCTTGAAGTTGTTTAATGCGTAATTTGATGTATTCCCTAAGGAACATTTTATTTGGAGTTAACCAAATACTTACTATGCCAACAATAAAATAAATTGTTGTTTACAGCTCTCAAGTAACAAATATGAGGACAGAACTCTCATTGAACATCCAAGCTCTTGCAGTTTATGCAAACGTATGTTTACCAAAGAAGTAAGTGATGCATTTACCTTAAACATGTTGTTAATTCTATTAATTGAATGAATGCAGTGTATAATTGTTGAACTCTACCAGTATATGTTTTATTCTAAATAAATTACTCTTCAGAGTTAGAGAAGCAAAGGAAGACTTCCACTGGCATGGATTGACATGGTGACTTCAGCAGTGGGCTCTGGTGTGTCAGAGATGATTAGAATGACACAGCACAGGGCAGGGTTCAGGTTGGCTGTCCAGAGGGTTGCTACGAGTTTTACTCGACTCGATGGCACCTAACAACAACAACTTCCTTCTATCAAAACAAACAGGTTGCTTTTTTGCTAGGATTTCCACCCCACCACAATTATAAATCAATAATTTGGAAAACATGAGTCTGTTAAACAGGCTGTTTAAACAAATAATTTTATGTCTTAACCTCTGCCAATTACTAGTTAGTATTGTTTACAAAAGAAAAATTTAATGACAAAAATTATTAAATATTAGTACAGACATCCATTTACTTTTTAGTCAATTGTGTGTAAATAAGTACATACAAGAATAGACATTGATAGCTTTGTTTTGTTATGACTCACTCAACAGGATATATGAGTATTTTCTCATAAAAAATACTTAAGGTCATTTAAATTTCTATGTAATATTTTATCCAATGACCATAGCATAATTTACTTAGGGATATTTAGATTGCTTTTACTTTTTCACTATTATCAGTAATTCTAAAATATCTTTGTGGATTGTTCATTGTTGAGTCAATGAATATGAATATTTTAAAGAATCTTGATATATATTATCAGACTTGATATAAGTATCATATATTAGTTTCCTCTTTTTATACTAACTTTTAAAAAATTTTATTTTTATTATTTTCGCGTGTATGTGTGTGTACCATCAAATCGGATCTGACTGGTACAGGAGGAGATTATCCCTCCTTCTCCAGCACAGCATCTAGTGGATTCGAACCACTCACCTCTGGGATTGCAGTGCAGTTTCTTTATACTAGCATTTTCATACTACTGTAGTCTCTCTTACGTAGAAAGTTCTCATTTTTAAGTCTTGATTATTTTGTTATGTGTAAATACTATTTTCTTTTACCTATTTGATTATTTCTCAAGTATGCTTTGTATATTTTCTATGAATGTATATTCTTTGGTGTATCATTCCTCAGTTGCCTGTAAATATGATTTGTCAACTCTAATGCAGATATTTTTAAAAAACAAAACCAAATTTATTTACACTTAAAAATGTAAACACACATTTTTGTCTTGAATTTGATACGTCCAAGGTCTTTTGATCACATGGAGCAGCAGCATTTGAGCAAATTTAGGCGGGGGTTCAAACTTGGGCCAACCCAGATTATTTTGTTAAGAACACGACCCCAAAGGAGCCTGACATAGTCTTGTGTACCCTACAGCTCCTCACACTGTGAGGTTACAGCAGGCACTTTGGGTTTATTGTAGGAACGTTCACAATTTTTCTTATCACTAGAAGTCCATCAATAATCTTTTCAAATACCACGTGCTTCCCATTCAGACAATCACACTTAGAACAGGTGGTGAAGAACTGGCAGCCATTTGTACTGAAACCACTGTTTGTCATGGAAAGAAGACCTAGAGCTGAGTGTCTAAGTTTAAAATTTTCATCTGCAAATGGCCCTTAGTAAATACTGGCAACTCCAGTACCATCTCCATTAACAAAATCTCCACCCTGGATCATGAAATCCTTTATGACCCTGCAGAAAGTGCACCCTTTGTATCTTATTGGAACTCCATCTTTTTTAAATTCTCCTGTACAAGACCTGCCTAACGTTCTCGGTCATTTTAGGCACAATATCTGCAGAAAGATAATTTTCATGCAGTCAACTTCCTGGTTGCCCATGTGGACATCAAAGAACACCACAAGGTTGACACTGAATTTTAATTTGCCACTGCCATAGTTGTGACCTACTGGGCCAATTGGCAGCATCATGATAGATGGTGAAGAGATTGAGGTTGTTAGCAGCTTCATTTTGCTTGAATCCACAATAAACACTCTTGGCACCAGCAGCCAGGAAATGAAAAGATGTATTGCGATGGGAAAGTCTGCTGTTAGAGATCTCTCCAAAGTACTGAAGAGCAACAGTGTCAGTCTGGAGACTAAGGTGCGCCTGATACAGACCATGGTCTTTGCAATCACTTGCTACGCATCAGAGAGCTGGACTATAACTAAGGATGATAGAAGGATAATTGGTGCCTTTGAGCTGTGGTGTTTGAGAAAAGTATTAAATATACCATGGACTGCTAAGAAAACAAACAGGTTTGTCTTGGAGAGGGTTAAACCAGGCTGCTCTTTGGAGGCAAGGATTTTGAAGCTTCGTCTGACATACTTTGGACATGTTGCAAGGAAGGACCAGTCTTTGGAGAGGGACATCATGCTTGGGAGGGTTGAGGGACAGTGCAAGAGAGGAAGACACTCTACAAGGTGGATTGATTCAGTGACTGGGGTAATGTGGTAGGAATGTCAGAGACAGTGAGATTGGCACAGGACAGAGCAGGCTTTAGGGCTGTTGTACATAACCACAACAACAACATAATGTGACCTGGAAGCGTAAGGCCAGCTCAGGTTTTTAAAAAAGATCTTTTCATGTTCCTGGTTAAAGATGAAAAGTTGACTAGATTCAGTAGGTTAAACCTATATTATTTATGTTCATGCAAATAAATAATGATTAGGCTTTTTTTTGTTTGTTTTTTTTTTTTTTACAGGGAGAGACAGAATCCATCCTTAGTATGGCTTTTTACTGGAATGTTTTGCATTTATTCATTGTTCTTTGCTTGGAGGGCCAATTTAGATATCTCAAAACCACTTTTCATGGGTGTGGTAAGTTTTACTTAGTGATATCTCTTGACCATAAAATTTGTGAGGAATGTACAATTATATTCTTCTTGAATCTTACAGAATAGCAGATTATTTTTAATATAGTTAAAATCTTACTTATATAGCATTATAAAGGAAACAGTTGAAATTCTTGAACCAGGAAAGCTAAGCTCATTTTTAGGGAAGAAATTAATGGGAAAATTATCATTTAGTACATATAATAGAAAAAAGAGTTAATGTGTGTGTGTGTGCGCGCGCGCGCACGCGCGTTGTTGTTACATGCCATCCAGTCTCCTGTGACTCATAGCGATCCTCTATGCACAACAGTTCTAAACCCACCCTGGCCTGAGCCAGTCTCACTGACTAACACATCTACCCCTATTACCCCAGTTCCTTTGTCAATCCATCTCATCCAAGGTCTTCCTCTCCTGCACTGTCTCTTTACCCTTCTGAGCATGATGTCCTTCTCCAAGGACTAGTCCCTACTGGCCAAATGCCCAAATTATGTGAGGTGGAGCTTCAGAATCCTTGCCTTGAAGGAGAAACTTGGTTTAACCCTCTCCAAGACAGACCTATTCATTCTTTTGGTGGTCCATGGTATGGCAATACTCTCCTCCAGCATGACAACACAAAGACATCGATTCTTCTGTAATCTGTGTGTATGTTAGGTAATTATTTGTGCCTAACATATAGGTAATACTACTTCTATTTCTCCTGCAATATTTTTTTAATAGCAAAACAAGTATAGATTTTAATTAGAGGCTCTTACCAACTTATTTCCTCATCTCCTACCCCTCAAATGCCAAGCTTAAGCATAAGATCAATCACATTTTTCTTTCCTTCTGATTACTGTCACTAGGGAGCTCTGGTATCTTAGTGGTAAGGAATTGCACTGCCAATGCAAAGGTGCATGGTTTGAATCTGCCAGTTTCCCTAGGGAGAAAGATGTATAGTCTCCTCCCATGTGATTTACTGCCTTTGAAAACCCACTGGAGGGTCAACTATTGGACAGTTATAACCCAGTGATTCACAGCAACAACCACCTATCTCTAAGGTTGGAGTATTTCCTGTCGTCCAGGAACTCTATAAATTAGGTAGCCTTTTTTGGCAGCTGAAACCAATTCATGGTTTTCTGCTCAAGGGGCCTAATAATTAATAATCTCACATTATCATCTGACATTCGAGTCAGCTGAGAAATAGTAACCAGCGCAAATGCTGGAAGAATTGCCTTTACCACAGACAGTGTTGGGATTGGAGAACCTGACCTACACATGTGGGCAAAGAGACTTCTTTTATTGAATCCCAGAATTAACAGACTTAACTTCTCACAACAGGCTCTCCCACCTCACCCCCACCCCACTGCTGCCACAGAGATAGAATTTGCCCCAGGACCAGAGCTCCTGGTGGGCAGTTCATTTCCCAGAGTAAGAGAAACGGGCAGATGCCCATTGCTGCCCCAAACTCCCCGGTCAATTCAGTCCATAGAGAGAAGTTAAGTGAAAAGGCAGAGAGAGGCCAGGAAGGTATACTAGCAGAGCTTCTCTACATGGAAGAAATCATGAGTTCAAACAAAAGTCTTTTCTACTCCCCACTGCATATCCCAGGAGCTCAAGAGCAAAGCTGTGGGAGTGAATGAGTGTGAAGAACCACACTGGGAGATTCTCATGTCAGAGTGGAAAGGAGCAATGTTTAGAAATGAAAAGATGAAGTGATATGGAGTTAGACTGAGAGAGTGTTAACTAGACCTGAGTCATCGCAGGAATAAACAACTAAGTATGTTCAGTGCGTATTTTTGAATGTGTAAACAGCTGATTTGAGTGCACGGGCTGGTCTGCTGAACGTTCCCTGCTTGTGCTGATTTGCAGGTAGAACGATTCTGGATGCAGAGCAATGCGGTGGTGGCTGTCCTTGCTGGTGTTGGCCTGGCTGCGCTTGTGTCTCAGAGTAACCGGGTACTGAACCACAGCCTCGGGCTCCAGTGTCTGGAGTGGCTTTCAGCACTGATTTTTGTCATTTACCAAATATATTCTAATTACAGGTAACAGATGTTATTTTTATTAAAAGTACTGCTCAGGTCAGAGACATCTGCATATTGAGATTCTAAGACTTTATCTCATCTTTAACTCCAGCTCCTTTCCAAGACTCAAAGTGAGGCAGCTTGGTTTAAGGGTGCAATGACTCTCAGACATTCAGAGTTACTGAACCTCCCTGAACCTGAAAATAAACGTGGAGAATGTGTAGTTCTAGGCCATTGCAAGCCAGAGTTTGTGTGGTACATGAATTTATAGATTTAAACAGCACTTCGGATGCTTTGTGAGCACTGGAATGTATGTAAAAATCTCACAGAGATGGAAATTAAAGACATTTGAGCCTTTTTGTATGGCCTAAAAAAAATTTACTTTATACTGTCATGATTTCATGTTTTGAATAGTACTTATCTCTTACCTACTTCACCTTGTAGTCATAAATATTTAAAACAAAGTTCCAAAAGTTTCGTCTTATGCATCATTAATCTGTATGTGTTTTTTTAAAAATGCTTTTTTTGATAACCATAACTTTCTCCACACCTGCAACACATGGAGTTTTTCCAACTTTCCATTGAAAGTCCATTTATTTCTATATTATTAAGTAAACAGAAGTAGGAGAGGCCTTTCAAGTTTATAACAATACTAATAATGTTTTTAAAGATTAAATTTGCACAGTCAACTTTAAAAACAGATGTTCTCTGTAATAGCAGATAGAGCCAGAGTGATGAAGGTTGCATCACCAGTAGGCCTTGGGAGAAGGCAGTGTGGGTCCTAGGCATGTTTCCATAACTAGCTCAGGAAGGGTCCACGTAGTCCAGTGTTCTCCCACATTTTTTTCCCTATTGCATCCCACCTCAGGGCTTTAGGGCAGTTCAAGTTCAGTGCCAGGAGTACTTGTACAGGCTGGGATTTATTTTGTTTGGAGTTTTTTATTTGCTTCGAGGGAAGAAAGAGATAACATCTCTGCTGGATCGCACAATAAAGCATCACACATTGCAAAGGAGGGAATCATAAAGGGGAATGCTAATTATTACCTCAGTTACAAAGGCAGGCATGATATTCTGCTCCTTGAAGTGTTTATTTGCTGTCTGATACTAACCCGGTGATTTAACTTTAGGCTATGCTGAGCAACTCTTATTAAATTTTAAGGTACCTGATAATGACAGGAAGGAAATGGCTTGTTCTTACTCTCATATATGGTCTGAGAAGCTCTCAGGATTGATGCCAGCTTGTCTTTGGAATTAAGATTCACTTCATTATTGAAAAGGGTTATAGTGCTGTTGTTAGCAATAGCAAATAATGCATCAAAAGACGTATACAACACAACAAACTACTGATTGGCCTCATTCCCTAGTGGTTTCTTCCTCTTAATGGGAGAGAGGAACCCTGGGAGCTTGGAACAATGGTTCCACAGAGTGGTAGAAGGGGTCAGCATCTATGAAAAAGAGCATCAAATACTAACTTTATTTTGAAAATGGGCATATGTATGTCTGAAAAGTCAAATACATTATTTATATGCTTTTTTTTTTTTTTGCCACCTGGGCAATATCCTACACACAATGTTATTTGAGTATGTGCTATGCATGTTTCCTGGTGTTATATGTGTATGTTCTCTACAATGAGCACATATTTTAGAAAAGAAAATAGACTAAAATAAAATGAGTGTAAATTCCTGGTGCAATTGGAAACCTTTTTAAATGACCTTACACAGCTTTGGGCGGGGGGGGGGGGGGTGCGGAGAAGACTTTTTCATGAGCACTAAATTATTATTATGGAAAAGATGATTGATTCCATGAGTAAAGCAGCAGACTGATTTTTTTTTTTACTGCAGAGTTCTTTTTCTCAATGATGGTATTCTCTTTTCAAATATAGGCATCCTTTCAGAGAAAACATATTAGAATACTTTGAAATATTAGACGTAGATTGTGTGATGGGAAAGAAATGGGAAGGAAAATAAGCCCAGTTATTAAAGCTGTAGCAAAGTGTTGCTATTTTAACTCTTTTTCCATCCTTTTATTTAGCATTTGTGACCAAAGGACCAATTATGTGATTGATAAATTTGCAAAGAACCTTCTAGTCTCTATGCCTCACAATGCTATTATCTTACTCAGAGGAGATTTGCCAGGAAACTCTCTCCGTTACATGCATTTCTGTGAGGGTTTGAGGCCAGATATTTCGTTAGTGGATCAAGAAGTAAGTATATGAAAAATGTACTTGGACTATAGTAATAGATATTTTGAAGCATGCTTTTTAAGAAAGAGTAACTATTTTATAGTTATTCTCACACATAAGATTACATGAGGAGCATTAAGCACACAGTAAGCCCTTAATATCTCCCAAACTAAAATTTTAAGTAATAAACCTTAATTTCATATTTTCTTTTTGAGTTCTGATCTGCATGTTGTTGTTAAGTGCCATCAAATTAAGCACAACTCCTAGTGACCCTATGAACAAAAGGTCTGAGCCCTCTTCTGTAACTATCATCATTTCTCTAATATTCATAGAGTTCCCAAAGGCCTGTTATTTAGGAAGTGAATGCCAATTCTGCTTTCAAGCCTGTCTTAATCTGAGAGATCTACCAAACCCTGTCTACCATGTATAACCATTATGGCATTTGACACAGCAGTGGCACAGCGTTCAGTATCCCAGCAAACCAAATTATCTCAGTACAGCAAACTGACAGACTGGTGCTGTGCCTCCAAGCACAATGTTCTTCTCAAATACAATTAACAGGCCTGAGGGCCTAACTGATTTTTAAATACAAAGGCCTACCCATCAGGTCCTGATTGACTTAAACAAGAGGCTTCCAGCCCAGGCGTCCAGCCCATAGTTGATGGTTAATTAACCCAGGTGACCAGTCAGTTTACACACTGTTGTGAACAGAGTTGAGAAAAAAAAAAATCAAACCGTTTACACCCAACTTTCAACTAAATCAGGAGAAGATACCCTCCAGAATCCAGTTGTTTCACACATGAGCCTCCAGACTGGAGACTTAGACATGGCCCAACAAACTTTAAAATGCACAGGCCTGCCCACCAGGTCCTGAATGACTTAAACAAGAGACTTCCAGCCCACAGCTGATTGTTAACTAAATCAGGCAACCAATCTGGTATGCATAGCTGGATTGAAATGAACTTGTCATTTGTTATTAAAGGTATTATATAAGATAAGCAAACAATAAGCATAATAGGTCAGATAATAATTACAGCAAAGCTTCAAAAGTATAAATAAAAACTCATTGCCATCAAGTAGGAACAAACTTATATCTGACCCTCCTGTGGCGTTTCAGAGGCTGTTAAGCACGGGAGGAGATTGCCTGTTTTCCCATCTTTCCTCTGATTAAGTCACTGGTGAATTTGAACCACCAGGGAGCACCACTTTTGGCTTAGCCTCCAACTCGCCATGGATGGATTAGGCTAAAATGGTCTATAAGAAAAACTAGAGCTCTGCATTTATAAAAGTATAGAATTTCTGAGGGTGGGAAGGTGGAAACTGTCTATAAGAAAAATTAGAGCTTTCTCTCTATAAAAGTATAGAATTTCTGAGGGTGGGAAGGTAGGAGCAGAGGAGTAAGGATAGGCAGGGTGGGGGTAATCATAGGGCCACACAATTTGATGGGTGGAGGGAGGAGTAGGTTAAGGAAATGTAACTATTTAGTGTGAAAAACAATGTATATGAACTAAGTACACCAGTATAAAATTAAAAAAAATATATTAAAGTATAGAGTTGATATTTCAGAAACAATTTCTTGTATATTTATTTAATCAAAAGAAGATACTGTAGTTGTTACATGCTGCCCAGTCAATTTTGACTTGTGTTGATCCCATAGAACAGAGTAAGAGACTCTGGTGGCCTAGGAGTAAAGAATTGCACTGCCAAGCCAAAGGCATGCACTTCAAATCCACCAGCTACTCTGTGGGAGAAAAAGTGACAGTCTCTCCCTCCACAGTTTACAGCTATGATGCTATGGAAGGTGAGCCGTGAGTCATTTCCAACTTGACAGAACACAGGAGTAACATAAGACGGCAGAAATGCTCCCGGGATTTCCTAGGTTGTAATCTTTACAGTAGCAAATCACTAAGTCTCCTGCAGAGTGACTAGTGGCTCTAAACCTCTAACCTTTTGATTAACAGCCAGCTGAGTGCTTAATTATTGTATCACCATCCTTCCCTTTAAGTAGCACTCTGGCTGTACTTTCTCCAGGACATAGCTGTTTAGGGGGCGTTTTTTGGCCATCCATGGGATATTCAGCACTCTTCTCCAGCATCGCAGCTCAAAGGTATCAACTCTTCTCTCATACTTATTCATTATCTAGCTTATACTCTTACACTTATTCATTATCTAGCATAGCAAGTGACTGAAAATACCCAATACCAGTTACATGTTAGTCTTCAAACAGACTTCACATACTTCCTGATGTCCTGACTGCTACTTAACTACCAACAGTGTTGATTGTGGATCCAAGTAAGATGAAATCTTTGATACCTTCAATCTTTTCTCTATCAAAGTGTTGCTTATCAGTCCGGTAATGAGGATTTTTGTCTTCTTGATGTTGAGATGCCATCTGTACTGAAGACTGTAGTCTTTGATCTGCTCCACCAAACGCTTCAGATCTTCCTCACTTTCAGCAAACAAGAAGACAAGATGGTGTCATATGCATAATTCAGGTTGTTGATGACTCTTCCTCCGATCCTGAACCCACATTCTTTTTTTCATAGAGTCCACCTTCTTAAATGTTTTACTCAGCATACAGATTGAATAGATATGGAGAAAGGATACAATCCTGATGCACACTTTCCCTGATTTTAAACCATGTAGTGTTCCCGTGGTCTGTTCAGACAGCAGCTTCTTGGTCTAGGTTATAAGTTTTGCATAACAATTAAGTGTTCTGAAATTTCCATTCTTCTCATTGTTAGCCATAATTTGTTATAATCCATACAGTCAAATGCCTTTGCATACTTAATAAAACAGGTATTTTTCTTGTATTCTCTCCTTCCAATTAAGTGTTGTCTCTTCTAAACCCAGCTTGAACTTCTCTCACTTCTCACTCAAGGTACTATTAGCTGGTTTTGGATGATCTTCAGCAATATTTTGCTTTCATGTGATATAATGATATTGCTTGATAACTTCCACACTCTGTTGGATCACCTTTTTGAGGAATAGGCACAATATGGATCTCTTCCAATCATTCAGCCTCTAACTGTCCTCCAGACTTGCCACATAAACTAGTGAGCTCCTCCAGGGCTGCATCTGTTACTTGAGACATGTCCGTTGGTATTTCATTGACTCCTGGGACCTGATTTTATGCCAGTGCCTTCGATGCAGCTTGAACTTCTTCCTTCATTACTCTTGGCTCTTGTTCATATAAGGACAGATAATTAATTTGGTGCTGCAGACTAGAATTGACTTGCAACAGTAACAACAAAATAAAATAATTTAGTCTAAAAAGGGCTTCTTTTAACTTCATTATCTAGATTACTTGATTATTTGAGCATGCTTCTCAATGGTAGGGATTATATTTTGCTCTTTATAGGTGAGCAGTACTTGATTTTGGAAGGAATGGACTAATAATACATCTTTCTGCTTTGTCTGAGTTGTCAAGCTGGGCCGTTAAAGACATTTTAACTCCAGCAAACTAATTTTGAGAACTCTTCCATCCTAAGAAGTGTGTTTGGTGCAGAGGCATATAGGTGAAAAGATCCAGTCCCTTCCTTTGAGGATTCAGTCTGTTGCTGTTGTTGGTACGTCTCATCAAGTCGACTAGGACTTACTGCCAACCCCTGAAAACAGAACAGAGCTGTGCCCTATCTATCCTGTGCTATCCTCATGGTCTCTGCCATCTTCAAAAAATGGTTCCAATGACTGTATCAATCCAATTTTTTGAGGGTTATCCTCTTTTGCTGACCCTCTTACTTTTCCAGTGTCATATCTTCCTCCATGGACTGGCCCCTACTCACAAGATGCCCAGAGGATTTGAGACCAAGTTTCACTATTCTTACCTCTAAGCAGCGCACTGGTTGCACTCCTCCAAGACAGATGTGTCTGTTCTTTTGGCAGTCCATGGCATGTTCAGTACTCTTCTCCATCACCACTATTCAAAGGCCTCAGTTCTTTCTTGGTCTTCCTTATTCAGAGTCAAACTTTCAGATACATAGGAAGCTGTTGAAAATATGATGGCTTGTATCAGGCACACCTTGGTCTTTAAACAGAGTATTCACCATCTAGTGAGGAATAAATAAGCAAAGATACTTGAGCCAGTGCTGAAAATTGAATATTCGTTCACGATGTAGTGCGTATAGAATTACACTGCTAACGCAAAGGCCACATCTCGATTCAAATCCACCAGTGGCTCTGTGGGAGGGAGAAAGATGGAGTTGATTCTTTCTGTCTCGATGACAATGGGGTGCTAAAAAAAATAGGGAAATGTCATTCTAGATGGTTTGCCAAATTGTCAAGCATGGAGCAAAGATGAAATGAAGAACTAATGTAAACAATGGTAATCGTACCTTAAGATATAAAATCTTAATCATAAGGAAAGTACTTGGTATCCTATTCATAGGCTATGTTTTGTATCTATTATATATGTATGCTATATCTATTCATTGAATGTAATTGCATTTTAAAGTCTTTCCACTGTTCTTGATTAAAAGTGTGACATTATTTGTGATTTTTATTCTGACAGATGATGACTTATGAATGGTATTTGCCCAAGATGGCAAAGCACTTACCAGGTGTCAACTTTCCTGGGAATCGGTGGAATCCTGTGGAAGGAATATTACCTAGCGGGATGGTCACATTTAATCTTTATCATTTTCTTGAAATAAATAAACAGTAAGCATTATTTTCATATAATAGCTTTTTCTAAAGTCTTAAGCTTTTCTAAAATTGTTTATGTAGCAGCTGTGCCTCATCCAAAAGACCAATTTTCTACCCCTATTTCCCTGTCACCGGTGAGATTATCTTTGTAATTAAATTGAGTATCTGCACATAAATGAGACCAGGCAGAAATAAATGTTATTGTTCTGGGTAAAGGAAAAATAAAGACAGATTAGCAAGAACAGCAAATAAGATCTGAGTGCAATTCAGAGAAATTGGAGATGCGCCTGCCTACTTGAAATCTTTGCAGGTGGATCACAAGCAATTATAGTTTCCCCCAGATGAACACCAGGGCCCACTTTTAAGTGTAAAACAAATGTTTTCCAGGAATAATCACTATATAAAAATAGCCTGAGTTCTTTTTTTTTCTTATAAAAGATAAGACATTTTCATAAGAGAAACACCTACAGTTAGGCTAACTGAGATAAAATATGAGTTGTGAATTCTGTACTTGAGAACACAGAATTGTTTACAGTTAAAGTCAAGAATAATATCTCCCTCAGTGGTATCATCTTGGCCATTTCTTCTGTCTTAGAAATGCTTGGGTTTGTTCAAAGCTTAAAGAAGATCTGTTTCATGATTTCAATTTTGTCATAAAGGAAACATCAGAAGTGCTTTGTAAAATCCAAAACTAAATTGTCCCCTGTCAAAAACTTCATAATGATACACTTTTGGTGTTCAAAATCCAAAGTTTTCTATGACTCATGAATACTTAATTTTTCTATTTTGGAATAAGGTAGAGCCATCAGAATCTCCAAATGGGTTTTTTGTTCATTTTCTTTGACTCTATCTCATAAACATTTGTTGGATAACTACTGTTTCAAACTTGTATTAAGTTCTGACAAGAAAAAGATGAATGGCACCTATTTCCAAATTCTAGTAGACTACACTCTAGTTGTATGTACGCAGATCTGGATAATCATAATATAATGGAGGAAGTCCTGTACTTGCCTGTCACTGCATCTGTCTATCTTGTTGGCTGTCTTCCTCTCCTTTGTTGACTCTGCCTTTCTAAGCATGATATCCTTCTTGAGGGCTGGCTCCCCCTAATAATATATCTCACTCTCCTTGCACTTTGGCTGCACTGCTTTCTAGACCGATTTGTTTGTTCTTTTGGCAGTCCGTGGAACATTAATTATTCTTTGCCAGCATCACAGTTCAGAGGCATCAGTTCTTCATTTGCCCTTATTTATTGTCCAGATTTCACATGCTTATGAAACACTTGAAAATATGGTTTTGATCATGTATACTTTAATCTTCAAAGTGACAGCCTTGCTTGGTAGCACTTTAAAGAGGTCCTTGGCAGTAGACTTAACCAATGCATTGTGCCATTGGATTTCTTTTCATTAGTTTATTTTTTGTTGTTGTTATGTGCCATTGAATTGCTTGCGACTCTTAGCAATCCTATGTACAAGAGCCCTAGATGCCGTTCTAGCGTATGCCAACCTCGCCATCTCAAACACACTCATTCCCACCACTGAATTCACAGAATCGATCCATCTCATCGAGGGTCTTCCTCTCCTGCGCCGTCCCTCCACTCTCCCAAACATGACGTCCTTCTCCAAGGACCAATGCCTCCTTGCAACATGCCCAAAGTATGTCAGACGAAGCTTCAGAATCCTTGACTCCAAGGAGCACTCTGGCTTTACCCTCTGCAGGAAAAACCTGTTTGTTCTCCTAGCAGTCCATGGTATATTCAACACTCTTCTCCAGCACCACAGCTCAATGGCATCAATTCTCTATCAGCCCTATTCACTGTCCAACTCTCCGATGCATAGCACGTAATTGCAAAGACTATAGCCTGGATCAGGAGCACTTTAGTCTGCAGCCTGGCATCGTTGCTCTTGAGTACTCTTGAGGGGTCCCTCACAGCTGATTTTCCCAATGCAATTAGTCTCCTGATTTCCTGGCTGATGTTACCAAGAGAGTTGGTTGTGGAACCAAGTAAACTAAAACTGTTAACTATCTCAATCTTTTCACCATCCATACTGATGCTGCCAGTTGCCCACTGGTGAGAATCTTTGTTTTCTTGATGTTGAACTTCAATCCATATTGAAGGCTGCAGTCCTTGACCTTTTTCAGCAAGCGCTTCAGGTCCTCTTCAGTTTCAGCAAGCAGGGTTGTGTCATCCGCATAACACAGGTTGTTGACGACTCTTCCATCAATCCTGATGCCACATTCCTCCTCTTACAGCCCAGCATTTCAGATGATCTGTTCTGCAGATCTAAATATAAACACAAGGATTTTTTTGCAAATAGCACCTTATCTACAAAGGGATTGCACTGGGTATCCCCAGACCCAGAGGCATCCAGGGGCTCAGATCCCTGTCTCATCTGCAATGGCAGGAACCTTTCAGTTGAAAATTGCCCATAGGAGACCTCTAGTTGTGGAAAGGCAATTCACTGGACAAGCAGTCTTGTCCTTTATAAATTAAAAATTACCACCTT
>NW_006399890.1:1769381-1788704 GCF_000299155.1 Elephantulus edwardii | reverse complement strand
TAGGTTTCTGTTTAGGTCCTTTGGCAAA
This sequence comes from Elephantulus edwardii, assembly GCF_000299155.1. NCBI lineage: Eukaryota > Metazoa > Chordata > Mammalia > Macroscelidea > Macroscelididae > Elephantulus > Elephantulus edwardii. Next base: position 1,788,676 of record NW_006399890.1, on the reverse strand, counting down.
AAACAAAAAAGGAATTTTCAAAAACCAGTTCATAGGGACTTGCCATTAGGTATCATAAGCCACTGGGGTTAAAACTATCTGTTAAGGAAAATACACACACAAACACAACATACACACATACCCTGGCATGCAAACACAGGCTTTGTCGAGTAAATGGAGCAGAAGAGGAGGGTGCACACCCCAATAATCTCTTCTCTAAAATGTCACTCAGATTACATAGTGCATAATGCTAGCCAAAAGGTCACAGGAGAAAGGTGGGCAGTCTTCTCTAAAGATGGTAGTCAGGGTCATCCAGTGCAGGGCACCGGGAGTTGAAACCAGCTCAAAGACAGTGAGGTTTTGATGTTATTAGAATTTCAAATCATCCAGCCACTATTTATTGATTGCCAGCTGTGCACCATGCTGTACACCATTCACTGTATTGAGGAATAATCTGTCCTTACAATGATTCTGGACTAACTAGAGAAAATGACAAATGCCAATAATACACATAACATGATAAACCAAGATGGATGTCAGAGACTCTGAATATTGCACTAGAGTTCCGAGAAGCCAAAGCAAAGGGGAGAAGTCAAGAAATTAAAGAACTGATTAGAAGATTTCAAAGGACAGGTCAGGAAGACAAAGCAAAGTATTATAATGAAATGTGCAAAGAGCTGGAGTCAGAAAATCAAAAGGACCGAACTCGCTCAGTATTTCTTAAGCTGAAGGGATTGAAAAACAAACTCAAACCATGAATTTCTATACTTAATTATGCCTTGGGCAGAATATTAAATAATCCAAGAAGTATTAAAAGAAGATGGAAAAAGTATACAGAGTTCACTGTACCAGAAGGAGTTGACTGACACAGAAGAATTTCATGAAACAACAAATGAATGAGAGCCTGTGGTGATGAAGGAGGAAATTCAAGCTGCTCTGAAAGAATTGACAAAAAGCAAGGCTCCAAGAATTGATGGCATACCAATTGACATTTTTCAACAAATAGACGCTGCCCTGGGTGTGCTCACCAAGTTGTGCCAATAAATCAGAAAGACAACCACCTGGCCAACTGACTGGAAGAAATCTTTATTTGTTCCCATTCCAAAGAAAAGTGACCCAACAGAGTGCGGAAATTATCAAACAATATCATTAATATCACATGCAAGCAAGATTCTGCTGAAAATTATCCAGAAATGACTGGAGCAAAAAGTCAGCCAAAAAAACTACCAGATGACCAGACAGGGTATTGAAGAGGCTGTGGTAATAGGGATATTATAGCTAGCGTTAGCTGGATCTTGGCTGAAATCAGAGTACCAGAGGAATGTATATCAGTGTTTCATTGACTGTGCAAAGGCATATGACTGTGTGGATCACAACAAACTATGGCTTACTCTGAGATGAATGGGAATCCCAGAACATTTGATTGTGCTAATGTGAAACCTATACTTGAACTAGGAGGCAGTCATCAGAACAGAGCAAGGGAACACTACATGGTTCAAAATTGGGAAGAGTTTATGCCAGGGATGTATTCTGTCTCCATACCTTTTCAATCTGTATGCAGAACAGATCATCTGGGAGGCTGGGCTGTATAAGGAGAAATGTGGCATCAGGATTGAAGGTAGACTCATCAACAACCTGCGTTAAGCAGATGACATAACCCTATTTGCTGAAACTGAGGAGGACCTGAAGCACTTGCTGCAGAAGGTCAAGGACTGCAGCCTTCAATATGGATTAAAGCTCAACATCAAGAAAACAAAGATTCTCACCACTGGACCAATTGGCAGCATCATGATAGATAGTGAAGAGGTTGAGATTGCTAACAGCTTTAGTTTGATTGGCTCCACAATCAACACTCTTGGTGTCAGCAGCCAGGAAATCAAGAAACAAATTGCACTGGGAAAGTTGTCTGTCAGAGACCTCTCCAGAATACTGAAGAATAGTGATGTCAGTCTGGAACTAAGGTGCACCTGATTCAGGTCATAGTCTTCACAGTTGCTTGCTATGCATCAAAGAGCTGGACAATGACTAGGGATGATAGAAAGTTAATTGATGCCTATGAGCTGTGGTACTGGAGAAGAGTATTGAATGTACCATGGACTACCAAGAGAACGAAAAATTTCGTCCTAGAGAGGATGAAGCCAGCCTGCTCTTTGGAGGCAAGGATTCTGAGGCTTTGTCTGATATACTCTGGGCATGTTGCAAGGAGAGTCCAGTCCTTGGAGAGGGACATCATGCTTGGAAGGGTAGAGGGACAGGGAAAGAGAGGGAGACCATTGATGAGCTGGATTGATTCAGTGACTGGGGTAATGAGGGTAGGTGTGTCAGAAACAGTAAATTTGACACAGGATAGAGCAAGTTTCAGGGCTGTTGTACATAGGGTCACTGTGAATCGTAAGTGACTCGACGGCACATAACAACAACAATAGCAATGAAAGAGTACAAAAATAAAAAGAAGTGGTAGTTTAAGAAAGAAGGAACACAGGAATACCTATTTCTATGTGGAAAAAAAACCATTTAAAGATATTTTAAAAAACCAAACATACCCAACAACTTGTTTTTATGTATAAGACGAAGCTACAAGGGTTTCCCTTCTCAAAATGATGTCTGCAAATGAATTCTTACAGTGTGAGGAACAGCTTGCTTCCCTTCGTCCCAGAGAAAGAAGTTTTTTGGTTTTTGTTTTTTTTTTTTGAGAAAGAAGTTTTGTATACTAAGATAAAATTTCAGAAAACCTAGCATGTTCACACATGGTTTTTGATAGCCAGAGTTTAAGGGTTTAAAAAGTAATCTTTATTGTTCACTTAGAACTTTAAATTTCAAATCTCTCCCCCCCCCCCTTTTTTTTCCCTGTTGTTTCAACAGAAAACAAACCTTTGTTTGTATAGGAATTCATGAAGGTGACCCCACCTGGAAGAAGAACTATTCCCTTTGGCCCTGGGGCTCTTGTGACAAATTAGTTCCTTCAGAGATTGTATTCGACCCTGAGGAATGGATCAAACTTACAAGAAATATCTATAACTGGACTGAAGAATATGGACGGTATGAGCATCAATTATAGTTTTAATCAGAAGATGGTTTTGTGTGCCCAAAGAAACATAAATAAATTTTGAGATGCCATTTTGTTTTGTTCTGTTAATTAATATTGTTACCTGCTGCCCACAAAATCTCATAGCGACCGTCCATCAAATTTCTGAGGCTGTAAATTTTCGTAGGAAGAGACCTCCCACCTTTCTCCCACAGAGCGGGCTGGTTTATTTGCGTGGCCGACCTTCCAGGTAGCAGTGCAACACTTATATCCTACAAATTACCATGAAAATAAATAAGCTGAAGGAGGACCCGCCGGATCTACTTCTAAGCAGACAATTTTTAACTTTCTTCATTTCTCCCTTCTAGTAAAGCACAGGGTGTTTGGACAGCTTTCACCAGTGACACAACCCAACTCCTGTTTTAGAACTATTTTATTCTCACAAGACCCAATGATGGGCTGATAGTCACTGCAGGCCTCAGGAAGTAGTTGATTCAGTAAAAGGCTATGACTCAACTAGTTGTAAGAATTGTATGTTGTTACTGGTTGTTTTTTTTTTTTAAATTGTTATTAAACTTTGTTAATTTTAATGAGCATTTACAGAGATTTTGGATTTCCATTCATTCATTGTTGCACTATTTTCTCTACCCCCCCCCCAGTTTGTTCCTCTTTTTTTTTACCCCTTGAAAGTCTGTTTTAATTGTCCCATTGCCATAGTGCTTGTTAAAACCAGTTCTGATTAATCTCCTTTGTCAGTGTGTCGTTTGCCATTCCCTGTCACTCCTCCCTGAGAGAGACTTCACCCTGATTCATAAGGAAAAGGGGACGGCATATTCTCTTAACTACTTCCTGCTGAAAAGGGACGCTGTAGTATGTTGTTATTGTTAAGTGCCATCGAGTCAAGTACAACTCCTAGGGCCCTGTGAACAATAGATCTGAACCCTGTCCTTTCCTGTGCCTGTGCCTTGTCTCTGACACACTTGAGCCCATTGCTGCAGTCACTGTGTCTGTCCATCTCATTGAGGATCTTCCATTCTTTCGCTGACCCTCCATCTTTCCACGCATGATGTCCCTCTCCAAGGACTAGCGTAGCCTCTCTCTTCCCCTCTCTGTTCTGGTGCTGTTTGTTGTTAGGTGCCGTTGACTCAAGTACAACTCACAGTGACCCTGTGAACAACAGATCTGAACCCTGTCCTATCCTGTACCATCATTATCTCACACACAAAGAAGGAACACAAAGGAACACCTGTTTCTGCCTGGAAAAGAATTTTAAAGGTATCAAAAAACATTTTTGTTTTTCCACATAAGACAAAGCCACAAGGGCTTTCCTTCTAAGAATCCTTTGAACCTGTTGCTACTGTAGTCACTACATCGGTCCATCTCATTGAGGGTCTTCCTCTCTCGCTGACCCTCCACCTTTCCAAGCATGATGTCTCTTTCAAGGCAATAGCCCTTCCTAACAACATACTCAAAGTAAGTGAGATGAAGCTTTACCTTCCTGCCTCTAAAGAGCATGCTAGCTTCACTCTGTCCACGATATATCTGTTTTTTGCCAGTTCACTGAATATTCATTGCTCTTCTCCAGCACCACAACTCAAAGGCATCAGTTTTTCTTCTTTCATCCTTAACCACTGTTCAGCTTTCAGATGCATAGAAAGTGATTGAAGACATACCTGAATCGGGCACAGTCTAGTCTTCAAACTGTCATCATTCCTTTCTTGCCTTTATGTTTGAAGGACAGTGGGAGACAGGAGAGAAAGTGAGGCTGTAGTTCAGTGGGCACCATAATCAGTAAATTTCCTTAGCATCTTTCAGTTTTAGCTCTTCCACGTTAAATTGGCCTCCATTCTCTATTACCCTGAAAGGAGCAGAGATTCACTAACTGCAACTGAGCTTTATGGCATTCTGTCACCCATGAAAGTTTCTAAATGAATACACTTGTCATATTTTCCTTTCTTCATGTATGTGACATTTCTATAAGAATAACTAGGAATCTTTGGTGGCATAGTAGTAAGGAGTTGTGCTGCCAACCTAAAGGAGTAGTTCAAATCTACCAGCTGTTCTGCAGGAGAAAGATGGGCTGTCTCCTGTGTGATTCACTGCCTCTGAAAACCCACTAGAGGATCAGCTATGAGTTGATTCTGACTCAGTGGTACGTAACAATAGAAATAACTTTTTTCATAATTGCTTGGCCTCACCCCAGTTACATTGCTTTGAGCATTTCTGTGTACACTTTTCTCTCTCCTATTAAAAAAAAAATGTAACCACATAAAGAAAAGTGTTAAAGTTGCCTATTTTTTTAAAAAAAAAATTTATTATTTTTTTGTGTGTATGTACCGTCAAATTTTATCTTACTGGTACAGGAGGAGATTGCCCCTCCTTCTCCAGCAGAACATCTGGTGCACTCAAACCATACACCTCTGGGATTGCCGTGCAGCTTCTTACCACTAGGCCACCAGAGCTCCCTTCCATTGCCTATTTTTAAGTAATTATTAGTTACTTAAAGATTATATATCACATATGACTCAAGAACAATAAGCAAGATAATAGGAACAAATTCTACAGAGCTGTTTTTCTGATTCAGTAGTAACTAGCAGAGAGCACTGTTGTATAATAGCCTAATAGCCAGAGATGGATTTTGAGGTGTATGTCAGAGCATTCTGTGACCATCAGGAGAAAAAGTCAGAAGATAACATTCTTTTAACAGCCAAAGACAAACCAGTATACACTATTACTCATTGTCTTCATTATGTTACAACAGATATATAAGATGATGAAGTTTAATAATGAGAAACAAAAACCAGCAAATGCTTCCTGGCCAATGTTTATCCAACCCCAGCATCACCTCAATGATTGGCTGAGGCAGGTAGCCCCTCTCTTCAGGCCCATCCCTTTGGCTTCTAAGTGTGTCCATAGGTTGACTGATCTCTGCCCTTCTAATGCTTTTGATGAGTAATAGACTTCCAAATACTACTAGCCTATTTCCATAAATCCTTTCTCTGTTCCCATGAGACGCTGAAGCTCATTGTGCAGATGACACAGAAAACAGAATTCCTAACGTGATTAAAGTATCCCTATGAATACTTCATGATCTGGCATGTTGCATTGACTCTTTAGGTTTATAAAACAGAGGTTGCATGTCTGTGCTGACACAATTAATCGTTTGAATAAAATGACTGTTTTCTCATCACTACAGGTTTGATCCCTCTTCTTGGGAATCTGTGGCCAATGAAGAAATGTGGCAAGCAAGGTAATCCACATTTTGTTCTTTTAATCTTCTTCCTCCCCCTACCCTCCAATATTCAAAAGAAGTGCCCTGAAATGATTTTCATTTTGGGAGTAGAGGTAAATGATGATGATAATAAAAATAACACAGAGAAATTCTTTTGTTTGAGACCTAATACTCAACTCACTCATTACCATCAAGTTGGAATGAATTCACAGCTGACACTCCAGAGGCTGTAAATAAATCAGAGGGGAAGAGTTTGCCCATCTTTCTCCCTGAGAGCTGCTGGTGGATTCGAACCACTAGAGGGGCCACCTTTGGATTAGGAACACAACTCCCTATGGACTACACCACCCAGAGCTCCTTTGAGATGTAATATTAGTTATTGTACATGAGTAATCTCATTCCATACTCAACAACGATGAAGATGCTAACTGCATCTTCTAAAAATATAAATAGGAGCTAAGGGAGGTTAGTTAACTTTTCCAAAGGCACACAGCAACTAATGATGGAACCCAAAACTCAGGTCTGTCTAGCTCTGGACTGGTCTTTATCCTGTCTGTGTGACCTTAACCAGACCAAAGTGTATGTCATTGAGTAGAAGGTAATAAGTATGACTCTGTCTTCATTTTAATGTGCCAGCTCATTTCAATCATTCTGCTAGGCATTGCAGCTGCATATGTAGTACTCAGTCCCTACTTTCAACAAGCTTATGGTCTAATGGTATAGACAGGCATGTTTATATTATAAACACTTCCTACTACTAATGGTACTTACTCTCTTGGCTATCATTCTATCCTTATTTTAAAACAATGACAATAACTTAACACTTAACACAAAACCGTCAATTTACCCTAACTCAAAGATGAGAATTTCAAGAGGCAAAGAAAGCTAGATGACTAGAAGCAAAAGCAACAGAACAAAAATAAGGAGAATGTGGATACAATGTGGAAAACCAGGGCCACTGGAAAATATGTTTGTTTGTGTTTGTGTTTGTTTTGTTGTTGTTGTTGTTTTTCAATAAAAAGATTGCTGTTAATTCCGACTCTGTCAATCTTCTAGGCCTGTAAGATTTTTAAGACTGTGAGAGAGAGAGAGAGAGAGAGTGTGTGTGTGTGTGTGTGTGTGTGTGTGAGTGTGTGTGTGCGCGCGCGTGCGCGCGTGTGTGTACCGTCAAATCAGATCTGACTGGTACAGGAGATTGCCTCTCCTTCTAAAACAGAGCATTTAGTGGGTTCGAACCACGTGCCTGTGGGATTGCAGTGCAGTTTCTTGCCACTAGGCCACCAGAGCTCCCTAAGACTGTAAATTTTTACGGAAGAAAATGTTATATTTTTTTCCTAAAGAACAGCCAGTGAATTCAAAGTGCCAGACTTTTGATTAAAAGCCTAAGTGTTCAACTAGTGTACCACCAGGGCTTCTAAAACAGAATGTGTAGAAATCGTTAAATCAGGACCCACTATGCTGTGTAAACTTTCACTGGAAACAGTTATAGTTTCCAGAGAACTCAGCTGGTTTTAGCATGTAACTGCTGAAGTCACTGATGTTAGGTACCTTTAGGGAAAATTGCTGTCATCATTGTTACCTGCCATCAAGTCAGAACCAACACATAGCTGACTTGGGTTTTTAGAGGCTCTAAATCACGTGAGAGGAGATAGCCTATCTTTCTCCCATGAAGTAGCTAATGAATTCAAACCACATGCCTTCAAGTTGGCAGTATAAGTCCTTACCACTGGACCAGCAGAGCTACTACTTATTTATTATGGTCTGTTACATAATAAAATGACAATAAAATCCTCTATTCTACACAGTTACTTGTTTAAGCTATCAATAATACATTCAGATGTTCCCAGAAATTTAAAAATAAACAAGGAAGTTGGCAAACCAGCATATTTTCAATTGCCAATCTAGTCACAGGGACAAATTCTTGCTTTCAAAAACTGATTAGTGATACATCGTGTGCTTGCAGAACTCTTCACTGTTACTATATGCAGGAAATTTGGGTGGGGTGAATCACATAATAAGAAAATGGCTCATTCTTGGGGTGGTACTGCCTTTATTGGTGTCTTGAATAGAATCTGGATGCATTCAGATGGTCAGAGGATCTGGCCACCTTTGATGAATTCATGCTACAAACAGCCCTGACTGGAACCTTTGGGAATTGGACATGGGACCCATAGAGGCTCTTTGTCACTGCTGCTCTTACATAAAACTAATGCAGATACAGAAGCAGAACCTTGTGTGATAGGGCTGACCAGCATCAGGTTTTTCTAAGGATCTGGTCGTCAATGTGAATGAGATGTCTTGGCAGGGGGAGCAAAAGGAAGGTTGCTATTGTTTCAGTGTAAACTGCCAGGAGCATAGGGTAATTAAAAATCATTTAATAAAGGGCTTTTTACATCTTTTATCAGTGGAAAAGTCTGGCAGGTTTACCTTTGAACGTGGAATTGACAGCAGGATTTTAACAAGGATTCTCACCTCCCACCCACAGGATGAAAACGGCATTCTTCATCTTCAACCTGGCAGAAACCGTCAATATGCCTTCAAATGTGAAAACTCAGCTCTACACGCATGCGTATAACGTATGTAAAAAATTTACATATATAATTATTTGGTGGAAATGCAGTGGTGATAGTTTGAGATAAAGAAAAGGTGTCTCGCAGTAGCATTTTTCTTGTTTCCAACTTAATTTGGGCATGTACGACCGTATATTTGGAAAAATACCCAAGCGCATCATAAAATTCACACTCCTTTACTGTCAGGTTAACTGACATGTTGCTGACCCTTCAGAGGAGACTGTACGAGGCGTAGGACGAGATTGTCCAACTTTGTCCCCAGGAGCTGCTAGTGGATTTGAAATATCAGAGAGGCATCACCCTCAGGTTGGCAGCACAGACACTCCCACCAGAGCTCCCTAGTATATTGTAGGTCATCTCTAAATTAAATGTTATAGTGGGCAGAATAACACTCCCATTTGCAAAGTTAGCCACATTGTAATTCCTAGACCCTGTGAATGTATTACCTTAAATATCTTATACCACAGATATGATTAAGTAATGGATCATGGCAGAGAGATTACTGTTGATTATGCAAATGTGTTTAATGTCATCACAAGGGTCCTTAATAAGAGAGAGGCAAGATGAGCAGACTTAGAGAAGGAAACAGAGCAGTGCAAGCAGAGAGGAGAGTGAATTGACGGTGGTCTGCTGCTGGCCTTGAAGGTGCAGGAAGAGGGCAAGAGCCAGGAGGTGCAGGGAGTCTCTAGAAGTTAGAAAAGGCAAGGAAATGATTTCCCTCTGGAACTTCTGGAAGTAACAGCCCTGCCACCACTGTAATTGTAGGCCTTCTCACCTCTATACCTGTAAAATAAGGAAGTTGTGCTGTTCTGAGCTGCTAAATGTGTGGCAATTTCTTATTGAAGCAACAATAATATAATGACTTTGTAAAAACTAAAGGCATGGCCTTGGCTGCACTTTAATCAGTGGCCCATGGCCAGTTGAAAGTTCATAAGGAAAAGATCAAGAGTCCAGGAGAATGGCTCTTTTTTTCCAGTGAGGGTGAAGCCAGCTTTCAGAAGACAGCCATACCGTCATAAGGCCTGTGGGTGGACAGAGGAGAGACTTGCTGTGACCGTGTTTTACAAGCACCTGGTTTTTGTAACACTGGCCTCCTCAGATACCTTCTGAGATCGTCTGGGAGCCTGCTCTGTAGAAAACAAATATCCCATGAGTGAAATGAATACTGAGAAGAGCCCTGTATCTGTGAGAGCAGCTGAAGTACTTCTACATTCTCTAGTAGATCCGAGTTAAGGATCTACTCGGGCAGGATGCTGTTTGATGCCAAGTCGAAATATCAAGGTGTCCAATCAGTATGATTCATTTTTTTCCTTGATTTTGTAACTTGTATGATTGCCTGTTTATTAGGCTGAACATTCACAGAGCCCCAACTCCATACCAAGTATGGGGCTAGAAATAATCAAGGATTGTCCTTGCTCCCACAGAGATAGTAGGCAAGTGAGAGAGACAGAAGATAAAATCCTGACAGTGCTCTGAGGGGCATGTTTTTGTATTTTGGACACAGAGTTATACACAAGTAAGAACAAGCTGAAGAGGAGAGTGATGAGAAAGAGAGGAAAAGCCTCCATGGGAGACATCACTTAGGTGTTGTCTGGGAAAGATCAGAAGCCAGACAGATGGAAGGGGAGGCATAGAAGGGGGCAGGAGGGCAGTGACAACCCAGGCTCGTTAGGGGGAAGCCCATTAACTGCTCTGTGGGAGAAATGTGGTTGACTCCCTCCTGTCCGATTTACTGGCACTGGGAACCCACTAGAGGGTCAGCTGTGAGTTGGTTCTGACTCACCAGTATGCAACAACATCACTGTTCTGGCTGTGTGGTCAGTTGTTAGACCACTAGTGAAGCTTGTTCGTGTATTCAGTATCTCTTTGGGCCAGTTATCTTTTCCATGAAACAGACTGCAGATATCTCTTTCTTGTCTGTCCCTGGATGTACAGTGCTGCATGCACGACGCCAGATACTTGAGTTGTTGCTGTTAGATGCTGTCAAGTCAGGTATGACTCATAGCAATGCTGTGGACAGTCGATCTGAACCCTGACCTATGTGCCATCCTCACATCTCTGACACACTGCAGCAGTCACTGTGTCAACTCACCTGGTCAACGTCACCTTCACTGCCTCTCCACCTTCCCTCTCCAAGGAATAACCTCTCAGCAACATGCCCAAAATATGTGTGACGAAGCCACATCATCTTTGCCTCCAAGGAGCACTCTGAATACTTGAATGGTCAAACCCAAACTATCCTGCAGCATGGGTTTGTCAAGAGCACTCTTGTGAGACATAAAAGGTGTTTGTTACTATTTACATTATAGAACAATCTCATTGATTTCACATGCAAGCAAGATTCTACTGAAGGTTATCCAAAAATGACTGGAACAGCACATCAGCAGAGAACTGCCAGAAGTCCAGGCTGGGTTTAGAAGGGGTCGTGGTACTAGGGATATTATAGCTAATGTTAGATGGATCTTAGCTGAAAGCAGAGAATACCAGAGGCATGTGTTTCATTGATTATGCAAAGGTGTTTGACTGTGTGGATCGTAACAAACTGGCTGACTCTGAGAAGAATGGGAATCCCAGAACATTTAATTGTGCTATTGCGAAACCTATACTTGGACCAGGAGGCAGTCGTCAGAACAGAGCAAGGGAACACTGCATGGTTCAAAATTGGGAAGGGCGTATGCCAGGGATGCATCCTATCTCCATACCTTTTCAACCTGTATGCGGAACAGATTATCTGGGAGGCTGGGCTCTATGAGGAGAAATGTGGGGTCAAGATTGGTGAACGATCTATCAATAATCTGCGTTATGCAGATGACACAACCCTGCTTGCTAAAACTGAGGAGGACCTGAAGCACCTGCTGCAGAGGGTCAAGGAGTGCAGCCTCCAATATGGATTGAAGCTCAATGTCAAGAAGACAAAGATTCTCACCACTGGACCAATTGGCAGCATCAGGATGGATGGTGAAGAGATTGAGATTGTTCACAGCTTTAGTTTGCTTGGCTCCACAGTCAGCACTCTTGGCACGAGTAGCCAGGAAATTAAAAAACGTATTGGCATGGGAAAGTCTGCTGTTAGGGACCTCTCCAAAGTACTGAAGAGCAGTGGTGTCTCTTTGGAGACTAAGGTGCATCTGATACAGGCCATGGTCTTCACAATCACTTGTTATGCATCAGAGAGTTGGACAGTGACCAAGGAGGATAGAAGGAGAATTGATGCCTTTGAGCTGTGGTGCTGGAGAAGAGTATTGAGAGTACCATGGACTGCTAGGAGTGTTAAACCAGTGGCTCCTTGGAGGCAAGGATTCTGAGGCTCCGTCTAACATACTTTGGACATGTTGTGAGGAGAGACTGGTCCTTGGAGAAGGACATCATGCTTGGGATGGTGGAGGGACAGTGCAGGGGGGGAAGGCCCTCTATGAGGTGGATTGATTCAGATGGGAGTGTCAGAGACAGTGCGATTGGCACAGGACAGAGCAGAGTTTAGGGCTGTTGTACATAGGGTCACTATGAGTTGCAAGCAACTCGACGGCACATAACAACAACAACAACAGCCCCTCAATCAATACTCTTGGCACCAGCAGCCAGGAAATTAAAAGACGAATTGCATTGTGAAAGTCTGCTGTCAGAGATCTTTCCAAAGTGCTGAAGAGCAATGATGTCAGTCTGGAGACTAAGGTGCACCTGATAGAGGCCACGGTCTTTGCAGTTACTTGCTATGCATCAGAGAGCTGGGCAATGACTAGAGATACTAGAAGGAGAGTTGATGCCTCTGAGTGTGGTGCTGGAGAAGAGTACTGAATATACCATGGACTGCTAGGAGAACAAAGAGATTTGTCCTAAACAGGGTGAAGCCAGGCTGCTCCTTGGAGGCAAGGATTCTGAAACTTCATCTGACATACTTTGGACATGTTGCAAGACCAGTCCTTAGAGAGGGACATCATGTTTGGGAGGGTGGAGATAGCACAAAATAGGAAGACCCTCGATGAGATGGATTGACTCAGTAACTGGGGTAATGGAGGTAGGTGTGTCAGAGATAATAAGATTGGCCCAGCATAGAGCAGGGTTCAGGACTGTTGTACATAAGGTCACTATGAGTCACGGTCGACTTGAAGGCACATAACAACAACAACCCCTCAGTAGCTTAGAAAGGACATTAGTTTGGTTGTCATCACACTCTGGTGGGGGATCAAGGAGTTAGTTGCCATCTCCGTGAGAAGAAATTTGATAAATTGACAATGCTCCCAATAAAGAGAGCTCAGTCACTTAAGAAGAATGGCAGCTAACACACACATAGAAGAGAAAATATATTCTACAGGATGGAAAATTACTTTCTGCTTAAGATTGAGTACATATGGATCATCCAGAATAAGGGGTTTGTGCATTGGCAGTTCAGTGCCCTAGAAGAAGACAGTGTGATTGGGACTTAATGCTCAAGCCATGAGTGCGCCCCTTATTGTCCTGAGTATTTGAAAAAGCTCATTGATGTGCTGGCAACTCCAGGGCCTGCATTTAGTGCTGACAAACCTACTTCATATGAGGCAGCAACCCAGGCCCTTTACTCATGTTCCCCACGAAAGGGAGGCTCGAGAGAGGGAGGTGGTTCGAGGGGAGAGGACTGCGAGGAAAGGATGGAGACACTCTCAAATGTTTTACCAAGAAAATAAAAAAGTGGGAGGCCGGCCTCATAGCTTTGACGTATATAAAAATGTGTTTTGGCCCTTTCCTGTCTTAAACAGTGATAGGAACAAACAGAAAGTGTCTTAAGGGCCAAATTACAAAATGCCAGAGTGTTCTAAAATATCAAAATGACATCTCAAAGGTAGATTGTGAAATTTTTCTTATAGAAGTTCTGTAAAAATAGGTTAGGTACGCCTTTGTCTGCTCTGGAGTAAGAGTTGGGAAGATAGTCTAATTGGCTCCCTTTCAACTGAGTGATTTTATTATGAATACAGTTCTAAGTCAAAGCGCTTATCTCTGGAGAAAGCATTCCTGCTTGGTAAACTCAAGTTCTCAGAAATCTTCCCCAATCTGACAGTCCCTAGGGAGGCTGTGAAATTCCCAGAAAGCGAGTGTAGTATTCCATTTTGCAGACTTGAGTCTTTTTTGTATAGTTGTTAAATTTTTGATGATTTCTCCTCCTCTGGAAAAATTCACTAAAATTCCAACTTTGGCCAATTAATACTGTCTCCTGTACTGAAAAGTAAAATTCTGAATTCCTGTGGGTGAAGTTAATAACCATCAGAATTGTAGTTATAGGATTCTGTCAAGATTTTAAATATCTCGCTCTGAGCAAGTCTCTTACATTTTCATTTTATGCCTTGCCTATTTGATAATGGATTGGGTTTCTGTGGTTTAGTGGTGGTTGCTTTTAATGAAGAGAGAAACACAGGTAAATCATATGGCACAAAAAATTCAAATGCCTTCAAGTTTGTTTTTTTTTTTTATGCACTGTCCTAAAGAAAGCCTTTTTTTTTAGCCCCTCCAACAGCTAAATTTAGAATTTCAGCCTTTCTGCCTGTTGAGTAAATAGCTTTCCATGAATTAGAACTAAATCCCTTTCCCAGAACATCTTTCTGGAGGAAGAGCATTTTGTCCTGACACAGTGTGTCTGAGGTTCCCCCAGCAACATCCGGAAAAACCCAGAAGCAGTTTTAGATGAAACACATTTGCCTCCTGCCACTGTAATAATTACAGTAACATCCTTGCATTTTCTGCATGGCCTAGCAACGATTACATTTTTACTGCAGGCTGCTTGGATTTTTCCCCCCCTTGCGTTATTAATTCCTCTGTGTTTTCTGTTTTCAAAAAAAGTCAAAGGATAACAATGGGATACCAACCTTTTGCTGTTTTCCAGCTTTATAAGGAGATTGTCTACGTACAAAAGGCACACCCTGTGAATTGGCACAAGAACTATGCCATTGCCTGTGAGCGGATGCTGCGTCTTCAGGACAGGGGTGCAGACCCCGAAGTCCTGTTATCTGAGACCATCAGACATTTCCGACTGTACACTCAGAAGGAGCGGACTGACCCCCAGCTGGCTGATATTTCAGTTGCTCTGAAGCACCTAAGAAAAGAACTGCAAAGTCTGAGAAACAGGAAAAGTGTGTGAGGCAGCAAAATGGTGAAAAACCTGCCTGTCCTTCAACTTCCAAATTTCTAGAGTCTAAAACTTCCTCCTCCAGGAAAAGAAACCATATAAAAATGGAAAAGCGAAGTCATCTCCCAGCTCTAAGGGAAGCGACATGGGACAGTAGCACTGTTTAATGAAGTGTTTAGTGACTGAGATGTGCTATTTAGACAAAATTCCCTTCATCCCCTGTTAGCAAATTAGCATTTCAGTGAGGAGCTTTGGTAAAACCTTTCCACTTCCAAAGTCTTTTCCCTAAGTGACAGTGCTTGATTAGATTCTAGAAGGGAATGAGCTGTTTTCATATGCTTAAAATAGTGACCGTGAATCTTTTAAGGACCCTGCTTATGGTATTCCCTTTTGAAGGTTAATTCAAAAAGTATCAGTAATACCCAACCAAAGATCTTTTCCACACAGGCAAAGTAGTATTTTTTTTTAAGAATGAATCTTGCTATGCTTCAATTTCAGATACTTCCCCCCTCCTTTTGATTAACCATGGTTGTTACATAATCTCATATTCCAAGCTAAACCCCATTGGATGATAATTTGAAAATAGTTTATATTTCACAGTCTTAGATAATTCTTTGGAATCACCAAAAATAGGCAAGTTCATTTGATGTTTGTGGATTTCAGCTTCATGGACTTCATGGCAAGTAAAAAGGATTTTACATTTTCCTTAATTAATGTTATATTTCTGTTTTACTTCTATTTGAAAGTCTGGGCCCAATAATTAATAGGCTCCTACTGCCAAAATGAAAAAAGAAGAAGGGGAAAAAAAAGGAGGGGGAGGGATGGGATTCAGGGAGGGTGGGGAAGTGGTTCAATAAATCCATTTCTGTTACAAGCATCTTTTATACATATTACTAAAGAGAACATAGTAAGAAATGCAAATAATAGTTCTTTATTTTATTATGACAGTTAATTAATAGCAACCTGTTTTAATGAATAAAGTCACTCAGAGTCCTTCAGCACTTCCTAAGTAGAGGCCCAAATCTGTAGGGATTCTTTTCCCCCCAATTGTACGGCTCCTAGACTCCAAGCACTATATAGGCCCCTGTATAGAAATGCTCACTAATGAAGAGGGAGGGCTAGAAGCTTGTCTGCATTCAAAGATCACTGGTGAGTCATTCAGCAAGAAAAGGCCCCTTACCAGGAATAGTCACAGTTCCGTGGCATTGTACTAGCAAAAGGGGCTGATCAAAGGGCTCCCGGGGCGCAAGCATGGTTCCCTTTCAGACTACGACCATAATTAAAACCACTAATTCTCTTTTAAAATGCTGCAGGATGCCATGTAGGCATCTGTCTGGAGTGTCCTTTGTGATGTCATAAGCTGTTAAGGACCAGTGCCAAGGGCTTTTGAGTGAAATGCCAGTCATGAAGGTGCTTCAAGACAAGGGTGCCTCTAAAAGCTTGACAGGGCCTTGACTGCACAATTCGGGCTGAATTTGCCCCTTGTCAGCTGCCAGTAAATAAATCTCAAAGGGGGAAAAGCTGAAGTTTCATTACCTGATCCGTGGGGCTTTGTTGGTTTTGGCATCACACAGGGGAAGCTCTTGCCCCCCCATTCTCTGGATTTGAAGATGTCCATTGGAGCCTGCAGGGCCTGGACAGGGTTCAGAGCGGAACCTTTTGAAGAGTGTCAATAGTTGTAACAGTTCAGCTGTTAGGAAGACAAATAAATGGAGGAGCTCATTAATCCGCTTTTGGCTCTCCGTGCCTTTTGCCCTTTTATCACAGCCTTATTAGGCTCCTACTCATCTTGAACCAGAAAAAAAAAATGAATTGGAGTTGTCGAGTACTAATTGGCAAAGACTTTTAATCATGGGCCAAGAACTTTCACTGACTTGAAAGTAACTTCTCCACAGGGAAGAACCAGAAACCTGGTTTACCTTAAAACAAAAACCTGTTGAAGTTCGGTGTGGCGTAAAAATTTAAGGAAGCGTTGATAAGATGTCTAAGTTTATCCACTGGAGAGAAATCATGTAAGAGTATGATTTTTCACTTTCTCTTTTAAAAAAAATCCAAAAGGAAAATAAAATATTCTAAAGGAACGTTCCCTGAAAATACTGTCTTTATTGATTTAGAAAAGAGATTGCGTGTTTGTAGTAGATTAACATGTTTCTTGCTGAATATCTCTATATATTCATCTGAATATGTACATGTCCTTGTGGTGTTTGAGGAGCCGCCTTGTAAGTTAATTTTTCCTGTTATTAAGACTCGTAAGAGTAAGTGAAGATCTCTTTTTGAGAGTATCTGCTTTTATGTGTCTATACTATGAAGCACTGCTATATACGTATATATGCTTGAGTATACTCTTAGGTATTGCTGATCATCAAAGGGCATAAATTAGTCTGTATTTGTGCCACGGTGCCCTCAGAACTGTCCCTTAGGGAAAGCAATGATATGGTGACCAAAACAGAGAGGATCTACTTCTTTCATTACTTCCATTTCTTAAACCCTTCAATAAATGACAAGGCAGTAAACTGTGCTGGAGTTTAGAGATCTTGGGCTCCATCCTCAGAGCAGCTCTTCTGAAGCATTCCTTCTTTCCTATTATGTGAGGTTAAAACAAGCCTCTTTCTTTCCCATACTCTCCTTGGCTAGTTCACAAACACCGTCAAATCCAACAGAAGGGGTTTCCTTTCGTCTAGCCCCCCGACATTGAAGAGAATGTGAAGGAGGTAGCTTCTCATGCCGGCTTTGGCCAGCGTTCTCCTAGTAGTGTCCCTGGAGTGGGATGGCTTGGCAGGGTGACAGGAACCCCACAAGGCCAACTTCTGCCTGGACTTTGGCCTGAGGAGCTAGTGGGAGCCAGCAAAACTGTCTGCCTTTCCACATGCTTTGGTGCCCTGCTGCCCTGGCACCAGGACTGGCGGGCACCAAGGGCGAGTGCAGAAGGGATTTGTGGCTTCCACGTGACCCAGCCACCAAGCACGTCCGACTCCCCGTTTCCCCCTGATGGCAGGTATGCTTGGTTCTTAGGAATGACTTCCCTTTTTGTTTTGTACTTTAAGTAACCCACTTAGGGGGAAAAATTGCTTGTGTTCTATTACTCAAAATGCAGCCACAATAGAAGACAATCAATTACTAGTGAACTATTTTGAAACCTTCCAGTAGAATTATAAAATGTTACTTATGTCCAGAATGCAAAGATATTTTGACTAGAGAACTATATTAGTTAACCTTTATGCTATTTTTTAAAAATCTCATTTTGAAGGTGAGAGTTATTTTAATATACTATCTTTTAAGTCATCAGGCTAAGATTTGAAAAGTAGTTTTATAGTTCATATTTAGAAACTTACACAATGTAAATCTTCACTCATTACCCCCATGAAAATCCCTTAGACTTTAAAACTGTTATTAAGAAAAAATGTTTTTTGCATCACAACTTAAAGAAATGGGTCTAATCCTTTTACTCTGTTTTACTTTGAATATATTTTACAAATGCACCAAAATACGATAATACTTCAAATCCTGTTATTCGTAGCGACTCCAAGTCCTGTGGTTATATAAAGAAAAAATATTGCAATCCAATAAGAGATCCACATTACTTTTTACATTTCTGGTTCTGTTTGTTTTGTGTGTGTGAAGGCAAAACCCATTCTAAAGCTTAGACGCACAAACAAATAAACAATGTTTCCAGAGATTCTGGGAACATGGAAAGGCCAAGATCTTGGCACAACATTACAGTGCAAACAAGGGGCTAAAGCTTCTGCAGTGATCATCTTCAATGAAGACGTCATTGTCAGTACCCTCTAAAGATCTGTTTGATTTGGATCAGCATGGATGGAATAAAAAATTTTTAAAAGAGCTGAGGAATAGTCAATATACTTACTTGGCTATAGAAAGTAAACTAGCAGGAGTATATCTTGTGTAAGAGTTGGGATTATTTTATTTTTCTGAAAGCAAAAATCCTGCTTATATATTTTGTAGAAATTGTGCCTGCTGGAAATATTCGTTTATGTTATACTGTTAAAGAAAGGGAGTGGGAGATGGAGATGGACAGAGAAGTCCAAGACTGCTAATGTGAATCTACCAATTGCTGACCTATAGAGTTATATGGACCATTTTTTTTTGAGACTAAGGTGCTCCTGGTGAGAGGTAAATTTCAGCAGTGGAGGTATTTTTATGTTTTTAGAGAAGTTGAGCTGATAAGGTTGAGAACAGGTCAACATGCAGCTCAAGAACACAAAGGCAAATCATTGGGCCATATCCCAGTGATCAGCAGCACAGAGCACCCTAGACTCCTGGAGTCCCTTTTATACATAGTTGCTGTTACATGTGGATAATGTTACTAAGTTAAGACCTAATAGAAAAGAAATCAAAATCAGTCACATCTAGGACTTAACCCTCTCATAATTGTAA
>NW_006399890.1:1754911-1769146 GCF_000299155.1 Elephantulus edwardii | reverse complement strand
ATTGTAACTTTAGAATTTACTCTAAATAGGGTATGATAGTGCTGGGGGAAAGCACTCTGGAGGGAAGTGGAACATGTCCTGACAGACTAACAGCCCAAACAAGTCTGTCTTGGATGAAGTACAGCCAGCACGCTCCTTAGAAGCAAGGATGGCAAGGCTTCATCTCACATACTCTGGATATGTTCCCTGAAGAAAGACCTCATGCTGGGTGAAGTAGAGGGAGGGTGGGAGAGGGCACACCATTCAGGAGCTAGACCCACCCAGTGGTCGCAGTAATGAGCTCATACACGGCAGAGTCTGGAGGATGGTGCAGGACCCTGATGGCAGTGTTTCATCCTGTTGGTAAGTGGGGTCGCTTTGAGTCAACCACCTTGACGACAGCTAATAACATGTTTGTGGGAAACCAAATGTAATCATCTTTTATGTAGAATTGTTACCTGGAAAGGGGTTATTCTGTAACGAAAAGTTTTAGAAGAAAGCATTTTAAGATTTCTTTGATTTCATGAAATACTCACTAAAGAGCTGAACCACTGGAAAAGCCCATGGTAGTTGGTTATAGGCAAAAGTTATGGGGGGGGGGGGGGGGGGGGGGGGGGGGGGGGAGAAGGGTGCAACAATGAATGAATGGAATTCCAGAATCTCTGTAGATGTTCATTGAAATGAAAAATAAATAAAATATTTTTTAAAAAAGTTTGTGATTAAAACTGAAAATGGGACTCTGGAAAATCAGACCCAATTTTCTCAACCCTAGATTACTTTACTATGCAACCTCACACCCAACCTCTAAACCAAGGGAAAGAAATTTTTATTCTAAATGAATCACCATGCCATCACACTACTCATTAAGTATCATCTAAGACATGGGGATTTTCATGGTATCTTGGATGCCAAGACTTGAACATAAAAATTGCAACAAAGGGTCCAATGAAGATTCTGAAGAGGGAGTAGAAAAATGCAAGGACTAGAATTTTCTTCACTATAAGAATAGAGAGCTCTAGTGGCCCAGAGGCAAGAAGCTGCACTGGAATCCTGAAGACACACAGTTTGAAACTATCTACGAGCCACTCTTTGGGAAAAGGATGGCAAGCTCCTCCCATGCAATTAACTGCCTCTGAAAACCAGCCAGAGGATCAGCTATGGGTTAGTTCTGACTCGATGGGACACAACAATAAGAGTAAGTTTTGAAAGTGGGGGAGGGGGGAAGCATTAACAGTCCTCTTAAAAGTTCATATTTTTTAAAAATTTTATTAAAAGTTCATATTAAAAATGAAGGGCCCTTTTAAAATAGTCTATCAAAGTTACCAAAAGAAGTTAGTGAATTTCTTTTAAGTAAAAGGAACATGATCTTTTATACATAAAACAAAACTAGGGTTTCTTTGAAGAATTAAAAGGTTGTCTAGCAAATGAGAGTAAGTTGAAAGTGGGGTGGGGTGAGGGGCAAGGGCAGTTTTGTTTCTAGAAAAACAACAAAGTTAAACTAGGTTGAGCTTAATACAGTTAAAAATCATTGATAGAGAGCACTTACCTTTAGAGGCACTTGTGCGTGGAGGTCAGGTCCGGTAATCCAGAGGGAATTGCACTGCTGGAAAGCTCAGGTGACCTGGTGGGAAGAAGCTATGCTGCAATCCCAAAGGCCTGCGATTCGAATGAATATACGAGCTGTTCTGCTGGACAAAGATGGGCAATCTCCCATGCGATTTGCTGCCTCTGAAAGCCGCTTGGAGGTTCAACTATCGGTTGGTTCCAAATCGACAGCACATAGCCACCCAGTGGAGGGTAGTGAGTCAACTGTGAATTGATTCCAACTCAACACCATTGAGTTTGAGTTTTATTTAATGTATTATCACTGGTGGCTTAGTTAGGTAAAGAGCCAGCTGCTCCATGGGAGAAAGCTGAGCAATCCCCTCCTGTGAGATTTACTACCTCCGAAAACACACAGAGGGTCAGTTCTGACTAAACAACAATGTAGACTTCATTCAGTATGTGCTGTAGTATCTACACCGTTACATTTTCTCTCAGTGATCATTCAGTTACCTGGAGCAGTTCCTCACCATGCAAACTACCCAGTTATACTGATTATCAAACTGTGATTCACCAAATGAGTTTAGTGATAGTTTAACCGTCATTTTTTTAAACGAAATAGAATAAAAAATATCAGTGTATCCAAGGTAATGAAGTTAAGTATAATTTTATTTTTGTTTCAATTTTCACTTCAGTTTTGTTTCACTTAAATGTATTTTTAAGATGTATATATACATCTCTCTGTGTTTATATAGTACAGATATGCATATTTGTACATAGGGTCGCTATGAGTCGCAAACGACTCGATGGCACATAACAACAATAACAACATATAAATCTAAAACGTGTAACCTGAGTCACAGTATGACATCTAATTCCTACTGTGGACCACAGTAAAAAGTATATATTTGAAAACCCCGGGCCTAGGAGAATGTAACCAGTTTTCTTGAATGTTAATACCACAAAAGATAGTAAGAAATTATCTAGTACAACATGATGAATCTAGTTTTATAAAGTTAGGAACAGAGCTTTACTACGTACGTGATTTGATTACTGTCACATAGCTAGGTCTTGACAGACCTGGGACTAGAACATGAGCTTCTTGGCACAATATGTTACCCTGTCCTTTCTCCCACACATTTAACACGTTGCTGCAAATGACAGCAAAATGTGTTTCTAAGCACAGTCATCAATTTAAAAGTGTGAGGTAACATGTTAAATGAAACCACTTACATCCACCTCCTTGTCACATTGAATTCTCCAAATAATGAAGCCATTAAAATATATGCTTTTCCAGAGGCAAATGATATATAAAATCAGAAACTATGTCACCTGAAATGCTTGCTAGTCATAGACTAAATTCTTTTTCTTCCTCCTCAACCTCTCTGGAATATAAAGTTTTGTTCCTCTCTTTTAGACAGGGTCACTTACATCCCTGGTTTGTGACAAGAGAATTTCTCTATTCTGGATTTAGGAATATATGCCCAAATTAAAAGGTTTTCGTGTTGATAAGGAAAAAGTCACTTTGAAATCCAGGAACTTATTAGCATAAATTACATTCCAGCTGAATCAGCTGCTAAAAGCTTCATTTGAAAAATGTTGCACTAGTTTATATATTCCTTCCTCTCTTATGCAGAGTTCAAAACATAATCATGTTTCTGTGTTTTGTGGAAGGAAATGTGTCCCAATTCCACTGGAATGCTCCTTGGGTTGGGAATTAAAATTGCCCTCCCAGAAACCTATGCTGGTATTCATGATTGTTCTTATTTGGGTCAGCTACTTAAAACACTTTGCCTCTTTGAAAACCTAAGTGGCTGGTTTCCTAGGTATGAACCTTACAAAATCAGCAGCTAGGTGATGATCTTCCAGATTTGGCTCTTGAGTCACATGTGTGACTTATAAAGGCGTGCAATAATAATAACAGCAGTAATAGTTGCTCTAACAACTAATATGATGAGATCTGTTACACACTGAATAGCTGTAGTTATTTGAAACCTAAGTTCTTGCATCTAGTGTCAGGAGTGGAAGTAGCTTGGCCATTCATGTTTGGGAAGGAAGTCCATTTGATACCATTCATGGGACAAAGCCCCCTAAGATGTTACCATACAAACTACTGTCACGTGTATTTTGTACGTTTGGTAATGATGACTGTCCCCAGTCGGTTATTCTCATATTAGGACACTTTTCTGCTTTTACTTGTCTCCTTATAGGTAAATAGTTGATATGTTGTTGTTGTTATGTGCCATTGAGTCACCTTCGACTCATAGTAGCCCTATGTACAAAGTTCTGAAGCCTGCCCCATCCTGAGACAGTGTCATTGACTCTGATACATTTACCCCCATCCCCCCAGTTCCTGAGTCAATCCATCTCCTCTGGGGTCTTCCTCTACTGCACTGTCCCTCCACCCGTCTGAGCATGATGCCCTTCTCCGAGAACTGGTTGCTCCTGGCCATGTGCCCAAAGTCTGTGAGATGGAGTTTCAAAATCCTAACCTCCAAGGAGAAACTTGGTTTCATCCTCTCCACGACAGACCTGTTTTCTTGGTGGTCCATTGTGTGTTCAAGACTCTTCACCAGCACCATAACTTGAAGCCAGCAATTCTTCTGTCATTTTTGGTCATTGTCTAGCTCTCTGATGCAGAGTAAATAATTGCAAAGACCTTGGCCTGGATCAGTTGATTTATAAAGCCTAAACCTATTGACTACTGTGAGCTAATTTGTACAGTCAGTGTGTGAACCTATGGAACACCTTCAACCAGGTGGATTGATGCAGTGATTGCAACAATGGGTTTTAGTATGTCAAAGTTTGTGAGGTTGGCACAGGATAGGACAGGCTTCAGATCTGTTTATAGGGTTGCTATGAGTCATACTCGACTTGATGGCACCTAACAATAACAACATGCAAGAGTCTAAGAAGCCATGGTGCAGCAGTTAAGAGTGGCATCTAACTGAAAGTTTGGGGGTTTAAAATCACCCAGAAGTCCTGAGGGAGATTTCATCAGGATTGCAGCCTAGAAAACTTGAAGGAGCAGTTCTGTTCTGTCACTTGAGATTGTTGTGAATTGGTGTCCACCTCACCCAACAACAACAGTGCAAAAATGGAGCAAAGCTGGAATGTTGTTTTGGGGGGGGGTTTTATGGTGTTTTGTGTGTGTGTTTCCCCAAAATTTGCTTTCTGTAATTGGGTGATATAATTGAATCACAGAACATTGTTTTAAAACTGTCCATACAATCCCACAATTACTGTCACGTGAAACAGAATTATGTTCGCTGCTTGAAATCTTGATAAGGTTTCTAAGTGACTTTCCTGTTATTGTAGTACTCCTAGATCAAATAAATACCTTCAAAATGCCTCTGTCTCACCCCAAAAGCCTCTAAAACCAGAGTGCTTTCTCCCACAGGAACTCCTAGACCTCCTAGGGAGAAAGGGACAACTAGCTGACTGCCTGCACGAAGAAGCACACACCAAGACATTGTTTAGTCCCTGATAGAGCAAAACACTGAAACTTAATCCTTGAGTTTTCCATTACCAAGTGTCCACATTCCAGGTGGCAGGCTGCTCCACAAAGCATATACCTTTTCAGGATCATACTTGAGGAGGTTTATAGGATAGTATCAACACCCTTGGCACCTGCAGTCAGGAAATGAGAAAACTATTTGCACTGGGAAAATCTGCTGTTGGAGAACTCTCAGAGTGTTAACAAGCAATGATATCAGTCTAGAGAATAAGGTGCACCTGATCCAGACCATGCTGTTTGCAATTATTGCTACACATCAGAAAGCTGGACAATGAATAAGGATGTAGTGCTGGAGAAGAGGACTGATCATACCAAGGACCACCAAGAGAACAAACAGGTCTATCCTAAAGAGAGTGAAGCCAAGCTGCTCCTTGAAGGCAAGGATTTTGAAGATTTGTCTCAACACACTTTGGGCATGTTGTCAGGAGGGAGCAGTCCTTGTAGAAAGATCATGCTTGGAAGGGTGGGGGCACAGTGCAGGAGAGGAATATCCAGGATGAGATGGATTGGCGCAGTAACGAATAATGGAGCTAGGTGTGTCGGAGACAGTAAGACTAGCTCAGGATAGGGCAGGCTTCAGAGCTGTTGTACAAGGGTTGCTATAAGTCACAGGTGACTCATTACCACATAACAATATTTAGGCTCTGCTCACTATATTGAGCAAGTTTGAGTTCTTAATTTCATTTCTATAAAATATGGATACGATATACTTGGATTTACTAACAACAGTAACAGTAAACTTACCTCTTGGTGTGGTTAGAAGGATTAACTAGGTTGAGATAGATTAGATAGATAGCATTAAACAGTACCTACTTGATACATGCCAAGTGATCATAGTTTTGGCTTTTTACATTAATATTCCCGTAAAACCAATTCTTACCCAGTTTAGGTACAAGTGATAAATAAGCCTTCGAAGCCTTCTACTATGTTGTTTCTCTCTCAAGTGTTTGTAACAATTCCTCATTTGTGTGTATCTGGAAAACTTAAATAATTTCATTTTCAGTGGTATTGTAGGTAATAGGTTTATTACATTACATAGATAATTAGTAATCAAGAAGCACTGAGATGAAATCTGTTCCATCAAAGAGAGAGTCTCATCTCAATCTGCACAAATGCACTCTCACATATGCACATGGAGCAAAATCTAAACATCCACAGTCCATCATGTCCCTATCACCGTGACCTTCCTCCGCTCCTTCTGTTGGCTGTCCCAAACTGTGGTCCACTGTCAAGACTTCAGCACCTACACAGCTGACACGAGACAGCTATCTTAAAGCCCTCAGGAGTGACTGCCGCTGACCTTTTGAAACCACGCAGGGGGATGATGTCATAGACTGCCCATCTCCAGTGGAGATGTGTGGCAAGTCCATGAAAATGTTTTGCAAATGAGCACCTCATTCATTTCTTTCTTTAGTCATTTAATCTCAGCTCTTTTTTTTTCTTCTTGAGTGCTTACAAGAAATCTGTGCCAGGCTTGAATCCTAGGTTTACAGAGGGAAAGCAGACAAGTGCCTTGTCTCCCTTGGAGCTTTCCTTCTAGAGGGGGAAGTAAGTTAAAAAAATCAAATCTGAAAATCGCTCCAAAAGTTTTTGTTAGTCACCATCACCCTGTCTCTCAGTTTGTCCCACTGTGATGCCTTACAAGTTGCTATCATGCTGGAAGCTGTATTGCGGATGTTCCAGATACCAGCAGAGTTACCTATGACGGACAGGTTTTATTAATGCTTACAGACTAAGCTAGGCTAAGAAGACAGCTTGGTGATCTACTTCTAAAACTTAGTGAAAAAGCTCTATGGATCACAACAAAACACTGTTCAATATACTATGGAAGGTGAGCCCCAGATAGGAAGGCGCCATTGCATTCAGACATCCCATCCTCATGTGGTCAAGAGAATAGAGTGGTTGTTGCTGTTAGGTGCCATCAAGTCAACTACCACTCATATGAACCTTGCCCTATCCTATTCCATCCTCATGACCTCTGATAGGCTCAAGCCCATTGTTATAATTACTGTAAATCTGTCTTGTTGAGGACTTTCCTCTCTTTATCTGACCCTCCACCTTTCCCAATGTGGTGATGGTTGTTTATGGTGCTGTCAAGTCAAGTATGACTCATAGGGACCCTGTGACCAGCTAACCTGAACCTTCCCCTATCCTGCGCCATCCTCATCAACTCCAGCACACTCAAGCCAATTGCTGAAGTCACTGTCAATCCAGCTAGATGAGGGTCTTCCTTTCCTTCACTGATCCTCCACCCTCCAAGCATGATGTTCTTTTCCAAGCAATGTCTTTGCCTAATTACATGTCCAAAGTGTGAAATACAAAGCTTCGCCATCTGTGCCTCCAAGAAGCACTCTGGCAGCACCTTCTCTAAGCCGTATCTGTTTGTTCTTTTGGCAGTCCACAGGATATTTGGAACTCTTTTCCAATGCCATAACTCAAAGGCATCAGTTCTTCTTTTATCATCCTTATTAATTGTCCAACTCTGATGGGTATCAGGTGATTGAGATGACACTGACTTCACTCTGGGTAAAAATGTATTCTGTTTTACATGGAGGTCACAGGTGACATAGCAATTGACAGTAACCTTGTGCCCAACCAAGAAACTCAGACCTGCTTTCTCATTGTTCAAAGTGCTTATTGAGAAATGTTATCTATTGGGGTGCCAGTAGCAAAGTTCAACCAAACAGCAAACAGCAAATGCTGGTGAGGTTATGGAGAAACTGGAACCCTTAATCACTGTTGATGGGAGTGTACAATGGTGCAACCACTCTGGAAGGCAGTATGGTGCTTTCTCAAAAAGCTGGAAATAGAAATACCATTTGACCCAGCAATTTCACTACTGGGAATATACCCTAAAGAAACCAGAACTGCCACCCAAATAGATATATGCACACTTATGTTTATTGCTGCAGTGTTAACAAAAGCAAAGAGACAGAAACAACCCTAGTGCCCATCAACAAATGAATGGATAGAGAAGCTGTGGTATGTTCACACAATGGAATACTACACAGCACTGAAAAATAAGGAATTCATATAATACAAAATGAGTGATCCTGGAGGACATCTGCTGAGTGAAATAGTCATGAAAGTACACATAGTTCATAATGCCACTGTTAAAAAACAGGTTGACATGGGCGTTGGGGGAAAACTAAGAAAAGAGGGGATAAATAAAGTACACTGCCTTGAAAGAGATGAGGGAAAGAATTGTTTAAAAGGAATATATGATAAGGTATTATTTGCATGACAACAGTCCAGAGTAAGTGGTGCATAGCAAAGTGGACTGGGGAGGAAGGTATTTGTGCAACAATGAAAGAACTGTTTTTGTCAAAGAGAAAAGTGAACTGGGGAAAGGTGTAGCGAGGAAAATGTGCAATGATGAATGAATGGAAAATCCAAACTCTGTAAACTTTCATTAAAATCTCAAGTAAAAATATTTTTTTTTTAAAAAAAAGAAATGTTAACTACTTTCCCTTCAACACAAATTAGCAAGTTCCCCTCCTGCTGAGATGTCTATATCTCATTCTCTTGTCAGGAACCAGCTGAATTCACAAAATGCTGTCTTGGGTCATAAAACTGCCACTTTTATCACACTCTTATTGTGGATCACTTTTTCCAGCACCCCAGATATACTAACATTCATAATATTTTGTTTTCCTAAGCTAGCCTTCATTCTACTGATCTTAATAGCACTGGTTCAGGAAAACACTAGTTCTGAATACCTGTGGTAAAAAAAAAGAAGCTTCACTTTTCCCATTGCCAGCAATATGAAGTAGGGGACAAGTAAGAGAAGCATGCCCTTTGCCCTGAGACACAGTCCTCAACTCTCCTAAATACCCCCTACTCAAGGTCATCTGATTGATAACATTCACATTCCTTCTTCATATCCTCAGTACATGTTCCTGCTTAACTACATTGCTAGGAAAAAACAGAAGCTAGTTCCACAAAGGAGCACCCACTGCTTCCATAGTTCTCTTGCCAAAACATGTCAAATCTCAAACACAAGGAAATATCAGACAAACACAAACTTAGAACCGCTAAC
Source organism: Elephantulus edwardii (assembly GCF_000299155.1). Classification (NCBI taxonomy): domain Eukaryota; kingdom Metazoa; phylum Chordata; class Mammalia; order Macroscelidea; family Macroscelididae; genus Elephantulus; species Elephantulus edwardii. Next base: position 1,760,069 of record NW_006399890.1, on the reverse strand, counting down.
AAGATACATGACCAGTACTCCTCAAAGTGCCAAGAGTCAAAAGAGAAGATAAAAGGGAGTAATTCATCACAGACTGAAATAGACCACAGGGGCTCGCCCACTCAGTCTCACTGCCATCGGGTGGGTGCAGGTACATTAGGATTCTAAGATTGTAAACCATAAAGTGAGGAGTCCGCCTACCTTTCTCCTGAAGAGCCCACTGGTGGATTCGGATGCTGGAGATGCCTGATCTTTGGATTAGCAGAGCAACTCGCTGTGGACTGTGTTTGCCACCGCAGCACCCTACACCAAGACGGCAGGAGAAGAAATGGATTGGCTCCTAGCACAGAAAAACAATTGCCTGAAAGTCAGTGAAATCGGAATTAAACTCTTATGTGAAGGCCCCAGTTTTGTTATCAGTATTTAACGAATATTAAACACTTGGGTTTAATAATTATGTAATGATGTTGTATGACATAACATTAGAGGAAGCTGGGTGATTGTAGAATATACAGAAACTCCTTGATTTCTACACCTAAAATTATGTCAAATAAACCTCCCCCCAAAAAGTGCCACAACACACATTTCCGTTCTTACTCCTTCACCAGTCTTTGTTGACTTCTTTTTGCCTCAAGATGAGTAAAAGTTTGAACTGTAGTCTGTATTACTTGGATGCACCAGTGATCAAACGAGTATGATTGTAAGACCAAAGTCAACAGGCTTGCTATTAGCCAGCTGTTAGGATAGGTGGCTCCCAGTGATGAGAATCTGGTCTCCCTCCTAACCAACAGCGCCTAAGTGAGGACTGGGCCTCTCTGGGAGCGTCAGGCCATCGCCAGCACCCTGGGGAGGCTCAAGAGGATTAAATTCCCCTCCAAACCCCTGGGTTTCCACCCGGTTGAGGCCAGCAGGATCTAGTCTTGGATTAGTCCTCTGGTCCGGGTTTCTCTCTCCGGGCAGTCACTATAGAAGAAGAAGGCGTGGAGGCGAAGCACCCTTAATACTCTAATGCTTTCAAAAGATGATTCAGGTTTTTGTGGTTTCATTAGCATTTGCAGATAGAAATACATTTTAAGTGGTATTATGCTAAGTAATTACTCTTACAGGATATGAAATTAAACACATTTTACTCAGCATGAAATTATTCTGACCACGTACTGAGTTTGGTGACAGCTTGAGAGTTTGGACAGTGGCTTGGGAAAAAGGGGACATACAATCTATGCATTGAGGGGCTAAGGAAAGGGGGAACCAACCCTAAATATTCCACCAAAGGTAAGTCCTTGTAGCAAAATAATTTTGGCTGGGTGGAATATTAAACCTGCTACTATAAATTTCACGCCTTCCATTCCTAAAGCAGATGCAGGGCGATGATGCCAAAAATTAATTGGGAATAATGCGACTTGCCTTGTGTACTCTATCCAGTAGAGGGCATAGCAGATAAGCGTTGTGTGTGTTGGTGACTTAGCTGGGGCTGATAAGGCTTGTTTGTAATTGCTTCTGTAAAGATATGTAACAGCATGCTTGGATGCTTATTTACATTTAGGAATGTGGTTCAGAATAGAAGGTTTAGATTTATAACTTTGTTTTTGTCTGTCAATACATGGGAGACTTTGGGCTGTTGCAAAGCATTCTATTTACCAATGTGCAGTGTTAAATTGCTGGATTTAATTGTTACAGTACAGTGAATTATTCTATTATTTCTTACTTACTTTTTTTAATATCCCAAGGAAAATTCAAACTTTGCAGGCTTTAGGGCAGGATCAAATGGCTCCGAGTATGTCAACGTCTCAAGAGCACATTATTTTCTTATTGGATTGTATTAACTTTACAGATGGAAATTTGAAGGAGAATTAGAAGGCTTAGAGATGGGAAATTCGAAGAAGAATAATGTCTTAAGATTTCTGGAGGGGTTAACTGGTAAGTCATTTTGAAATCTGTTGATGCTAATTCTCAGAGCAAGAGACAGAGCAGACCCTAAAATTATCAGGAATGGGGCATAAAATTGCTAAGAGGAAGAGAATCTTATGTCACACTCAGAACTGCCAACAGATTACTACTGTCTCCCCCCCTCGCTGACTACCTGTTATAATTGGCACAGGTTTTCTTTGTGTAAACTCCTAAAAGGACAGCTCTCCACTATCTAGGCAGAGGGTGTGTGGTGGTTCCAGTCAGTTTAAAGAACAAACAATCTCAGGCCTCTGCTGTGCATATCAGGACCTGAAGGGACAAGCAACATGACATATATAAACATTCATCCAGAAGCACTTTAACTTGCAGCTGAATAAAAATTATGTAATAAGACCAAGCTTAGAAGGCCTAGCTCATGATATAAAAAGGCTGACAAAAACAGCCAGAAAGGCACAACCAGAAGAGAATAAAATTGATGAATTGGACCTTCCAAAGATTAAATCCCTGTGCACAAACAGACAAACTAAAAGACCCAAAAACATTTTCCAACAGAGTGAAAAGAAAACCTACCAACTGGGTACAAACATTTGGCAATACTATCTCAGACCAGGGTCTCATATCAAAAGTTTACAGAATCCTACAGGGCCTCCACAAGAAAAGATTGATCACACAATTGCAAAATGGGCAAAAGACACGGAAAGACTTTTCACAAGGGAAAATATTTGGATGGCCAACAGACACATGAAGAAATGCTCAAAATCACTGGCAGTAAGAGAAATGTATATCAAAACCGCAATGAGATATCATCTCACCTGAGTAGCAGTGGTAAAGTTTAATAAGTTAGCAAGTAATAAATGTTGGAGAGGATGTGGTGAGATAGGAACTCTTATACCTTGTTGATAGAGCAAGGAAACGCTGCATGGTTCAAAATTGGGAAGGGTGTACGCCAGGGATGTATCCTATCTCCATACCTTTTCAACCTGTATGCAGAACAAATTATCCAGGAGGCTGGGTTCTATGAGGAGAATTGTGGCATCAGGATTGGTAAAAGATCTATCAATAATCTGCATTATGCAGATGACACAACCCTGCTTGCTGAAACTGAGGAGGACCTGAAGTACTTGGTGCAGCCTTCAATATGGATTGAGGGTCAATGTCAAGAAGACAAAGATTCACAGCATTGGACCAGTTGGCAGCATCAGAATGGATGGTGAAGAGATTGAGATTGTTCACAACTTTAGTTTGCTTGGCTCCCAGTCAACACTCTTGGCACCAGTAGCCAGGAAATGAAAAGACATATTGCAATGGGAACGTCTGCTCTTAGGGACCTCTCCAAAGTACTGAAGAGCAATGGTGTCACTTTGGAGACCAAGGTGAGTTTGATACAGGCCAAGGTCTTTGCAATCACTTGTGATACATCGGAGAGTTGGATAATGACTAGGGAGGATAGAAGAAGAATTGTGATGTCTTTGAGTGGTGATGCTGGAGAAGAGTATTGACTATACAACGGGCTACTAGGAAAATGAACAGGTTCTACCTGGAGAGGTTTAAACAAGTCTGCTCCTTGGAGGCAAGGATTCTGAAGCTTTGTCTGACATGCTTTGGACATGTTGCAAGGAGGGACCAGTCCTTGGTAGAGGGACAGTGCAGGAGAGGAAAACCCTCAAAGAGGTAGATTGATTCAGTGACTGAGGTAATCAGGGTGGGTGTGTCAGAGACGGTGCTATTGGCACAGGTAGAGCAGGGTTTAGGGATGTTGTACATAGGGTTGCTATGAATTGCAAGCAACTCGATGGCATGTAACAACAACAACAACATACTTTGTTGGTGGGGATGTAAAATGGTACAACCACTATGGAAGGCAGTTTGGCGTTTCCTAAAAAAACTGAACATAGAATTTCCATATGACCCAGCTATTCCACTGCTTGGAATATACCCAGAGACAATGAGAGCTGAGCCACAAATGGAGACTTGTACACCGATGTTCATAGCAGTGTTATTCACAATCACAAGGATGTGGAAACAGCCCAAATGTCCAATCACAAGAGTATGAGAAATTGTGGTACATTCTCATGATGGGATACTATGCAACATGAGGAAGCAATGATTTATAAATTTACTACAGAACTTGGGAAGGACTGGAATGCATTATGCTAAGTGAACTAACTCAGTCCCATAAGGAAAAATACTATAAAAGATCATTATCTTATAAATAGGAAGATAACTAGTAAAACAGGTATGAGGATTCAAGGGAGGGAGGGTAGGGGCGGAGAGGTGAGAGTGGGCGGGGGGTGGGTAATCATAGGGCCACACAATTTGATGGGTAGAGGGAGGGGTGGGTAAAGGAAATAGGAAAGATCTGGGGTGAAAAACAATGGATACAAACTTTGTTTTTTGGGTTTTTTTTATTATTTTGTGTGTGTGTACTGTCAAATCAGATCTGACTGGTACAGGAGGAGATGGCCCCTCCTTCTCCAGCAGAGCATCTGGTGGATTCAAACCACGTAACTCTGGGATTGCAGTGCAGCTTCTTGCCACTAGGCCATCAGAGCTCCCTTGGATACAAACTTTGTAAGCAAACCAGAATAAAATATAAAAATGTATTTAAAAAATTATGTAATAAAATCCAGCAGACAATGTTGTCATGTGCTATTGAGTCAATACTATCTAGCAACAGAACTGCCCCATCGAGTTTCCTCCGCTGTAATCTTTACAGAATCAGGACCTTTGTCCCGGCAAGCTTCTGAGTGGGTTTAAACCTCTGATCTTTCAATGAATAGTCACATACTTAACCACTATATCAACAGACAATAGTGTAGTTGGAAAAGATATATGCCTATGCTCTCCCAGGATTCAGTTATTTCCTGAAGGAGTGTATCAGGTGTTTAGGAGTGGGCGAGTGTTATAAATCCTACAAATTATGCACCCCTCCCCGACCCCTCGTTGTCCAACACACTTGGGGAAAGGCTCTTAGTGTCAATTCCAATGGTGTAGCAGTCTCTAAATCCCATCTCATGTCAGGTCTCTGCTTCTCTGTCTTGTGGTAAGCCTTGGTTCTCCACTGTGGCTGCGATGACTGTTGTTCCTGTAGGCTCTCTTGCTTCATTTTTTTCCTGGTGGTGAGGTTTTTTCCTTTCTGCTGCTGAACCCACTCAATTTAATGGCAAGGCTAGCCAATCCGCCCATCAACAAATGAATGGATAGAGAAGCTGTGGTATAGTCACACAATGGAATACTATGCTACATTGAAAAGCAAGGGACTCATGCAATA
>NW_006399890.1:1743753-1753481 GCF_000299155.1 Elephantulus edwardii | reverse complement strand
AAGAGTATCGAGGGTACCATGGACTGCCAAGAAAACAAACAGATTCATCCTGGAGAGGGTTAAACCAGGCTACTCCTTGGAGGTAAGGATTCTGGGGCTTCGTCTGACATACTTTGGACATGTTGTAAGGAGGGACAGGTCCTTGGAGAGGGACGTCATGCTTGGGAGGGTGGAGGGACAGCGCAGAAGGGGAAGACCCTCTCTGAGGTGGATTGATTTAGTGACTGGGGTAATTGGAATAGGTGTGTCAGAGGCAGTGCGATTGGCACAGGATAGAGCATGGTTTAGGGCTGTTGTACATAAGGTCGCTATGAGTTGCAAGAGACTCGACGGCACATAACAACAACAACAAAGAAAATTGTATCAAATGGAGCCTGGACCAATTAGATTGGCTTGGCCATTTCTAGACCTGTCTTCTGGCCAGTCACTCTCCCTGCCCCCTGAACTGTGTTCTTTCTCTTGTGTTTTTTATACAGGGATCAGTATCGTTGCTCCCAGGAATATGCTTTACTGCAGATCTTGTTTCTCCTTTTGAAACTTTAGTTTGTTGCTTACATCCACTGTTTTTTACAAACAGATTTCTTTCCTGTGGCTGGGTGTGTTTATAGGGATGGTGAATGGTGGTGGTAGGGTTCCTACTGAAAAGAAGTGAAGGAGAGAATAAGGAAAACATGGAGCGATACCATTCATCATTACAGCATTTATGGTAGAAGAATTTGAATTGCAGCATTAAAGAGTTTTAAGGTTGCATTCTCAGATGGGTCTAAATTCAGTGTGAAAGTAGGGTCCTCCAGTGCTCTACCTCCTATTGGAGGTTATTGTTAGGTGTTGAGGTAACTATAACTGATAGTGACCCTTGAACAACAGATCTGAAACTCTTATCTGATGTCATCCTCCTCATCGCTGAGGTCCTCGAGCTCATTGTTACAGTCACGCTGTCAATCCGTATCATTGATGGTCTTCCTCTCTTTTGCTAATGCTAATACTTTTCCAAGCATGATGAGTACAATATTGTGTGTCGGAGGCAGTAAGATTGGCTCAGGATCAGGCAGGATTCAGAGCCGTTGTGCATAGGGTTGCTATGGGTCACAAGCGATGTGATGGCACATAACAACATAGCACTAGTTGTTGTTAGGTTCCATTGTGTTGACTACAACTCATAGGAACCCTATGAGCAACAGGTCCAAACCTTGCCTTACCTTGCATGATTTTCACAATCTCTGATGTGCCCATTTACAGTCACTGTGTCAATCCTGTTTATTGAGAGTCTCTCTCTTTCACTGACCCTTCAACTTTCCCAGCATATCTCTTTCCAAGGACTGGTACCCTCTGACAACATGCCCAAAGTATGTGAGATGAGGTTTCACTACCCTGGTCACACTTCTGAGTTAGATTTGTTTAGGGTTTTGGCTGTCCATGGGATACTCAGTACTCTTCTCTAATACCAAAACTGAAAGGCATCAGTTCTTCCAAAGATCAAGTCCTCCAAAGATGCCACTAGGGCTCCTTTAAAAGTTACATATGACCCAAAAATGGCAAGAGCTATTATTTGGCTACTACAACTGTCAGTTTAAAAAAACAAACAAAGAAAGAAAACCAACAACAAAAAAAACACCAAGCAAAAAACCTTAAATTTCTTCTCTTTTTAGATAGCTACTTCTCTTGTCTGAAAGTCTTATTCTAATCAAAGGCTGTACTTAATATTGCAAATAACTATTGCCTTAAACAGAATCCATCCTAATAGGTTTAGCAGAATTAGAAGACATTAAATGGCTACAGAATCATGTGGAGGGTTGAAGAAATGGACTCTAAGCCTTTCCAAGGTGCTCTTTAGGGGAGAAGAATGGTAAATCTCCTCCCTTGTGATTTCACAGCAGATGTGAAAACCCACTGGAGGGTCTGCCAAGAGTCAATCCACAACAGAACACTGCAATAACAGGATGACTCTTAAGACCACACCACAGAGCCTGGCCACCAAGAAAGCTGCAGCCTTATCCAACTAGGAAGCTGTTTGGTACAAAGGGAAGTTATTGCTCCATCCCTCTAATCCAAAACGATGATGCCACTGGTTCCACCAGGAAATCACCAAGACTGAGTATTCACTGCAATTGCTACGACTAGAATCATCCACTACTGCTCAGCTCCACATCAGCAAAATTGCTGACTTTTCAGTGGCTCTCAACATACACAGGAAGCTAACCACCTGGACCATAATTGCCAACAAGAACAGAAATGTAGTTTACATTTCACTTCTGCCTTCCAAATCCCATGTCGTGCATCTGAAAGCTAAGTCTTATACTTTGCAACCTTAGCTGCAAGAGATTCTGGAAAACTGTTTCTATTTTCTAATCTCCACAGTACAAGAGTCATCCTAGAAGACAATGGGTTAAGTGTTGTATGTCAAGATACCATATCTGCTACAAGTAAAACAATTACAGAAATGGAAAAAACACTTTTTTAATAACAATGTATTTACAAACTATTTACACGTGAGCAAAGAGTGTATCTTGAACTAAAATGAAATACATACTCATAAACAGACAAATTGATCAGATAAGATTGTTCCAACAATGGCTTATTGGTTCTGAAGTCAACACAAAACAAAGAAGAATTATAATTCTTTTCTTTTGATCCAAGGGACAGATGCATTAGTAAAAGTTGATGCAATTATATCTGTGTATATGACATTGTCATTGTTGTAGCAAAAGGTAGCATGTTTGATCAACTAGTGATACAATAGCTGTTGGCACATCCCTAGAACTGAAAAGAGAAACATCCATAGTATCAGTGGGATGGGTCAGAGGTATGACAAGTCACAGCTGGCCAGCAGGAAGTGGATATGCATGCATCATAGGAGATGGCATCAGGCTGCTTCTTAGAAGAACAAGTCACAGTGAGCTGCAAATAGGAAGGAAATACAGAATAGATATCAGAACACCTTCTACTTTTTCACTGTTACTTGAGAAACCATTCTAGGACAACTTGGATACAGGCATAAATGGGTCCCAGAGATGCTGCTTAAAGGCAAGTAGTCACTATACATCGCAGGAGACTCAACGGCACATAGCAATAACAGGCTATGACAGGTTTGGAAACAGGAGTGGCATCCACTTCCTAAACAACATGCCTCCGGAAACTCTATGAACTTTGATAAATGTCGATAGTTGTAGAGGGGCTTCAGGCCTTTTGTTCATGGGGTTGCTAGGAGTCACACTCAAATCAAAGGTAATCAACAACAACAACAACAGTGTAAAGTTTAAAGAATACGGCTACTAACCAAGAGATCAGTGTTGGAAGAAAGCAGTTGTCCAAGGGAGACAGCTGAGACAGTCTTCTTCCACAGATTACAGGAAATGCTATGGACAATTCTACTCTGTCCTACAGATTCTCTATCCATTTGAATCTACTTGGTGACAGTGACTTTTTGGGGAGTGGAATTTTTGGAGGTAAGGCTGCAACACTGCATCCCAGTGCCAACACAGGGATAACACCCTTTATCCTCCAGAAGAGCAGCTGAAAATAATTTCTGGGAACATAAAATCAAGTGACTCAAGTGACTGTGCTAAGACTGAAAAACATACACTGTTCCAGAGTCTTCTGAGACAACAAGTTGCAGAAGACACAGGAAGTTGTTGTTAGGTGCCGTTGAGTCAAGAGCAACCCAAAGCAACTCTATGAACAACAGATCTGAATCTGTTCAGCTCTATGAACAGAGCACTATGACACAGCTGAAACTATCCTGTGGTGAACACTCCCCACACCTCTTACACTTTATGATGGAAAGTCAGAAGTCCAAGTGAGACCAGGGCTCAGTCTTGATGGCCACTCAGAGCACGGTTATCTGATGTGACCTGTGTCATGCTGCCAAGTTCAGTGTGCTTTGTGGGGAAGTAGTCACCTGCGCTAAAGCTTTTTGAGTTATTTGTGACCTTCAATATAGACATTTACTCTCCTTGCTTTTATTTATGTGGTTAACAGAGGCTTTTTTCCTTTAGAATCTACCACATGTCCAGTAATATGAAAAATACAGAAACAGTTGATAATTTTATGAGATTCGCTGCATTATAATGTGGTAACAAAACCAATCAGTTGTCTTCAAGTCAGTTTTGCCTAGTGGTGACTCCATGTGTATCTGGCTTTTCAGAGGTAGATTGACAGGATTTCTGAAATGCTTTTGGGTAGATTCAAACCTCTGACCTTTGGGTTAGCAGTCAAACATGTTAACTGGAGCATCACTCATGGACTATAAAGTGGTACCTGTTGTAATAAAGGAAACTTTGAGGTGTAAAGAAACTTACCCAGGTTCCAGATGGGAGAATGACAAAGAAAGTCACCTGGGGATGAGAATAATAAGCTGACAGATGAAAGGCAGGAGGACAGATAGCTAGGAAAATCAGAGGACAGGGCTGCAGCCAGCAAGAGAAAGGCTATCTCAGGAAGAGGGGCAGGTATAGCACAAATAAGGCATTAAAAGTCATTCTATCTGCTTCTAATGTGGGATTTGAAGTGCTAGTGGCAAAACAGAAGGCTAGTGAAGCAAGCACTGAGCAGCCCTTAAGGATCTTAACTGCATAAAAGAGTTAGGATTTCTCTCAGGGCTATGGAAAACTTTTGGGAGAGTTTTCAACTGGGGAGAGATGCCATGTAAATCTGAATGATCAGGTGACAGTAAAGTAGGAGCTAGATTGGACAAGGAGTCTGGTGGCCTTAAACCTGGGACCTCGGGATTGCAGTGTAGCTGCTGGCCACTAGGCTGCCAGAGATCCCTAAACCGGAAGAAAAGAAGCTAAACAGAGGGGAAAACCTATGGAAGGTGATGTAGACTAAACTGCAAGAACGGCAGTAGGGACGAAGAAAAGTGTGAGCATTCTAGAAATTTGCAAACCTCGAACAGGGTCTAAGTGAGCTCCATTTCCCACCCTCCAGGACAAACCTTGATCCTTTTTGGCCAAACTCCTCCCCTCTTCTACTTTTCAGCTGTCTCCCATTTGATTGAGAAAATGGGTTTTGCCTCTTCCCCACCATCACATCCTACTTCCCCTTCTCCTCTTCTGAGCCCTGCTCACACCCCAGGCCTCTAGTGGAGTGTTCTGTTTCCCATGGGTTTTCTCCAGGGATCTCTGCTCCCTCCAGTTACATCTTGATGTTTCTCTTTCTCCACCTCCGTTTACTGCCCATACCACCTCTTTTTCTATCTGCTTCCTTTTCTTCCTCTTTGTCTTCTCTTTCTTTCTTCCCTTTCCCCTCCTTCTCTTTTTCTACCACATTTTGGCTCTAATAACTGCTGTCTGAGAAGGAAATTTCTCTGATCAGCATATCTCCTTCCATCTGCATCCCTGCTCTCCATGATGCTCTTTGTTCAAGCTCACTGTGGTTCATTCTAGTCCTGGCTTCTATACTTGGTCATCTCTAACCTCAAACATCCCGTACACAACCAAAAAAAAACCCAACCCAACAAACAAACACCACCCCCACTCCCCCTAGCAGCTTCTGTGTGAGAGGAGGGGTGAGTGGCTAGGAAGCTTCTTATATTCTTTGGGCCTATCCCTTCTCAACCTTACCTTTTGGTTAGGTTGTACCTTCAATGTCTCTTTCTTGATTGATCCTTCCTTGACTACTTCATCTAAGAATTTTTTTTCATATTATCCTCCTGTGTAGAAAGCCAGTTTGTTTTCTTTTCAGCAATTATTCAATGAGAGAGAATACTGTGGAAGAAGAGCTAAAAAAAGGATCTAGTTTAGGGTGAATTGGCTGTTCTGTAGACAGGGGATAGTTTTCTCATGCAATGTGACTGCCTTACTCTCGTCTTTTCAGAAAGGACTGTGTCTGTATAGTGGCCATGGTCCTTCAATTAGATGATTCATTTACTTTCTGGTGGACGAAATTCCTGGAATTTGGATAGATCAAGTTAGCACTTGCTTTGGAATAATAAACTTTTTAAAAGTTAGGGACAAGCACACCGTGAGCAACAATGTAGTGTGAGGTACAGGGACTATTATTGTGATGGGAGGATATATATGTTAGGGCAAAGTGGATTAGAAGGACTGAGCTCCAGAACATAATTTTTCATCTATGTCTACCATTAGACTGGCTGATTATTAGAACACATGGGACAGGCTGAAGGCTATTGGAACACCATGGAGCACATTATTAATAGGATGTGAATTAGGTCATGGAACTTAGATCTCTCTGGTTGAGCATATAGATCTGGGTTAGGTGAGTGGGAAACCTTGGATCAAGAACACAAAACCAAGCTGTCATGCTGAGAGAATAATCAAGAATCAGGATTAGGTTATTAGACCAGCACTGGGAACAGGAAGTCCATAAGTGACACAATGAAGAAAGGTCAGAAACGTGAATATAAGAAGGACACTGGATCAGATAGGCCTGGAGAAATGTTTGTGAAAGAACACAGCAGAGAGGAGGGGGAAGATCACCTGCCCTCAGTATCTGGCTGTAGCTTACTCTCGACTCCATCCCATCTCTCCCTTCTCTATCCCAGCCAGCCTCACCTGGTCCTGCTGGTTCTTCCTGTTGCTGCTCTGGGACGTAGAAGTCCTCTTATCCAACCCCCTTAGCCCCCATGTGAACAGGCAACATAACACAGACATACAGAGCTCAGTTAAGCTCTGTGACCAACTTCTGTTTTCAGATCCTTGTTCTGCCACTTACAGCTGTGTGACCTTGGGCAAGTTACTTATCTGTACCTCCATTTATCAGTTGTAAGTGGATATAATAATAGTGCCGACCTGGTTACTGTGAGGATTAAATTTGTTAATGCATGTGAAGTGCTTTGTGCAGGGTCTGACAGAAAGTCATTATTGAATAGATGTATATTTGTCAGCTAGAGCTTCAGATTTTTTGGCATAACAAATAACTAAAATCCAGGTGCTTGTAGTTATTTCATTCTTGACCTAGAATGGGTGAATCTGAGGTTGCAGGTTGTATGATGAGTTCAGTTCTGATCAAGGTGGACTTTCTTTTCTGGGACCCACAGAGCTTGGCTCTTTTCTTTACAAAGGCAGAAACCAACATAGAAAACCCAACTATTCCAGCACATTTCCAGCTTCTCCAGACATTCTTCTATATTTGACATCCCATTGGCAAAAGTAAGTCACTTGGCCAACCTCAAAGTCAAGTGGGGAAAGTATATTTTGTCCACCTGAGGCTATGATAAAGGTATTAATGTATAAGTCTATTATAAGAAATGAGAAGATGAAGAATTGAAGCAATGACATAAGCTAACAAAACATGCTATTATCATTTTTATTATTATCATCTCTTCTAGCTGTATGTGATATAAATACTGGTGCCCTCAATTAGCTTTTTCACTTCTGATTGATCCTGAATGATGCTAAAGTTTTTCTTCCTCACATGCCATTTTCATGATGTCATACACCTCAAAACTCTCGGCCAAGCCTCCATGTCCTTCAAACCCAACCAGTCTATTGTAGTTTCCTCATTCTCTCGGGTGAATTCTCCAATTAAGCCAGTCTTTACTAATCCCCACTCAGAACATCTTATCATGGTGCCGGGGGTTACGCTGCTGCGCAAGAGCATGAGTTCGCGCATAATTGGGGTGCCAGCCCGCTCCAGGGAGCCCTTTTAACCGCGAGCGACATGGCGGCAGACCAGGCCTCGGCCGGGTTTCGCCTCTTGGGTCTCAATTCTTACGATCATCCCTTTGGGAACGGATAGTAGGCTCCTCAACTAATTGCGTTTCCTCTGTGTGCTGTCATCTAATAAACTTTAGGTGTTATTTAAAAAAAAAAGAAAAAGATTTTTCTCAAAGATTTGAAAAGCTATTAGCCAGGATCATGGTGTAACAAGACATAACGTTTTCCTTTAAAAACTTTTAAGTGCGTGTGTAGCGTTAAGAAGCTGTTGTACATTTATGATTTAATAAAATAATTCTAAAGGGGGGGAAAAAAAAGAACATCTTATCAGACCTTCAACTTTTCCTTATGTACTTAGCTAAAGTTTTCTCACTCAAAATTTGCTCTTTTATGACCTTATCTCAAAGTTGTCTAGCCCCTCCTCTGATCTATAATTTATGTCCTATCATCAATAGAGGTCCATATTTGTTCCCATTCCCAATAAAGGTGATCTAACTGAATGTGGAAATTATCAAACAATATCATTAATATCACTTGCAAGCAGCATACTCCTGAAGATCATTCAAAATTGGCTGGAACAGCACATAGATAAGGAACTGCCAGAAGTTCAAGCAGGATTTAGAACAGGCTGTGGCACCAGGGATATCATTGCTGATGTCATATGGACCCTAGCTGAAAGTAGGGAATAACAGAAGAATGTTTATTTGTTCTATATTGACTATGCAAAGGCATTTCACGGTGTGGATCATGACAAGTTGCAGCTGACATTGAGAAGAATGGGCATCCCAGAGCACTTGACTGTGCTCATGTGGAACCTATACCTGGATCAGGATGCTGTTGTGTGAATGGAACAGGGAGACACTCCATGGTTTGGAATTAGGAAGGGAGTGTGCCAGCGGTGTGTTCTCTCTCCATACCTGTTCAATCTATATGCTGAGCAAATTATCTGATAAGTTGGACTCTATGAAGAGGAATGTGGCATCAGGATTGGAGGGAGACTCCTCAATAACCTGCATTATGCAGATGACACAACCTTGCTTGCTGAAAGTGAGGAGGGCTTGAAGCACTTATTGCAGAAGATCAAGGAATGCAGCCTTTAGTATGAATCACATCTCAATATCAAGAAAATAAAGATTCTTACCACTGGACCAATAGACAGTGTCATGATGGATGGAGAGGAGATTAAAACAGTCAATAACTTCATCTTGCTTGGATCCACAATTAACACCCTTGGTATGAGCAGTCAGGATATAAGGAGACACATTACACTGGGAAAATCTAAAATTAGGGACCTTTCCAAATTATTGAGAAGTAGTGATGTCAGTTTGAGGACTGAGGTATGTCTGACTCAAGCCAGGATCTTTCTGATTACTGGCTATGTATCCAAGACCTGGATGACAATGAATATGGATGACAGAAAAAGAATTGATGCCTTTGAGCTGTGGTGTTGGAGAAGAGCACCAAATATCCCATGGATGGCCAAGAGAATAAACAGATACGTCTTGGAGAGGATGCAGCCAAAGTGCTCTTTGGAGGCAAAAATAATGACGTTTTGCCTAATTGTGGACATGTTGCTATGAGGGGCTATTCCTTGGAGAGAGACATGATGTTGGGAAGAGTGGAGGGTCAGCAAAGGAGAGGAAGACCCTCAACCAGGTGGACTGACATGGTGACAGCTGCAGTGGGCTCTTGTGTGTCAGGTAGTGCGAGTATGGCACAGAACAGAACAGGGTTCAGGTCTTTTGTTCATAGGGTCGCCATGAGTCATGCTCGACTCGACGGTACCTAATAATAACAACATAATCAATAACTCCTGCAATTACCAGTCAACAGAATCTATGCTACTCTTCTAAAACTAAAGGGACTTAAAGTAGATGATAGATAGATAGATGATAGATAGATAGATAGATAGATAGATAGATAGATAGATAATAGATAGAAAGAAAGAAATACGATGTTGACTTTGACGTATGTGAACTTTGTGTGCAAGAAAATAAAATGTTGCCTAGTACTGTGTTCTGAATGATAGTGGTATTCACTGGGCTTCCTTGTAAGCGTATGGATATAATCCTGTTACTCACGGTGTTGTACTTCAAGATGGATCTAGAAATT
>NW_006399890.1:1733898-1740663 GCF_000299155.1 Elephantulus edwardii | reverse complement strand
GTTGGCGCAGGATAGAGGAGGGTTTAGGGCTGTTGTGCATAGGGTCGCTATGAGTCGGAAACGACTCGATGGCACATAACAACAACAACAGTACTGTGTTAACCTCATTATTGTCAGTATATTCCAGTCTATTTAACCTTGTGTACACTTCACCTTGTGAATGACCGTCTACTTCATCAGACTTGGTATAGTCTGCCAGTGATAGATCCCTTCTGATGGCAAGTCCACAACAAGCAAGACAGACAATGTCCTATTTTGATCAATTGACTCCTTTTTGGAAGTAGATC
Organism: Elephantulus edwardii; assembly: GCF_000299155.1. Taxonomy (NCBI): domain Eukaryota; kingdom Metazoa; phylum Chordata; class Mammalia; order Macroscelidea; family Macroscelididae; genus Elephantulus; species Elephantulus edwardii. The sequence continues at coordinate 1,740,376 of NW_006399890.1, read as the reverse complement.
ACCAGATCTTTATTCTTAGTGTGTTTTGTCACTGTTATTATTATTATTATGTCCCATCAGGTCAATTCCCACTCATAGTGACCCCATACACAATAGCTCTGAAACCTGCTCTATCCTGGGCCAATCTCACTACCTCTAACACTCCTAACCTCATTAATCCAGTCATTGTGTCAGTCCATCTAATCTGGAGTCTTCCTCTCTTGCACTGTCCTTCCACCCTTCCGAGCATGATGTCCTTCTCCAAGAACTAGTCTGTGAAAGCTCCATTGAAACCAGTCCACTGTAGGTGACCCTGTCAATATTTGAATGACCTGTGGAATAGCTTTCATTATCATAGCAAAACAGTCCACCACAGGATGACAAACTGACAATTGAGAGGTGTGACTTGAATTATGCATATGTTTTTATGTATGTATTTACTGAACAGACATTTGTTTAACCTTTTGGTTGTTTGTGTTTTTTTGGTTTTTTTCCTAGCCATCAAATAGCAATTAGTAGGCCTCTACAAGGAGCTGGGTATGAGTGGTCCAACTAATAAGAATCCTGTCCTTGATGAGCCTACTATTGAGTACTGGGAATAGATGGATTAAGTGGTAATTGCAATACAAACTGATCAGTGCCAACCTGGAGGTGAGCATGAAATGTCATGAAAGCATAAAGAAAGGGTTCAGAGAATTTAAAAGAAATTGGAGGCAGCCCTGAGGAGGTGGGATGATAGGGGATGCCTACCCAGGAAGTTCCAGGCAAAGAAAATCTTGGGCAAATGCAGGCATTTGAAAGAATGTGGTGTGCTTGGGAACCAGCAAGATAGGAGTAAAGGCTGAAGTCACAGGGAAAGTGTGCAAAATAATCCATTGAGGTTATCACAGGAAGGGCTTTGTGTGTCATGACCTTGAACTTTTTAGGGGAAGAGAGTACTTTTTAGAGGCACCCACTCACTTATTGCCATGAAGTAGGAACTAACTCATAACTAACACTCCAGCAGATTTTCATGAGGCTGTAAATCTCATGGGAGGAGATTGTCCAACTTTCTTCCTAAGAGCAGCTCATGGATTTGAACTACCAGAGAGGTTTACCTTTGGGTTAGCTCAACTCTCCATGGACTTGGCCACCACAGCACCCCCTTAAAGGAATGAATAAAACACTTGCTTCACGTATGTTGGGCATGTCAGAAAGGGCCAGCCCTTGAAAAAAGTTATCATGCTGGGATATGTAGAGGGTCACTGAAAAAGAGGAAGACACTCAATGAGATGGATCAATACAGTAATTGCCAAAGTGGGCTTGAGCGTGGTGGAGATTGCAATGATGCACAGGATAGGGCAGGCTCTGATCTGATATTCATAGGGATGCTGTGAGTTGTAGTTGACTCGATGGCACTGAACTACAACAAAAGAGAAATGAGACCATAATGAATTTTGGAGTATCTCCTATATGTTTATTCCTACTGTTACTCATGGTAGTAGTCAATACTCCAAATGGAAAACAAATGCTAAATCTTTATTGAAAGGCTCTTTCCTGATTAAAATTATTATTGTTAGATGTCGTCAAGTTGTGTACAACTCATCATAACCCTATGAACAACAGACCTGAACCCTAGTCTATCCTAAATCATCCTTATAATCCCAGATACACTTGAGCCCGTTGCTGCAGTCATTGTATCAATCTGCCTGGTTAAGGGTCTACCTCTTTTTTTGCTGATTGTCCACTTTTCCAATCATGGTGCCCCTTTCCAAGGAATAGCCCCTTTTAGGAGCATGTCCAAAGTATGTGAGACAAAACTTTGTCATCCTTGCCTCTAAGGAGCACTCTGGTTTCACTTTCTCCAAAACTTAGCTGTTTGTTCTTTTGGCAATCCATGGGATATTCACTACTCTTCTCCAACAGTTCAAAGGCGCACCAATTCTTTTTCTTTCATCCTTATTCATTGTCTAGTTCTCAGTTGCATAACTGGTGATTGGAAAGACTACGGCTTGAATTGAGCCTTTGTCTTTAAACTGAGATCCTCTCCAAAACTTTTAAGAGATCCCTCCAAAGCAGACTTTTCAATGCTATATGACTCCTAATCTCCTGACTACTGGCACTAAGTGTATTGGTTGTTGATCCAAGTAAGATGAAATGTTGACAATTTCAATCTTTTCTCCAACTCTCGTCATGTGATCCATTGGCCCAGCAGTGAGGATTTTTGTTTTGTTTTCTTTTTTCTTTTTGTTTTGTCTTCTTGATGTTGAGATGTAATCCATTTTGAAGGCTTCAGACCCTGATTCTCTGCAACTAGCATTTCAGTCCTTCTAGCTTTCAGCAAGCAATGTTGTGTCATTTACATTATACAGGTTGTTGATGACTCTTCTTCAGATCCTGATGCCACATTCTTCTTCAGAGAGTCCATTTTCTCACGTTATTTGCTCAATGTACAGATAGAATAGGTATGGAGGAAGGAAACAACACTGAATGTACACCTTTCCTGATTTTAAACCATGCAGTGTTCTCTTGCTCTGTTAGGACCACAGCTTCTTGGTCTAGCTAGGTATGTTGTTGTTGTGTACTGTAGAGTCAGATCCGACCCAAAGTTGACCCTCTGGTGGGTTTTCAGAAGCCATAATCACACAGGACAAAACTGTTCATCCTCCAGTGGAGCAGCTGGTGGACTTGAACCGCATGCCTTTGGGATTGCAGCACAATTTCTTGCCACTAGGCCATCAGAGCTCTCTTGATCTAGGTATGTTGTTGATTGTCTTTGAGTCGATCATGACTCAGGGACCCCATGAACAAAAGGCCTGAAGCCCTTCTACAATTATCAACATTTATCAAAATTCATAGAGTTTCCAGAGGTATGCTATTTAAGAAGTGGATGCCACCCCTGCTTCTAGATCTAGGTCTAGGTATGTTGTTGTTGTTGTTGTTGTTATGTGCCGTCGAGTCATCTGCGACTCATAGCGACCCTATGTACAACAGCCCTAAACCCTGCTCTATCCTGTGCCAATGGCACTGCCTCTGACACACCTATCCCGATTACCCCAGTCACTGAATCAATCCACCTCATAGAGGGTCTTCCCCTCCTGCGCCGTCCCTCCACCCTCCCAAGCATGATGTTCCTCTCCAAGGTAAAGGTATAGAATTAATAAAACAATAATAAGTCTTTTGGAATTCCCATTCTTCTCAAATTTATCCATAGTTTGTTATTTGAATAACAAACTATAATAACATTATCATTAGTGATAATGTGTCATTTGAATGATCCAGTCAAATGCCTTTGCACAGCAAATAAAACACAGATAAATATTCTACTGGTATTATAGGCTCTCAGTCAAGATCCATCTGACATCAGCAATGATATCCCAGTGTCATACCCTCTTCTAAACCCAGCTTGAACCTCTGGCAGTTTTCTGTCAATGCACTGTCCTAGCTGTTTGGGGATGATCTTCACCAAGTTGGTTTGCTTATGAGGAAGCAGAAGTGGCGTCCACTTTCTAAACAACATGCTTCTGAAAACTCTATGAACTTTGATAAATGTTCATAGTTATAGAAAGGCCTCAGGCCTTTTGGTCATAGAGTCGCTATGAATTGTGCTCGACTCGAAGGCAATCAACAACTAATTATATTCAAAAATTTCCACATTCTGTTGGATCACCTTTCTTGGAAATGGGAACAAATATGGATTTGCTCTAGTCAATTGACTAGGTAGCTGTCTTCCAAATTTCTTGGCACAAACTGGTGAGCAAGTCCAGAGCTGCATCGTTTAGTTGAAAGATGTCAATTGGCATCCCATTGATTCCTGGGACCTTATTTTTTGCCAATCCCTTCAAAGCTGCTTAAACTTCTTCCCTCATTACCATTGGTTCTTTATTTTATGCTACCTCCTGCAGTGTTTCAGTGTTGGCCAATACTTTTTGGTACAGTGATTCTGTTTCCTCCATCTTCTTTTGATTCTTCCTGTACCATTCAAGATTTTTCCCATAACATCTTTCAGTATTGCAACTCTATTCTTTAATTTTTTTCAGTTCTTTCTATTTGAGAAATGCTTAGAGAATTCTTCCCTTTTTATTCTCCAACTCTAGCTCTTTGCACTTTTCATTATAATATTTTGCTTTATCTTTTTGAACTGCCCTTTGAAATTTCCCATCAGCTCTTTACTTCAACATCTCTTCCCTTCGTTTTGGTTTCTCAACAGTCTAGTATGATTGTCATAGTTTCTTCTGACATCCATTTTGATCTTTTCTTCTTCCTCTATCTTAGGATAACTCAGCCCAAATCAGGAAGGGGGTTCTTTGAGCCAATTTAGTACTTTCCCACTCTAGATATTTGTTGGATTCTCTCTCCTGAGGAAAGGAACAGCAGCCTCCCTGTGCACCAGTCAGGCCTACTCTAATCCTCCCCAGGGCAACCAATGTGTAACAAGTCCTTTTAGGCTCTCTAACTCGTACTTGACTTTCAATTTATCCTTAATTTGGAGAACCATGAACAGGGATACGATTTCATTTGCCTCCATCTTCCCAAAGAGTTTGCAGACAACCATCCACAGAAGCTTGTATTTGCTTTGACTAAGAATTCATGTGATCTCTTTGGAACCCTAAGTGCCTTCTCAGGCTAGCAGTACTGGCAGTCCCCATCACAGGGTCACCTCTCAGCATCACACTGGGTGCTCTGGATGCCATTTGTTAAAGGAGACCTTGCCAGTATGATGCTGCTTTCTTTTCTAAATAATGAATGTGCTTTTCTTCCTGTCTTCTAAATTAAGAGCCAGCGCAGGGGATGTCTGTGTTCAGAAGGCCACCCCTCTATTCCTGGTGCCCTCAAGCCTTAGAACACCCTCACTTCTTTGTGCACTGCCTTTCTCTCCCTCATCTGCAGAGTAGAAATATAACACCCCAGCACCCCTAAATGCCTCAGGAATACTAGGACTGGGAACGCTCCATTTAGCACTGCTCTCTGATTAGAGTCCTATTTCTTTCCCTCAGGAAATTTGCAGAAACCATCCAACATAGCTCCACACCTACACATTCAGAACAGAATGTGTCATTTTTATTGTAAATTGAGATGTTCCCAGAGGAGGTCAGTGAGCCACACTGAGCCTTCAAACACTTCATTTACTAAGTCTTGCCCGACACGCCTCCTGCGTTTCACCCACATAACCTGTTTGTTCTGTTGAGATGACCATGTGTTCCCCTGGTTGGTAAGACGGCACTCAGCCTTCCCACTCAGCCTACACTTTGAAAAGCACCTGCTCTTTGTACCTGAGGGAGGAGCTGGTATGTGCCATGTGTTGGGAGTATCAACTGCTAATTCGATATCCACTTTCCATTTGCCCACTGTGGGTTGCTGAGGGTAGAAGACTTATACAAGTTATTAAATATCTCTGAGACTCAGTTTCTTCTCCTATAAAATATGTTGTTGTTGTTGTTGTTGATTGCATTGGAGGCAAACACACCCCTTAGTGACCCGATGAACAAAAGGCCTGAAGCCCTTTCTACAATTGTCTACATTTATCAAAGTTCATAGAGCTTCTGGAGGTATGTTGTTTAGGAAGTGGATGCCACTCCTGCTTCCAAACCTGTCATAGTGTGTTACTGTTGTTATGTGTCATTGGGTCTCCTGCGATGTATAGCAACCCCTATGTACAGCAGCTCTGAACCCTTCCCTATTCTGAGCCAGTCTCACTAATTCAGAAACACCAACTCTGATCACCCCAGTTACTGTATCAATCAATCTCATCCTGGGTCTCTTTCCCCTGCACTGTCCATCCACCCTTCTGAGCACAATGTACTTTTCCAAGGATTGATCGCTCCTGGCCATGTGCCCAAAGTAAATTAGGTGGATCAATAATAATTTACTTCATATGTGTTTGTGTGTTGTGCATGTATAGCTGGCTCATAGCAGGTTTTCAGAGTTAAGAATTCACACAGGAGATTGCCCATCTTTCTTCACTGAGCAGCTAGTGGATTTGAACCACATGCCTTTGGCTTGGCAGCACAACTCCTTACTTACCACTAAACCACCATAGCTAGACGTCTAAAGAAAGTGGACAATAAACACAAATTGGTAAATTAGATAGATAGATAGATAGATAGATAACCGGCATTGGTGGAGGTAAATGCCACTGAGGGATTCTGACTCATTGAGACTCTTTAAGAACAAAGTAGAGGGAGCTCTCGTGGCCTAGTGGCAAGAAGCGGCACTGCAATCACAAAGGTATGCGGTTCTAATCCACCAGATGCTCTGATGAAGGAGGGGCAATTTTCTCCTGTGCCAGTCGGATCTGACATAACAGTACACAACAACAAGAAGAGAGAAGTGGAATGGCTCTATTTGGTTTCCTAGGTTATAAGCTTTAAGTGGTATAGCTCTGGTCTGTCCTTTTGCTGTACAGAGGTAACTGGTAATTATTGTGATGCTGAACACAGAGACACTGATGTGTCAAATGCGGTAATGGTTATCCATGGTGGACAGTGTTTGGCAGTTGTTGTTGTTGTTATGTGCCGTC
>NW_006399890.1:1694661-1732873 GCF_000299155.1 Elephantulus edwardii | reverse complement strand
TGTTATGATCCACACAGTCAAATGCCTTTGCATAATCAATGAAACACAGGTAGACATTCTTCTGGTATTCTCTGCTTTCAGCCAAGATCGGAGCTCCCTGATTAAAATAAGCTTAGAAGCAGAAATGGTATCCACTTATGAAATAGCTTGCTTCCAGAAACTCTATGGATGTGGAGAAATGATGAAAGTTATACAAGTGTTCAGGTCTTTCATTCATAGATTTGCTATGCGTTGTCTACTACTTTATAGCACTTAACAACAACAACCTTTACAGAAGCAGATTGCCAGACCTTTTCTTCTGTGGAGCTGTTGGTATGTTTGAGCCTTCCCTTGGTTAGTAGGTGAGACTTTAACCATTGTATCATCAATGTACAATAGATAGATAATAGATGTCATCAAGTCAACTCCAACTCATGATGCCTTTTGGTCTAAGAGAACATGCTGCCCTGTCCTGTCATGCCCACAATCGCCAGCCTGGTTCAGTCACTTATGGTCACTTACTGTGCCAATCCACCCCACCAAGGACCTCCCGCACCCTTGTTGGCCCTCTGCTTCATCAAATATGATGTTTTCCTAAAGTGGCTAATCATGTCTGTTCTGTTGTGATCCATATGGTTCCCATTGTTCCGTTTTCAGAATTCACGTACCAAAACTTTCTTCTTAGTCTATCTTAGTCTGGAAGCTCTGCTGAAACAGGTCCACCATAGATGATTCGAGATGCAGGTAATGAGTCTCCAGCATCTCAGAACATGCAAAACCCAGTGTTATTGTGGCAAAAAAAAAAGCTGCGCTCTGCAATCTCGAAGGCACACAGTTTGAATCTACCAGCTGTTCTGTGAGAGAAGGATGAGCAATCTCCTCCATATCACAGGATTAGGAAGAGTTGTCTCATGTCCCCTTCCTTGTCTCTTTCTTAAAGGGTATCTGTTTATGTGTTTATTTAAAAACAAAGAGGAAGTTACAGAGCCTTCTGGCTGAACTAAGAGTGTGACTCAGTTCGGACTTGGCTTGTATGCAGATTGATCCTTGACTGGGCCCAAGTGGTGGAGTCAGGTGACAGATGCTGCTCCCAAGATCACAGACTCAAGAGTCTCATGCGTGGTGCTGTCCGCAAGGAGGGTTGATTGTACTGACATTGGTGATGGGTCCCATAGGGCCTGCGCTTACCCAGTGAGTGCTACAGAGAGACTGGATACTGTAATGCCCACTATAGGAAAGTTAACACAGACTAACAAGAGATACAATGTCGAAAAATACTGCATAACTTGGGAGGGACCGGAGAGTATTACATTGAGTGAACTAACTCAGTCTCATAAGGACAAATTCTACATAAGACTATTATGGTAACTATAGAAGGATAACTAGTAAAACACACATGAGAATTTAACGGGGGAAAGGGTGGGAGCAGAGGGGTGAAGATGGGTAGGGATGAAATAAAAGAGTTGCACAATTTGGTAGGTGGAGGGAGCGGGTAAAAGAAATGGGAAAGGTCTGGTGGGGACCTGGAAAATAGGGTAATGGTGGGTATAGTCTAATGGTGATTAATTGTATCAAACATAATGAACAGGAATGATCGTATGAATCAATGTGAATGAAGGAGAGTTTGAAACACAATGTATATAAGTTTTGCAAGCAGACCAACATAAACTTTTTTTTTTAAGAAATAGTATACCAGGAACCCATTGATTCAATTTATCTTTCACCCTTTAGAACTTGCCAGGACTGGTTTTGTAATAAACATATGGTCCAACTCTGACCAATGAGAGACAAAAGGAGTCTACTGAATAGGGTAAAGATTGGAGCTGAAAAAACCTTCCTCCATCCTAAGAACAAGTCGTGAAATGAAAGAGTTTGTCTTGTTTCTAAGGTCTCTATGATTCTTGCAACTGCTCTGGCCACATTACTACTAACCCAAGAATAGAGCTAACGGTGAGGGTGGCTGAGCATAGAGATGATTCTGAGCTACTGACTCGTCCAAACTTCACTGCTTGATTGTATAAGGTGGTTTGAGTTTGAACATTTGAGACTTAAATCTAGAAGCGTCCTGCTGGCTCTACTTGCCTTTATTTGGCAACGAAGGCAGAGGAGGCTTGTTGGTCACCCAACCACCCCACTGTGATTCAAAAAAGAGACGACAGAGAAGGATGGAGGCCTTTGCATTGTGATCTTGGCAGAGAACATTGAATGCACCACAGACTGCCCAAAGAATGAGGAAGAGCTTGGAAGACATGCAGCCAGTGTGCTTCTTGGACGCGAGGATGAAGACACTACTCCTCACATGCTTTGATATATTGTCAGGAGGCTCTAGTGTCTGGAAAAGGCATCATGCTGAAAAGTGGAGGGTCAGTGAAGGGAAGGAGGACCTTCACTTAAATGGATTGACACAATTACTGCAACAGTAGGGTTACATGGAGCGAGATTAGGTGGACACCACAGGATAGGGCAGGGTTCATTCTATTGTACAAAGGGTCCTCTGAGTCCTGGCTGACTTCACAGCATCTATCAACAGTGAGTGAATGATTCACCTATTAGGCAAAATGTTAATCCCACTTTTCTAGATGCTCCCTACTCTATCCCCAGTTTATTATCACCCATTGTTGAGTTGTGATTTGAAATGCCAATAAATAGCTACATTCTAATAGCTTTTGCATTTGTTCTACAAAAAGACTGTCGGATACATTGCATAAAGTTTTCAGAATTCCCTATACAAAACATTCTGGAAGAAACAATGCCAAGCTAAAACATATCTTGTTGGAGAATTGCTTCCTCCTAGCAGGTTATATGAGTATCCCTTTTTACCCTGGCTGCCAGGAAGCTCAGTGCCCAATCCAATGCTAAATCATAGTAACTATATTACACATCATTATCAGACTTGCTTCTTCTTCCTTTCCACGGTTTTGCTTTTCCAGTTTTAGTTGAATGACCTTATTGTGTTGGTCTTTTTAGGAGTCTTTTATTGTGTATTGTAAGTTGCCTCAAATGGCCTCAGAGTAATTGTCTTTTTTTTTTTTTTATGAGTATGAGGGTTTGTGGTATTTCTTTTTATTGTAAGTTGTCCCAAATCCTTTTCAGAAAGAAGTACGTATTTAAAAAAGAAGGGGGAAAAAAAAAGAAGCCACTGTAACAGCTCAATTCTCAAAAACCATGCGGAGCCCAAGTTGGCACCACTTGCTCTTTGTAATAGCCTGGGAGGGCCCCCAAAGTAGGCTGGTGCTTTATCTTTACAAACACATGTCAGCCAGAGCAGCAGTGCTCACCGGAGATCTCGGGAGACAAGGGCAAAAATCACCCGTCATTTTCTCCTGAATGGGTGTCTGGAGGACCATTCAGGCTCCTAGTGGCTGGATTTGGTGGGGCGGATTAGCGTGGAGAGCCCTTGGAAAATCAGCATTGCCCCTGCCTGCACTGGCCATTGTTCTGGAGGTGAGTATTCGGTCTCCTTATTGCAGATACAATCTCACTCCTGCCTGGTCCCTGGCCCCACTGGCTTTGTCTGCAAGACCCCGTGCCCTTTCCTCTGACTTTGGGTCACAGGCCGCTCCAGCCAGCCCCCTGTGCCAACTGGCAGAGGGTGCTCTTGTACAGCAGATCGGACTCCCTCCCCAGAATGTGCTCGTGGGAGCCTCGCGGACCCAGCCAGGCTGCTTCACTGGCTGCGGGCCTCTGAACCATTTCCTTCCAAAGGCTGATCTAGACTCTGCCCAAGACCTGCTGAGCTTATGTCCTTCACTGTCAAAGCTTGCACGTGCCTCTCTACACCCCAATTTCCTCACAGGTCAAATAGCATGAGGCTATATATACATAGATTGGGGTGTTCAGGAGTTAGGTTTGTCGATATTACCTACATGGGTCTAAAGAGTGAAGGAAAGAGAGACAGGATGAGGAGGAGTTAGTTACTTCCCTCTTGGAAAGCAGCAATAGATTTCATGATTTAATTGGAAATTTAGTAAATCTGCTAAAACATTTAGTGGCTTGAATTTTTTTCCTGTTCTGCAAAGAAACAAAAGCTTCGGGTTTACCTTGCGTCTTTCAACAACTTTAATTTCATCTGTAGATTACAGATGGAAGTAGCATTTCCACTCGATTGCATACAGGGCATTAAGAAGACAAAACCCTTCATTGTTTGCAACCCTCGGGATTTTTTTTCCAGACATTAAGCTGTAGGTGACATTCTTTACATCTGACATCAGGGCACTTTTGTCAGGTGTTTGGTTGACAGGATTTAATGGGAGTCCATCCTAGATGTGTGGAGTAGAGAAAACAGGAAAATGTCCTATTGAGGTGGGCAGAGAGGAGCGCCGCCTGTCAGCCAGTCAGTAACAACTGCTTTGGAAACTGCACAATTAAAGATCCTTGCAGTTCTCAAAAGGAAATGAATTAGTAGAGAAATGCTATTTTGTTTACAGTCTTTATCATCAACACAATCAAAAACAAGCCTGCAAATTGGAGGCAAATTGAACTGAATTATCCCAAAGCCATGCAGGTGTCATGCAGGGCGTTTCTTGTTTTCTGAGGTTGGTCCTATTCATGCATGTGTCAGCTTGTCATCAGATGGAGGGAACAGGGGAGAGGGCAGAAGTAGCACCCTAAGTCGTGCTGGAGAAAAGGCTCATTCACCGCTGTCAAAACAGCAGCAGCCCCAAGTGGAGTTCCCATGACTGGTCATCACTGATCGGGCTTCGTGTCTAAGTTCATGTCTAAGTTCACCTTCCTGAGTGACTTGTCCATGGTTTCTTAGGCCAAGACCATTGCATCCAGGAGTCACTCATTGCTGGCGAATCTGAACCAACCCATAGCTGATCCTCCAGTGGGTTTTCTTTATTTGTTTTTTTTTAAATTAATTTTAATTAAAGTTTAGAGAGACTTTGAATTCATTAATTGTTGCACTTTTCTCCCTGCCCACCTTTCCCCCCAATTTAGCTCTTCTCTTTGAAAAGTAAAATTCTTTCCTTGTTATACAATCCCTCCTCCAAAGTCCACTCCACTATGCAGCGTTCATTCTGGACTCCTGTCATGACAATAATACCTAATCACATATCCCTTTTAAACAGTTCTCTCCCTCGTCTATTTCAATGCAGTATACATAATTTATCCCCTCTTTCTCAGTCTCCTCCCAATCCTTATGTCAGTCCTGTTTTACAACAGTGGCACTATGTAGTTAGTATTTGTCTTTTTATGACTAAGATATTTCACTCAGCATGATGTCCTCCAGGATCACCCATTTTGTGTAATATTTCATGAATTCCTTGTTTTTCAATGCAACATAGTATTCCATTGTGTGAATATACCAGAGCTTCTCTATCCATTTGTTTATTATGGGCACTTGGGTTGTTTCCAAATCTTTGCTACTGTCAACAAAGCTGCAATAAATATGGGTGTGCATCTATCTACTTGGGTGGCAGTTATGGTTTCTTTAAGGTATATTCCCAGTTGTGGAATTGCTGGGTCAAAGGTATTTCTATTTCTAACTTTTTGAGAAAGGGACATACTGCCTTCCATAGTGGTTGCACCATTTTACACTCCTACAAACAGTGAATAAGGGTTGCACAAGAGGAGACAATCCATCTTTCTCCTGAGGACTGGCTGGTGTGTATGAACCACCAGAGAAGAGCCTTTGGCTTCGCATTGTAAATCTGTACCAGCTACACTACGCGAAGCCCTAAAGAAGCCATTTGGTAATGCATCCTAGTGAATGTCAAAGCATCAGAGATACTCAAGGTGTTCTATAATAAATGCAAATTTCTGGGTCCCATCCCAGTTTTGTTGAACTAGAGCCTCCTGGCTTGGCTTGGGGCTATGAAATCTGTGCTATTAATACATAACAAGTTGTTCCTGGTATTCAGTCTGCTCTTAACCTTCCTTTTTTGGGCTATTTTAAACTGTACAACTCAGTGGCATTCATTCCATTCTATATGTTGTATTACCATCATCACTATCCATTCCCCAAGTTTTTAGCCCCCTACACAGAAACACTGGTGGCTTAGTGGTAAGAAGCTGTCCTGTAAACCCAAAGGTATGTGGTATGAATCTCTCAGTTGTTCCCTGGAGAAAGATGGGCAGTCTCCTCCTGTGCAATTGACTGTCCCTGAAAACCCATTGGAGGATCAGGTATGAGTCAGATCTTACTGGACAGTACACAACAAAAGCAAACAGAAATGCTGTCTCCCTTTAGCAAGAAATCCCATTCCCTCCCTCCCCAGTCTCTGACAACTGCTGACAATCTCATCTGTACGTATGCATTTGCCTATTCCTATTTCAGATAACACTAGATATTCCATCTAAATGGAATCATATGATAATTGTCTCTCTGGGAAGAAAGATGAGCAGTTTTCTCCTCATTAGATTGTTAGCCAAGAAACCTGATTGAAGTGGAGGGGTCACTAAGAGTAAAAATTCACTCCCTGGAAGTGAATTTAAGTTTTTGTTTTGTTGAATTTATGATTCTTTTTCAGCCAAGTTTCTGAAAAAGACACCATGCAGGGGAAAAGTAGAGGGTCAGTGAAAGATAAGAAGACCCTCAAAGAGATGGATTGACAGGGTAAGTGCTTGAGCATGACAGACAGAGATTGTGAGGATGGTGTGGGATGAGGTAAGGGGTGGCTCGTTCTTCATAAGGTTGCTATGAAGATCTGGATGACTCCTAACAATGACTAGTGATGGTAAGCATCTTTAAGTGTAGTTAGTGATCAATTATTTCTCTTTTTTAGGAGCCCCTGCGTGGAGCACATATTTAAATAAGCACTTGATTACTGGGAATTCCAGAGCACTTAATTTTGCTCATGTGAAACCTGTAATACCTGGACCAGGAGGCTGTTGTGCAAACAGCAGGGGAATACTGTTGTTCATTGCCATCGATTCGAGCATGACTCATAGCAACCCTATGAACAAAAGACCTGAAGCCTTTCTATAACTATCATTGCTTTTCAAAGTTCATATTGTTTTCAGAGGCATATTGTTTATGAAGTGGATGCCACTCCTGCTTCCAAAGGGGAATACTGCATGGCTTAAAATGAAGAAGGAAGTGTATCAGGGTTGCATTCTCCCTCCATACTGATTTAATCTGTAGGCTAAGCAGTTTATTCAAGAAGCTGGACTCTGAAGAGGAGTGTGACATCAAGATCAGAGGGAGACTCATAAATAACCTGTGTTATGCAGATGCTGAAAGTGAGAAGGACTTGAAGCACTTGTTGCAGAGAATCAAGGAATGCAGCCTTCAGTACGGGTTGCATCTCAATGTTAAGAAAACAAAGATTCTTACCACTAGACTGATAGGCAACATCATGGTGGATGGAGAAGAAATTAAAACTGTCAGCAACTTCATCGTACTTGGATCCACAATCAACACCCGTGGTACCAGCAGTCACAAAATAAGGAGACATACTACATTTGTAATGTCTGCAGTTAGTGACTTCTCCAAATTATTAAGGAGTAATATTGTCAGTTTGAGGACTAAGATATGTCTGATTCAGGCCATGATCTTTCCAATCACTTGCTATGCATCTGAGAGCTGGAAAATGAATAGGGATGGTAGAAGAAGAATTGAGACCTTTGAGTTGTAGTGTTGGAGAGGAGCACTGAACATCCCATGAAAGGCCAAGAGAACAAAAAATATGTCTTGGAGAGGGTACAGCCAGAGTGCTCTTTGGAGGCAAGAATTATGAGAAGCTTTGCCTCACATACTTTGGGCATGTTGCTATGAGGGGCTATATCTTGGAGAGGGACATGATGCTTGGAAGGGTGGAAAGTCAGTGATGGACAGGAAGACTCTTGACGAGGTAGGTTAACACAGTGACTGCTGCAATGGTCTCTAGTGTGTCAGGAAGTCTGAAGATGGCATAGGATAGAACAAGGTTCAGATCTGCTGTTCATAGGGTTGCTGTGAGTCGAACTCAACATGATGGCATCAACCAATAATAGCAACGATATGAGTGACCTAAAGTTTGGCAGTTTTGGCCTGGTTTGGTTTGGTTTTTTGGTATATCTTCTTTGGAGAAACATCTGTTCAAGTTCCTTATTCATTATTATATTGGGTTGCTTTGGTCTTAACCTGTGGGTGAAAATACATGAACATTAAGTAGAGCAAAGGGAGGGATACTCAGGAAGATATTCTCAGCTAAGAAAGGCTAGTCACAATATTTTAATCCCGTGATCTCTGAGTACAGACTGGGGTAGTGACTCTTTCTGCAAAATAAAAAAAAAACCCTCTCACCTTGAAATGAAGAGATTGAGATTGTTAACAGCTTTAGCTTGCTTGGCTTCAACATTCTTGGACCAGCAACCAGGAAATCAAAAGATGAATTGAATTGGGAAAGTCAGCAATCAGGGACCTCTCCAGAGTAGTGAAGAGCAATTACATCAGTCTGGAGACTAAGGTGTGCCTGATCCATGCCATAGTCTTCACAATTGCTTGCTGGGTGTCAGAGAGCTGGACAATGACTAGGATGATAAAAAGAGAATTGATGCCTTTGAGCTGTGGTACTGGAGAAGAGTGTTGAATATACCATGGACCACCAGGAAAACAAACATGTTCATCCTAGAAAGGGGGAAGCCAGGCTGCTCCTTGGAGGCAAGGATTCTGAAGCTTTGTCTGACATACTTTGGGCATGTTGCAAGGAGGGATCAGTCCTTGGAGAGGGACATCACAATTGGAATGGTGGAGGGACCGAGGAAGAGAGGAAGACCGTCGATGAAATGGATTGATGCAGTGACTAGGTTAATGAGGGTAGGTTTGTCTGAGATAGTGAAGTTGACACAAGGTAGAGCAGGTTTCAGGGCTATTGTACATAAGGTCGCTATGAGTAGCAACTGACTCGATGGCCCATAACAACAACAACAATACCTTGAAAGACTATCTGGTGCACCTACCGTAAGCAGTAAAGTTGCCCTTAAAACCAAGAGAGTCGAACACAGCTTCCAGCACCACTGATCCCTTCTCATCCCAGGTTGCCAAGGACTGTTTGCAAGAACCAGCAGACTTAGAGAAGAAAACCTATTTAATCATATGATTATCCAGCTTACAAGAAGTAGGGTTCCATGGGATGTAGGTTTAATAGCCCCAGCTCCATCTGATTGTCTTGGTGTCCTACCACTTGTGTGTAAGTATGGCGTTCTTTAGTGGCTTCTGCATTACGGTTCTGGGAGCTATGGCACTAGTATTAAATCTCAGCATGATCACCAAGATGCACAGATTTCAGCAGACCTTCTGGAATAGGACAGTGTAAGAAGAAAGGCTTTAGTGATCCACTTTGAATAATTCGCCAGTGAAAACGTAGAGATCCTAACAGAGTATCAACTCCCTAGCTTTGGGCACATTATTGGGAAAGTTTACTCACTAGAGAAGGACATCATGTTCGGTGGACAGAGGGTTAAAGAAGGCATAGGAGACCCTCAGTGAGATGGGTTTGCACAATTACCACAGTGGATTGAAACTGGACTGAGGAGCATTTCATTCTGCTGTGCCATGAGTTGAAGCCAAGTCAATAGTAGTTAAAATAACATGTTGGTGCCTAATTTTCCAGAACCTAGCTTGATTGGCTCCATAATCAACACTCTTAACACCAGCAATCAAGAAATCAAAAGGTGGGAGGTGGAGGTGGGATGTGTGGTATGTGTGTGAGGGAAATTGGAAGAATATGTTCTGGAAAACAATGTATTCAAATTTTGTAAATTAACTAGTGCGAGTAATATTAAAAGACAAATTGCATTTTCAAAATCTGCTATCAGGGACCTCTCCAAAGTGCTGAAAAGCAACGATGTCAGTGTAGAGACTAAGGTGCACCTAATCCAGACCATGGTCTTCACAATTACTTTGTTATGCTTCAGAGAGCTGGATAATGATTAAGGATGACAGAAGAGTAATTGATGCCTTTGCATTGTGGTGCTGGAGCAGAGTCTTGAACATACCATGGACTGCCAAGAAAACAAATAGGTCTATCTTAAGAGAGGG
The DNA here is from genome assembly GCF_000299155.1 of Elephantulus edwardii. NCBI lineage: Eukaryota > Metazoa > Chordata > Mammalia > Macroscelidea > Macroscelididae > Elephantulus > Elephantulus edwardii. The sequence goes on along the minus strand of NW_006399890.1, from coordinate 1,722,927 downwards.
CAAAACCAAGTTTCTCCTTCGAGGCCAGGATTGTTAAGCTCCATCTTACGTACTTTAGGCATGTGACCAGGAAGGACTGGTCCTTGGAGAAGGACATCAAAAGGTGGAGGGACAGCACAGAAAAGGAAGACTGAGAATGAAATGAATTGATACTGTGACTTGGGTGATAGAGGTTGGTGTGTCAGAATGGGTAAGACTGGCTCAGGACAGAGAAAGCTTCAGAGCTGTTGTGTATAGGATCACCATGGGTCACAGGAGACTCGATGGCACATAACAACAACATCTTATTTTGGCCATTAGAGGAATTTATGCTGTTGCTCATTGTGTCTTGACCTGGTCACTTCTATTGCTCTTACCATCAGTTCTGCATCTAACAAGGATCTGTTGTTGTTGTTGATGTTGCTAAGTAGTGTCAAGTCGGAACCAACTCGTAACTGACCCTTCAGAGGGTTTTCAGAGGCAGTAAATCGCACAGGTGGAGACAGCCATCATTCTCTCATGGAGCAGCTGGTGGATTTAAACTTTGTGCCTTGGGGATGGCAGTGCACCTCCTTACCACTGAGCCACCAGAGTTCCCTACAAGAATCTAGGCCTTTTGCTATAATTTTATTTTTAATAAGAAGTTTATATGTGAAAAGTCATACAACTGTGTTGTTCCATAGCTGGGGGAGGAGTTAATTCGGGGTGTTTTTAAGGACCTCTGGCAGCCTAGTCTTGGGAGCTGTGCTCCTAACCCCAAAGCAGCTGATTCGAATCCATCAGCAAATCCTCAAGATGAAGATGGGCGTTCTCCTCCTGCGCAATAAATAGCCACTGAAAATTCTCTGAAGAGTCAGCTTTGAGTCATTTCTGACTCCACAGCAAAGAGTTTGAGTTTTGGTGGTCTTTCTGAGAGGTTTTTAAAGGAAAGAGTGACATTTTCCCCTGTACTATCACTCTGCAGAAATAATCCCTATTAATAAGGTCAACCACCTCATTTTATAGCTATGGTTACTGGCATGCAGAGAGATTATGTCAAACAATTCTGTACTCCAGCAAAGACGGGAGTACCTGAACGGTCTTACCAATGCTTTTTCCATCCTACGTTCCCCTTTGAAGGGGCCTCTCCTAGCAACCCAGGCTGCCCGTAACTTTCCGTGCCACCAACATGATAGTGACTAAACTTTTTCTCATTCATCAGAAAATTGGCCAGTCCACTGCTTTGGAAGCCTGAGGCCACACCTCAAAGGCAGACTCTTCTAGATTACAACAGACCCAACCTGTTATTGATTACTTTTCCATCTCCCTGGACTCACACTTGCTCATCATCAACCAGTGTTCTGAAATAGGTGCCTAGAAACTACAGCTTTCCAATGAATCTAGCAAATTGAGAATTTTCTGCAAAAATTTACCTCCAAGCACAAGGGCATAGCAACAGAAGCCATCCTGGAAAAGTGTTATGTGAGTAGAAAAGAGGGTGACATGGTAGAAAGAATCATAACCCCCACCAAACTCCAAGTACTGTTCTCAAGAGCGATCCTCAAGGTCCTTCCCCCTTTTCAGTGTTCCTGGACACCCAAGCCTGCTAGAGCTTGTCCAGACTTTCTATAACTTATAAACTGGTGATTGGATGGGGTGTCTGTAATGTCTTTGATCTTCAGGCATTATGGAAAGTCCAGAAGCCGTCTGGTCATAACCAACCAGATGTCTTAGAGTTGACTTCAATTCATTACAATACTGTGTGTGCCGGGTTAGAACTGGCCTCCACAGGGTTCTCAATGGTTGGTTTTTTGGGGAGCAGATCATCATCTGAGACATCTTCTTGGATGTCTCTGGGTGTACTCAAACCTCCAACCTTTCAGAGAGCAGCTAAGCCTTTTAACCATCTGTGCCACCTGGTGAATCCATTCTGGTTATGGCAGGAAGCTTATGGATTCTCAACAACACTATCAAAAATGAAAGTTTATGCTTCAGGGTATATTTTGTTGTGTTCAATAGATGCAGTTGAGAGCCACATGCAGCTCAATTTTTAGGCCTTTCAAGATTGTCATACTTCCAGCCATTAAAGTAATAGATGAGCATAAAACCTTTTCAATACCCGAGGGCCTCTGAAACTACCTAACTTATCTACATGTACTGTGGTATTGTCATAAAAAGAAGAGTGTCATTAACTTGTGTGCTGTCCAGTCAAAAGCCACTTATATCTGACCCTCCTGCTGGTTATCAGAGGCTGCAAATCACATAGGAGGAAACTGTCCATCTTTCTCTCATGGATCAACTGGTGATATGAATAGCCAACCTTTGGGTTGGCAGTGCAACTCTTTACCACTAGGCCACCAATGCTCCCCTAAAATACTAGGTGTCAATCATGTGCCAGGTATCAGGCTAGATGCTTCACATAAATTCTCTCATCTAGTTGCCTTGCAACTCAACTTTCTAGATGGCGCTCTGGTAGCAAAGGCTGTAGAGAGCTAAGCTGCTAACTAAAAAGCCACACTTCTCTGGCAGTTGAATCCAGCATCTGCTCAGAGGAGGAAGGATGAACAATCTCCTCCCACGCAATTAACAGCCTTGGAAACCCGGGGCTGTAAAAGTCAGCTCTGAGTAGGTTCTGAGTTGAGTGAGGGCAATGTGTTTTGAGTTAAGCCTCTAGCAAGGGAGCTCTGATGGCCTAGTCCACAGGTAAACGGGCTGCTAACCTAAAGGCCACACCACTCTGGGAGTTCTAATCCACCAGCAGTGGGAAATACACTGGCAATCTCTTCCCCTGCAAATTACAGCCTCAGACACTTCTTTGTGTCAGTTCCAACCAGAAGACAATGAGACAGAGAGAATCCTGTAGCAGGTGTATATAGTATCAGCATCTCCATTCACAGAAGAAGAAATGGAAATCAAAGAAGTCAGACAGTTAAAGTCAGATTTCCAACCCAGTGACACTTGACTGCAAGCCCTGACTGTAAATGTAAATTCAGGCTTTGCATCCAATCTCAGAAACTGTTTCCCACCCTCAGAGACTCTGAAGCAGACACAGTCAGCCAAAGTGAGGACCTGGTCCCCACGGTGTTCCAGCAAGTGGATGCGGAGGGAGCCTGTCCGTCTTACTGGATTGGGTCAAGTTGTGGGGGAGACCGTGTTACCTGAACGCATGACCACCGTGGACTCAGCAGAGCTGGGATTCTGTTATTCAGCTTTGCTGGTTTATTTATCTTATGTTTAATCCCCCTCTCCCCTGGAAAAATGATCGTCTCCTCTTTTGAAACTCTTGGCCAATAGTTTTGTTGACCGCAGTAATATACACTGACCACTGCAACTTGATAAAGAATGAAAGGCTTCTGTTAGATTGTGGAGTGGAGGGCAGCAGAAGAGCTAATCGGAGAGGAATACCCAGCTGGCTAGGAAGTCATTTTCAGGATAGCCAAGAGCCCGGAATGGATTTCTTCCTTTTCCTTTTTAACCATTTTTTAAATTCATGTCAGTAAAGCCAGGTTCTTGATGGGCCTCGCTGAGAAGCTGTGTGCTTTTTCAGTCTAGCCCAAATCTCCCTCGGTATTTGCCAGACCATTGTCAGAAGAGACCTTCATTTTCTCCTTTTTCTCTTCCACAGGCCTCTCCCTCTCTTCCTCCTCCTCAAATGTTTTAGCATCTGTTAATCCTGCTTGGAAACCTTAGCAGATAAAAGTCGTGTTCTGTGTAGATTGCTTCCAGAACAAATACAGGGTGGTAGATAATTTAGCATTGGGTTTCAGAAAGGCTTAGGATGGGGGTTGGAGAGGACGGCACCTCTTCCTCCTAAGACATCCAGTAAAAGCAAGAGCGAAGTAATTCCCAAGCTCCGACGGAATGCATGTAGATCAGGTTCATTTCCAGAACCACCAGTGCCTGCGTTTAGGTGATATTAGAAGCCACCATGACAGCAAAGTACTTTTATGCATAGCGGCTTAGAGAGCACTTTGAGAACTAGTTTAGTGAAGCTATCAGGTTGAAAAATACCAAGCCACAAAGTTTTAATGAAACTTAATGTGGATCAACATATCATAAAGAGCATCCAGGAGGACTTAAAAGATCCTTGGGTGGAAATTAGAATGGATCTTCGGGATTTATTTGGCAAAGCCCGTCTATTTTGACCTCCCCCGCTGCACCCTCCCGTTTCATATTAAGGCTCCTGAAAGTGTGTTTTGTTTGGCTAGGGCTGGAGGAGAACAGCTATTGGGGCTGTTAAACTGATGCTGCCACTGAAGTTTAGCAGCATTAATTGACTGATAAGGAGCCGGGCATCAAATAGCAGAGAGAAAGGCCATCGGAGATTTTCTTGCTTTATTTTTCTCTGCTCTTCATTTACATCTTAAGCCATATTGGTGATCCAGATTTGAATAAAGCCACAGCTTAAGCAGTGATTAGATCTCAATAGCTTGGATTTTCTATGAAATTGCTGCATTTTGACTAGATGTATTTAGAAATACTGGTGAAAACTGACACCTTGGGTAACTTTATCATTTAAAATGAAGCCTCGGGTGGATAAAGAAGCCCAGCGAAAACGGCGTATTAGTTGCTGGGCCTTTGACTCAAGCAGTATCAGGGGTTAGAATTAGACAAAAGCCAAGCTCAGTATGACTTGGGGAGGTAAGAATGCAGACAAGTCAACCGACTACCTTCCCGTAAACCCACTCTCCCCAAAAATGTTAATTGAAGCAGTGATCCTATAACCTGAAGAAAAATAAGGAAGCCAAGAGGAATAGAGAATGCCACGAGGAGCTTTTTTTTTTTTTTTTCACTTCTGATGGTTTTGTGTGTGTGTGTGTGTCTGTGTTTTTTAATCATGAAGCAATATTTTTAACTCTAAGGTTAACCTGCTAATCCTTAAGCTGGTGATATGACAGTGTCAAATGTGATGGGATTTTGCGATTCTCATTATTGTTATGTATTGTTCTTTCCCTGGTATTCCATATTAATATTTATAAATGCCCTTTTTATAGAACCAAGAGGACCAAAACCCATTATTAAATTTTTAAAATGGACAAACCTCGCATCCAATATAGTTGATTACAATTTAGAACAAAAAGGATTTGAGTAGTAATCCACTTCGTGTGTCTAGTTGTTGTTGATTTGGGCAGACAGCAGAGCTCCTGCCATTTCCCCCGCCTCCCAGACTACTGTGTGCACAAAGTAACATCTAAATGAGAGGGGATAACGGCAAACGGATTGTGCCCCCAAGAAGAGGTGGGAGCTGCCATGAGCAGGTAAGAGGAAATAGTAGGAGAAAAGGTGCACGTTCGCCTTGTGAGATCACCCACCACAAGCAGAGGCAAAACTTAAGGATCTACTGAAATTCTTCAATTTGTTGATTTAGTTCAAGTGCCTTGTTTTACTTGACAAGAGGCTTCTGATGGGCTTTGTAGGCATCTATGTGTGGGAGGAAGAAGCCTCCATACTAAAGGGAAGTTACTCAATTGACTTGAACACTGAGTCAGAAAGAGGAGACTCAAAATTAGTTACACCCAGTCCAGTCTCTGTTCAGCCCTATGGCATGATGGCATGCAAACGGAAAAAAGCATCCTTCCGAGTCCAAAAAAAGAACAGATAATCTCTACTTAGCTCAGGAAATCAGCTCCAAGTAGCCAAGAACAGTCTCCAGCCCAAGAACGTTCAAGGAAGGTAGATATTGACCCTCTCTGGTTTGTATAAACAGTTAAGTGCTTGGCTACTAATTGGAAGGTTGGTAGTTCAAACCCACTAAGAGGAAGCTTACAAGAAAGTACTGGTAATTGCTTTCCAACAGCAAAGCCCTGTAAGTCCCATGGAATACCTTCTACTCTGCAACCTTGTGACTCAGAATGCGCTCCTTGGCAATTGTTTTTCAGACAGAACACTCACTGGCTACAATCCCTCCCCTACTCGTAAGAGCACTATGATAGCTTGAAGTAAGTAGCAGGAATGTGTTGGAGTTTAATGCCTTTGTTTTAGTGGGTGGGTGGATAGCTGGCTTGGCTTAATTAAAAGAGATAACATATAGGTTGCTGTTGTTGTTATGTGCCATTGAGTTGTTTGTGACTCATAGCAACCCTATGTACAACAGCCCTAAAACCTGCTCTATCTTGGGCCAGTTGCACTGCCTCCCACAAACCCATCCCGATTACCCCAGTTACTGAATCAATCCACCGTATAGAGGGTCTTCCCCTCCTGCGTTGTCCCTCCACTCTCCCAAAGTATGTCAGATAAAGCCTCAGAATCCTTGCCTCCAAGGAGCAGCCTGGTTTAACCCTTTCCAGGCTGAATCTGCTTGTTTTCTTGGCGGTCCATGGTACCCTCAATACTCTTCTCCAGCACCACAGCTCAAAGACATCAATTCTCCTTCTATTCTCCTTAGTCATTGTCCAACTCTCTGATGCATAACAAGTGATTGCAAAGACCATGGCCTGTATCAGACACACCTTAATCTTCAGAGTGACACCATTGCTCTTCAGTACTTTGGAAAGGTCCCTAAAAGCAGACTTTCCCATAGCAATATGTCTTTTAATTTCCTGGCTGCTGGTGCCAAGAGTGTTGACTGTGGAGCCAAGCAAACTAAAGTTGTATACAATCTCAATCTCTCCACCATCCATCCTGATGCTGCAGGTAGAATATTTAAATGGTGAAAAAAAAAAAGTGATTGTCAAAGAATTAATACTTCTCTGAAACAAAGAATTAAGTGAAAGATTTAAAAAAGAAAGAGTGAGCTAACACAGTCCTCGTGGCTCATGGAGTCTATTGTTGTACTTGGGTCTATTGAGTCCACTACATCTCCTAGAGACCCTAGCAACAGTGGTTCTGAACCCTGCTCTATCATATGCTATCTTCATCATTTCTGATATACTCAAGTCCTTTGCTATAGTCACGTGTCAGTGCATCTCTTTGAGGGTCTTCCTGTTTTGCTCTGACCCTTCACCTTTCCCATCATGCTATTTTCCCAAAGACTAGCCCCTCCTAATATCATGCCCAAAGTCTGTGAGACGAAGCTTACATCCTTGCCTCTGAGGATCACTTTGGTTGCACTTTCTTTTTTATTTGTGTGTTTTTTGACAGTCCATAGTATATTCAGAACTCTTCTCCAAAAACACAATTCAGAGTATCCATTCCTTTTTTACCATCCTTAGACATTGTCCAACTTTCAGATGCAGTAACAGTAGGAAAAGCTATCTATGTCTTGGATCAGGTACACCTTGGTCTTTAAACTGAAATTGTTGCTCTTTAGCATTTTGGAAAGGTCGACAGCAGATTTTCCCAGTGCAATGTGATCTTTTCATTTCTTGACTGCTGTTACCAAAGGCATTGATTGTGGATCTAAGTAAAATGAAATCATTGACAATTTCAATCTTTTCTTCCTCTATAGTGATATTGCCTATTGGTCTGTAGTAAGGACTTCTGTTTTCTTGATGTTAAGATGTAATCCATACTGAAGGCTTAAGTCCTTGATCTTTTGCAATAAGCACTTAAATCCTTCTCACTTTTTGCAAACAAATTTGTGTCATTTGCACAATGCAGGTTGTTGATGAAGTCTTCTTCCAATACTGATGCCACATTTTTCTTTATTTAGTCCAGTTTATAAAATTATTTGCTCAGCATATAGATAGAATAGATGTGGGGAAAGTATACATCCCTGTAGTCTTTCTCCATATGAAAGAAAGGATAAAGGGAGCTCTGGTAGCCTAGTGGCAAGAAACTGTACTGCAGTCCCCAAGGTGTACATCCACCAGATGCTCCACTGGAGAAAGGGCAATCTCCTCCTGTGCCACTCAGATCTGATTCGATGGTACACAACAAGGAAAAAAAGAAAGGATATACCTTTTTTATTTTAAACAATCGTTTGATTTCCAAAGAAATATTGTACAAGGGATATCATTGCTGATGTCAGATGGATCCTGGCTGAAAGCTGTTGTCTGAACAGAGTAAGAGAACTATGAATGGTTTAAAATCAGGAAAGGTGTACATCAAGGTTGTATCCTTTCTCCATACTAATTCAATCTTAGGCTGTGCAAATTATTTGAGAAAGTGGAATCTATGAAGAAGAATGTGTGACATCAGGATTAGAGGAAGACTCAGTAACAACCTTGCTTGTTGAAAGTGAGGAAAAATTGAAGCACTTGCTGCAGAAGAGCAAACACTATAGCCTTCAGTATGGATTACATCTCAACATCAAGAAAACAAAAATCCTCACCACTGGACTGATAATCAACAACATGGTAGATGGAGAAAAGGTTCAAATTTTCAACTATTTTATCTTTCTTGGATCTACAATCAATACTCTTGGTAGCAGCAGTCAGGAGATCAGGAAATATATTCCATTGTGAAGTCCACTCTCAGGGACCTCTCAAAAGTACTGAGGAGCAATGATGTCAGTTTTAATACTAAGGAGCACCTGATTTAGGCCATGGTATTTTCAATAATTTTCTCTATATCTGAGAGCTGGACAATAAATAAGGATGACAAGAGAAGAATTGATGCCTTTAAGTTGTGATACCCAGAGTTTCCTAAAACCTTAATTTCTCCAAGTATTGGCTCCAATTTCAAACCAGGAGATGGCAAAGTACAGAAAAGGATCCAAAAATAAAAGGAGAGTTTTCAAGTTTTCCAGAGACATACTTTTGTATTAATTGTTGCTGTTGCTAGGTGGCTTGGATTGGCTCTAACTCATAGTGACCCTATGTACAACAGAACAAGACAAAATACTGTCCAGTTCTGTGTCATCCTTACAATCTCTGCGTCAATCCATCTCATTGGATACTTTATGTCACTTCATCCCTTTGGGGGGGTCTTCCTTGTTGGCATAGCCTTTTACTTTATCAAGTATAATGTTCTTCTGCCATCTCCTGATTTGGGATAGGAGCCCATGCTTGTAGAAATTTGGGTTTTAAGTAACTCTAGATATGCACACGCATTTAAAAACCAAGTGGATGTCAGAGGTCATACTTAATGTTGCTAGAGAAATTGCAAGCTATGTTTGGCCTTCTGGGCATTTATTTTTTTTTAAATTATACTAGTGTATTTACAAAATTTGAATATTTTGAGGTCTTCTTTGTTATTCCTTATGCAGAAAGCACAAAGCTGGTACCCACTAGAGTAAAATGTTGCTTAGTTTTACTATATCTGATACATATTTGCATAAAACAAGATACAGCCACAATTGATGATCTTCAAGGATAAAAATTGAGAAATTCTGATGGACTACATAAGTTGGGGATTTTTGCTCTTTTTTTTCAATTTATTATTAATTTCAATGAAAATTTACAGAGACTTTGGATTTCCATTCCTTCACTGTTGCAATTTTCTCCCTTTCCAATCCTCCCCCCTAGCACACTACCCTCTTGGAAAAGTAAAAGAAAAATTCTTTCATTATTTTACAATCCCTCCCCCCAGGTCCACTCCACTATGCAGCCTTCGCTCTGGACTCCCGTCATGACAAAAAATATCTAATCACATATCCCCTTTAAACAGTTTTCTCCCTCATTTGTTTCAGTGCAGTATACATTATTAAACCCATCCTTCTCAGTCTACTTCCAACCCTGAAGTCAGTCCTGTTTTACAACAGTGGCACCATGCAGTATTTGTCCTTTTGTGATTGAGATACTTCACTCAGCATAATGTCCTCCATGGTCACCCATTTTTAATAATATTGCATGAGTTCCTTGTTTTTCAACACAGTGTAGTATTCCATTGTGTGACTATACCAGAGCTTATCTATCCATTCATTTGTTGATGGACACTTAGGTTGTTTCCTACTCCTTGCTATTGTGAACAAAGCCATGATAAACATGGGTGTGCATGTTATCTGCTTGGGTGTCAGTTATGATCTCTTTGGGGTATATTCCCAGTCATGGAATTGCTGGATTAAATGGTATCTCTATTTGCAACTTTTTAAGAAAGGGTCATACTGTCTTCCACAGTGGTTGCACAATTTTACACTCCCACCAACAGTGAAAAGGGTTCCAGTTTCTCCATAACCTTGCCAGCATTTGTTGCTTGCTGTTCTGTTAAATTTTGCTATTCTAACTGGGGTGAGATAATATCTCATAGTTGTTTTGGGGCATTTACTTTTAAACAAACACATCTAAAGAAAACTTTCCAATGCCAGTGAGGAATAAGGAATCAGAAATGATGCCTACTGGGTCTGACAGTTCTTCTATTATATTACAGTTCACTCCAACACAGGTGGTGTCTTACATCCCAGCTGAGTATTGTATGTTCAAAAACAGAAATGGTGTAACTCAATTCCAATGAAACCCAAGTTTGATGAAGCAATGAGACTGCTATTCTTTGTGACCAGTCTTTAGAGAAACTTGCCTCACCTTCTGGGGAAACATGTCTTATGTTTCAAGTATGTGCATAGCTTTGCAACGTGGCCTCAGCTTAGAGAATATGATAAGGATTCAGACTTCTCAGACATCTCAAAAAATTGGTCAAACTCTCTCCTTGAAAACCCGGATACCCTCATCTATGGCTTGAATTATTTTTACCTGATTTTCTAGTCAGGGAAATCTTCCTATTTCTAGTAGGAATCCTCCTGAGAAAAGTGGGAAATTTTGCCTTGGACACTTTTTGCTTCCTTTCCACAGAGAACCCCTTGGAGCTCATTTCCATGTTTTCATCAGGCAGTTGGTAGTCTGAGTCTGCCTTCTAGGGTCTTTCCTCTCCACCACTACTTACAGCTCTCAGATTATCCTCCTCCCATGAAAACATGCTTGTCCACTGTTTCAGCCCTTCAAGGGGAACCTGTATAAGCAAATTGGTACATTAGTTAAAAATAAATATAATTTCAAGATAAATTATAAAGTGTATATCATTTAAATTTTTATCTAAATATATATATATATTTTCAGTAGGAGTGGCATCCACTTCCTAAACAGCATGCCTCTAGAAACTCTATGAAGTTTGATAAATGACGATAGTTATAGGAAAGTTTCAGGTCTTTTGTTCATAGGGTTACTCTGAGTCGTGCTCGACTTGATGGCAATCAACTACAACAACAACAACATATATTTATTCCAGTTCTGTCTACCACCTGTCTGTCAGTTTATCCTACCATGGTGGCTTGTATGATTTTGTGATTCTGGAACCTGTGTATCCAGGGTTTCAGATACTAGCAGGATTTTAGCAACGTTTCCAGATTAAGACAGGCTAAGAAGCAGGGTTGTCCATCTGCTACTGAAATAATGAGCCCTATGAATAATGAAATAATGAAAAGCCTATAAATAGCAATGGTACTTTGTTTGATACAGTGCTAGGAGATGAAGTCCCAAGGTGCGATGATACTAAAAATGTGACTGGAGAGGTAGAGTCCTCAAAGTACGGTCTAGCTTAATCTAGATTGAGTAAATAAAGACTTTCAATCAATCGAGAACCTTCATTTGTCAATATTGCATGACTGTGGCTGGTGTGTCCTACTAAAAATGGTGAAATTGATGAAGAATGGTGTCATATTCATGGTATAAAAGAGCATTTCAAGGAGAATCTCACTACCATCAGAAAAGAAGAAGCAACGAGTACAGTGCACTATTTTTTAACCTGAGTTTCCTGTGTAAACTAAACTGGGACAGAGATCAGAGCAGTTGCTGGTGTAGATATTCGAATGACAATGGTGTCCACAGGTCTTCATTCTATGTGTGTGGATAGTGTCCTCTCATTTATAACATTGTACAGCATGATGAATCTAGAAATGGCCTGGCTGACTATGAATGCAACCCTATTTTTCCTCACTTTTTTATTCCCAGCATAGTAGCTCATGTGCTTATCTGATTCAAAGTGGCCATTGTCAGTCTATCTCAGCTTGCTAATGCCTAACATGTTGATTTTTATGCATTCTATTTCTTGTTTAACAATGTCCAATTTTCCTACTTTCATACTTCATATGTCCTGCATTCCAATTATTACTGGATATTTGCAACTGTTCCTCCTAATATCAATGTCTTCCAATATGAGGGCTCAGCCTCCAGTGCTATATCTAATAGTCTGAGAATACACTGTTTTTCCTAGGGCTTTCTAAGACCTGTTATTTCAGAAGCAGATGGCCAGTCCTTCTTTGACTGTCTTAATCTGGGAGCTCTGCTTTAGTCCAAGGTCTGTCAGATAAGCGCTGTGTCTGAAAAAACAGCAGATGATAGAAAAGCAAATATACATGGGTCTAAGCTATTATGAGAAGCAAAAACACTTCCCCAATAGAAGAAAATGACAGATAAATGACTCTCCTATGAGCAAAACATAAGGAAAATCAAACATATGCAGAAGTTCCCACATCAAAGAAGCAGTACATGCCGATGGCAAGGCCTTGTGTTTGTCAGGGCCTCCTTCTGGTAGCAGCTGACTCATCAAGTCTTAAAGTAAAATATTATAATAAAATGTGCAAAGAGCAAAAGGAAAGAACTCTTTCAGCATTTCTCAAGCTGAAAGAAATAAAGAACAAATTCAGACCTCGAGTTGCAATATTCAAAGATGTAGTGGGCAAAATCTTGAATGATCCAGGAAGCATCAGAAAATGGGTGGAGTACACTGTCACTGTACCACAAAAGAATTGGCTGACATAGAATCATTTCAGGAAGTAGCATATGATCAAGAACCAATGATAATAAAGGAAGACGTTCAAGCCGTTCTTAAGGTATCGGCAGAACTGAGGCAGGAATTGATAGAATACCAATTGACATATTTCAACAAAGAGAAGCAGCCCTGGATGTGCCTACCAGTTTATATTTGGAACTGGAGGATAGCTGCCTGGCCAAATGACTGGAAGCAATCCATATTTGTTCTCATTCCCAAGAAAGGCTATTCCAAGAAATCTGGAGGACAGCTACCCGGCTAATCAACTGAAAAAGATCCATATTTATTTCCATCCCAAAAAACAATGAACAAATAAAATATGAAATATCATTAATATCATATGCAAACAAAATCTTGCAGAAGATTATGCAAAAACTTTTAGAACAATACATCAACAGAGGACTACCAGAAACACAAGCTTGGTTTAGAAAAAGTCATGACAGGGATATCATTGTTGATGTCAGATAGATCTTGGCTGAAACCAAAGAGTACAAGAAGAATGTCTATTTCTGCTTTGTGACTATGTTGTTGTTATGTGCCATTGAGTCGCTTGCGACTCATAGTGGCCCTATGTACAAGAGCTCTAAATGCTGTTCTATCCTGTGCCAACCTAGCCATTTCAAATGCACTTATTCCCACCGCTCCGGTCACAGAATCGATCCATCTCACCAAAGGTCTTCCTCTCCTTCGCTTCCCCTCTACTCTGCCAAATATGATGTCCCTTTCCAAGGACCAGTCCCTCCTTGCAACATGCCCAAAATATGTCAGACGAAGCTTCAGAATCCTTGACTCCAGGGAACACTTTGGCTTCACCCTCTCCAGGACAAACCTGTTTGTTCTCCTACCAGTCCATGGTATATTCAACACTCTTCTCCAGCACCAGAGCTCAAAGGCATCAAGCCTCTTTCTATCAGCCCTATTCACTGTCCAACTCTCTGATACATAGCACATAATTGCGAAAACTATAGCCCGGATCAGGCGCACCTTAGTCTCCAGCCTGACATCGTTGCTCTTCAATACTCTTGAGAGGTCCCTCACAGCCGACTTTGCCAATGCAATTCGTCTCCTGATTTCCTGGCTGCTGTTACCAAGAGCGTTGACTGTGGAGCCAAGTAAATGAAAACTGTTAACTATCTCAATCTCCTCACCATCCATGCTGATGCTGCCAATTGGCCCAGTGGTTAGAATCTTTGTTTTCTTGACATTTAGCTTCAGTCCATATAGGAGGCTGTAGACCTTGATCTTCTGCAGCAAGCGCTTCAGGTCCTCCTCAGTTTCAGCAAGCAGGGTTGTGTCATCCACATAACGCAGGTTGTTGATGATTCTTCCACCAATCCTGATGCCACATTGTTGACTATACAAAGGTATTTATATGTGTGTATCATAACAAATTGTGATTAACATTGAGAAGGATGAGAATACCAAAACACTGGATTGTGCTCGCGCGAAACCTGTACCTAGACCAAACTGTTGTCTAAACAGCAAGGGAACACTGCATAGTTGAAAATCAAGAAGGAAATGTGATAGATATTCATCCTTTCTCCATACCTTTTTAATCTATATGCTAAACAGATTATTGGAGAAACTGACTTTATGAAGAAGAATGTGGCATTAGGATTGAAGGAAAATTCATCAATTCCTCACCAAAACTAAGAATGACTTGAGGCACTTGCTACAGAAAATCAAAGACTGTATTCTTCAGTACAGATTATATCTCAACATCAAGAAAACAAAAATTCTCACTATCAGGCCAAAAGGAAGCATCATGATAGGTGGAGAAAAGATCTAAAATATTGATGACTTTATTTTGCTCGAATTGACAATCAATACCCTTGGCACTGTTGTTGTTAAGTGCCGTAGAGTTGTAGATGACCCATAGAGACCCTATGAATGAAAATCTTGAACACAAAACTTTCATCTTTTCTCCAAGTTCATAGAGTTTCCGGAGGCAAGCTTTTTTGGAAGTGAATGCCAAATCAAAAGATGAGTTGCATTGGTAAAAATCTGCTGTCAAGATCCTCTCTAGAGTGCTAAAGAACAACTACGTAAGTCTAAAGACTAAGTTGCAGCTGATCCAGGCTATTGTCTTCTCAATTGCTTGCTATGCATCTGAGAGCTGGACAATGAATAAGGATAATAGAGAAATCAATGCTTTTGAGCTGTGGTTCTAGAGAAGCGTTCTGAGCACCCCATCTACTGCCAAGAGACCACACAGATCTGTCCTGGAAAGAGTAAAACCAAATTGCTCCTTGGAGGCAAGGATTTTAAAAATTGTCTCATATACTTTAGACATGTACGGAGGAGTCAGCCATTGGAAGACATTATACTTGGAAAGGCAGAAGGTCAGCGCAAGAGAGGAAGATCCTGGATGAGATGGACTGACACCGTGACTGTAGTAATGAGGTCAGGTGTGTCAGAGATGGTGAAGTTGGCTCAGAATAGGGCAAGGTTCAAGGACATTGTTCATTGGGTTGCTATGAGTTATAGTCGACTCATTGGCTCACAACAGCACACATATATACTTATGTGTATGTACAGGTATATTTGTTGTTGCTGTGTGCCATCAAGTCAGCATTGACTCATAATTGACCCTCCAGAGAGTTTTTAGAAACAGTAAATTGCATGGAAGGAGCTTACCCACCATCCTGTAGAGCAGCTGGTGGATTCAAATGGCATGTCTTTGGGATTGCTGCACAGCGTCCTACTATTACACCACCAGACTGTGTATATATCTGTTTTTATTTATACATAATAATTATATTTATATATATGTGTGTGTGTGTGTGTGTGTGTGTGTATGTGTGTATATAAATATATATACATATATGTGCATGTGTGTGTGTGTGTGTGTGTATAATGATGACAGGAGAAGAATCGATGCATTTGAGCTGTGGTATTGGAGAAGAACGTTGACTATCCCATAAATGACCAAAAGAACAAACAGATGTATCTCAGAGAAAGTACAACCAGGATATTCCTTGGAGGCAAAGATTGTGAAACTTCAACTCACACATTTTGGACATGTTGTTAGAAGAAGCTATTCTTGGAAAGATACATCACATCGAGAAAAATGGAGAGTCAGTGAAGGAAAGGAAGGTCCTCAATGAGACAAATTGATTCAGCCTGTGACAATGGACTAAAATATGTGGAGGATGATAAGGACAGCGTAGCATAAGACAGAGTTCAGATCTGTTGTTCATGGGGTTGCTAAGAGTCATAGTCAATCTGATGGGACTTAATTGATGTAACTAATTCCAGATGTGTGGGCTAGGTTTAGAAGAGATTGTGATACTAGGGATATTATAGCTAATGTTGGATAAATCTTGGCAAAAAGCAGAGAGTACCAGAGGAATGTCTTCCCTGTGCTTCATTGACTATGCAAAAGCTTTTGACTGGGTAGATCACAACAAACTGCAGTTTACTCTGAGAAAATGGGGATCCCAGAACATTTGATTGTGTTTATGCAAAACCTATACTTGGACCAAGAGGCAGTCATCAGAACAGAACAGGGAGACACTAGGTGGTTCAAAATTGTGAAGAGTGTCTGTCAGGTATGTATTCTGTCTCCATACATTTTCAATCTGTATGCAGAATAAATCATCCAAGACGCAGGAGGAATCTGGCATCATGATTGGAGGAAGATTCATCAACAACCTGCATTGTGCAGACGACACAGCCCTGCTTGCTGAAACTGAAGAGGACCTGAAGCGCTTACTACAGAAGGTCAAGAACTACAGTCTTCAATATGAATTGAAGCTGAACATCAAGAAAACAAAGATTTTCACCACTAGGCCAATTGACAGCATCATTATGGATGGTGAAGAGATTGAGATTAGTAACAGTTTTAGTTTGCTTGGTTCCACAATCAACACTCTTGGTACCGGCAGCCAGGATATCAAGAGATGAAATGCATTGGGAAAGCCAGCTGTCAGAGTACTGAAGAGCAAACGACATCAGGCTGGTGACTAAGGTGTGCCTGATCTGGGCTACAGTCTTTGCAATTGTTTGCTATGAATCAGAGAACTGGACAGTGACTAGGGATGATAGAAAAAGGATGGATGTCTTTGAACTGTGGTGCTGGGGAAGAATGTTGAATATGCCATGGATTCCTAGGAAAACAAATAAGTTCATCCTAGAGAGGGTGAAACTGGACTTCTTCTTTGAGGCAAGGATTCAGAAGCTTCATCTGACACCACCAGTCCTTGGAGAGGGACATCATGCTTGGGAGGATGGAGGGACAGCACAAGTGAGGAAGACCCTTGATGAGATGGATCAATTCAGTGATTAGGGTAATGGGAGTAGATGTGTCGGAGACAGTGAGGTTGGCACAGGATAGAGCAGGGTTTAGGGGTCTTATATATATATATGAGTTATACTATATACTATGTCATACTATATACTATGAGTTGAAAGTGACTCGATGACACATAACAACAACAACAACAACAATGTAACATAATTCTATAATGCTGTTGTTGTGTACCACAGAGTTGGAAATGACCCATAGCTGACCCTCCTTTGGGTTTTCAGAGGCAGTTAATTGCAGAGGAGGAGATTGTTCACCCTGGCCCCACAGAGCAGCTGGTGGCCTCAATCGACATGCCTTCAAGATTGAAGCACAGCTTCTTACCACTAGGCCATCAAAGTGAAAAGAGTCTTAAATCAAGATCATCAGATTAGGTCCTTTCTACAAGTTTTAGGACCGCTCAGTGTCCATCTTTCCCTGACTACTATTCCATAATAAAGACAAAAACTATCTTGAGAAGATAGCACCCAGAAAAGAAACGCATATTGAAAGGGGACCCAGGGTTCAGCCGTTTTTACCCTCCACATGTAATAGAATATTCATATTTGCAACCTGCACATTCTATCTGAAGAGATGCTGAGCCCAGCAGATGTAGAAGCAGAACCATTAAGGACTCATACAGTTCCAGTCACTGAGCACCCCTAATGTGGCCAGCAGAGCTCAGCACCTTGTGTTGTGACCACAACTAAAGATGGAGTCTGACAGAGTTAATTACTTGCTGTCAGTAAACTGTACAACCACAAAAAGTTGGACTGGGAAAAGTTGTATGATAGATTTCTTTACAATAAAAGGAAAATATCTAGTGAGGCTGCCTAACAAGTAAATAACGCCATTGCTGTTGCATTGGTTCCAGCCCATGGCAACTCGCCATGGTGTTTCCAAGATTTTTAATTTCAAAGTGAACAGATTGTTTCATCTATTTCAGATGGAGAAGTTGGTGGACACAAACACTCAATCCTTAACAGCCCAGCACATAACTCACTGTACTAACTGGCCTCCTTGAGGCTAATTATGTATTACCAAAAATCTCATGGGATTTTTGCCTCTTGCTTTGAAGGTTTAGGGTCATGATTTCACAGGAACTCCTTGTTGGTTAGCCTATTATATTTATTGCTATTGTTTGCAATCAGGTCAAAACCAACTTATAGCTAACTCACCAATGGGCTTTCAGAGGCTCTAATTTGCATGGGAGGAAATTGTCCATCTTTCTCCCATGGAGTTGTTGGTGGGTTCAAACCACCTACTTTTAGGTTTGCAACACATCTTACCAGTAGGCCACAAGAACTTCCCTAATACCATGTTGAGTTCCTCTTTTCTGTTTTCTTTTTGGTATGGTACCTGGGGTCTTAAAAGCTTGCAGACCACCTTAACAAAACACTACAGTTAGTCTCTAGCCACCTGTAACAACACATGAAGCAGGAGAGTAGGAGGAGAATATGGAACTTGTAGCTAATTGCCTCCATGGAAAACTGCCCCTTTGCCACGAAACTACAAGAAATAGATGGTGCTCAAGTACTATTACTGATTTTTTTAATTAATTTTAATAGACATTTACAGAGGTTTTGGATTTCCATTCATTCATTGCCGCACTATTCTCCCTGCCCACCCCTATTACTGATGTTTTGATTAAAGAATAAAAGAATGTTGATCAAAAGAAAAAACATTTCAAAACGTGAAATAGAAGTTAAAATTTTTATGACCTTCATGTTCCTAGACTCAAGAAGGGTAGATGAATCCCTGAAATTGTGGATCTGAGATAGTCTTTAAACTTTAAATATCACTTGAATTTTCTTAAAATTACACCATAATTTAGCTTATATAGTGTCCTCCTGTGCAATTAATTGTTAGCCTCTGAAAACCTGCTGGAGGGTCAGTTATGACTCAGTTCTGACTAGATGGCACCTAACAACATTTTTTTAAAAAAGCCTGTCTTGAGTATTATATTCTTTTAAGAACTATCGATACGGGATCAAAGTGACAATAGTAACTCAAAAGATTAGAGAGGAACCTTAGGAGACAATAAATTTATGTTAATAGGTAAGAACAACTCTGAAAATAAAGATAAAATTTATGTTAATGGGTATGAACAACTTGGAAAATAAGGACAAAAATCATTTCCCAACTCAAGAATGTAATCCACGTCACTAAATAGAATATGCAGAATTGTTAAATTGGTATATATTTTGCTATATATATTCACAAAAACAACAAAATAAATACTATTTTCCATTTTTAAGAGTTATCTAAAGTAACAAAAATGGTAGGTTTATTTTATGAGTTGTCCTTACCCATCAACCTAGATTTATGGTCTTACAGCTGTAGCTATATTTATGAACAATATCTCTGAAGTTTAACCTCTCCTGAGTCAACCTCACCATCTCTGACACATCTGACCCCATTGCCACACCCACTGTGTCAACGCATCTCATCCATGGTCTTCCTCTCTTGTACTGACCTTCTACTCTTCCAAGCATGATGTCCTTCTCCAATAACTGGCCCCACCTGACAATATGCCCAAAGTATATGAGACAGAGTTTCCAAATCCTTGCCTCCAAGGAATAACTCCCTCTCCAAGACAGACCTTTTTGTTTTCTTGGCAGTGTATGGTATGTTTAATATTCTTCTCCAGCATCACACTAAAAAAAAATTCTTTTGTTATCATTATTTATTGTCCAGCTCCAAGATGCATAGCAAGTAATTGAGACCAAGACCTGCCTCAGGCATGCTTTAGTCTTTAGACTGACGTTGTTGTTTTTAGCATTGTGGAGAGGTCCCTGACAGCAGATTTTCCCAGAGCAACTTGTCTTTTGATTTCCTGACTGCTGCTGCGTTACTAAAGGTATTGATGCGGACCCAGGCAGGATGAAATTGTTACCAATTTCAATCTTTGTTCATCTATTGTGTTGCTGCCTGGTGGTGAGGATTTATGTTTTCTTGATGTTGAAATGCATTCAATATTGAAGGCTGTCATCCTTGATCTTCTGCAGCAAATGCCTCAAGTCCTCCTCAGTTGCAGTAAGGAAAGTTGTAACATCTGCATAAAGCATACTGTTGTTGTTGGGTGCCATTGAGTGAGTATGACCCACAGTACCCTGTGAACAACAAATCTAAACCCTGTCATATCCTGTGCCATCTTCACACTTCCTGACACACTAGAGCTCATTGTGGCAGTCACCATGTCAATCTTTCTCCAACCCTCTACCTTTTCGCGCACCATGTCCCTCTCCAAGGAATAGTCCCTCCTAGCAAGATTCCCAAAGTATGTGTGGTAAAGCCTTATCATCTTTGCCTCCACAGACCACTCTGGCTGCACCCTCTCCAAGACATATTTGTTTGTTATTTTGGCCATCCATGGGATGTTCAGTACTCTTTTCAAACACCACAGCTCACAGGCATCAATTCTTCTGCCATCCTTATTTCATTGTTCATATATCAGATGCATAGTAAGTAATCTGAAAGATCATGGCCTGAATCAGACACACGTTAGTCCTCAAACTGACAACATTACTCCTCAATAATTTGGAAAGGTCCCTAATTACAGACTTTCCCACTGGGAAACATAAATAGACGTCTTTCTGGTACTCTCTGCCTTCAGTCAAGATCCACCTGACATCAGCAATGATATCTCTGATGCCACAGCCTTTTCTAAATCCAGCTTGTATTTCTGGCAGATTAAGACAGTAGAATTAGACACGGAGAGCACTAGACAGTCTCATCCATTATGACCAATTATGATCAACCATCTGCAAGGATAGTTGTAGGAGGGCAATGAATAAGATTAGTCTAATCTTCTACAAAAGGCATTTTATTATGTGGATTGTAACAAATTGTCGATAACACTGAAAAGAATGTAAATCCCACAGCATTTATTTGTGGCATTCAGAAACCTATAATAAAACAAGAACCTGGCATGTGAACAGAGCAAGGGAACACTGAATGGTTTAAAATCATGAAAGGTGTGCATCAGGGTTGTATCCCTTCTCCATAACTATTCAACTTGATAAAATTCAATAAGCTTCACTATATGAAGAAGTATTTTGCTTAACAAAAATGGCTGGAACAGTACATAGATAAGAAACTGTAAGAAGCTCAAGCAGGATTTAGAAGAGGCCATGATACCAGGGATATAAGTGCTGATGTCAGATGATCCTGGCTGAAAGTAAGGAATACCAGAAGAATGTCTATTTGTGCTTTATTCACTATGCAAAGGAGTTTTTGTGAAACATGACAAGTTGTGGCTGACATTTAGAAGATTGGGAATCCCAGAACATTTGATCGTGCTTCTGTGGAACCTATACCTGGACCAGGAGGCTGTTGTGCAGAGCAGGGGAGCACTGCATGGTTTGGAATTGGGGAGGGAGTGTGACAAGGTTGTATTCTCTCTCCATACCTATTTAATCTGTATGCTGAGCAAATTATCTAAGAAGCTGAGCTCTGAGGAGGAATGTGGCATCGGGATCAGAGAGACTCATCAATAGCCTGCGTTATGCAGATGACACAGCCATGCTTGCTAACAGTGAGGAGGAAGACTTTATACACTTGTTGCAGAAGATTAAGGAATGCAACCTTCAGTATGGATTGCATCTTTTTAAAAAATTTATTATTAATTTCAATGAAAATTTTCAGAGACTTTGGATTTCCATTCATTCATTGTTGCACTTTTAGCCTCTCCCAACCCTCCCCCCAGTACACTACCCTCTTGGAAAAGTAAAAGAAAAATTCTTTCATTGTTTTACAAACCCTCCCCCAGGTCCACTCCACCACGTAGCCTTCGCTCTAGACACGTGTCATGACAAAAATTCCTAATCAGATGTCCCTTTTAAACTGTTTTCTCCCTCATCTATTTCAATGCAGTCTACATTATTGAACCCATCTTTCTCAGTCTCCCCCCAACCCCGAGGTCAGTCCTGTTTTACAACAGTGGCACCATGCAGGATTTGTCCTTTTGTGACTGAGATACTTCACTCAGCATAATGTCCTCCGGGGCCACCCATTTTGAATAATATTGCATGAGTTCCTTGTTTTTCAACACAGCGTAGTATTCCATTGTGTGACTATACCACAGCTTCTCTATCCATTTGTTTGTTGATGGACACTTAGGTTGTTTCCAAGTCCTTGCTATTGTGAACAAAGCTGCAATAAACGTGGGTGTGCATATATCTGCTTGGATGTCGGTTATGGTATCTTTGCGGTATGTTCCCAGTAGTGGAATTTCTGGGTCAAATAGTATTTCTATTTGCAACTTTTTGAGAAAGTGCCATACCGCCTTCTACAGTGGTTGCACCATTTTACACTCCCACCACCAGTGAATAAGGGTTCCAGTTTCTCCACAACCTTGCCAGCATTTGTTGCTTGCTGTTCTGTTAAATTTTGCTATTATGACTGGGGTGAGATGATATCTCATAGTTGTTTTAATTTGCATCTCTCTTAGAGCTAGGGATTTTGAACATTTCTTCATGTGCTTGTTAGCCATCTGAATGTCTTCTTTGGTGAAGTGTCTGCTCATATCCTGTGCCCATTTTTCTATTGGATTATTTACCTTTTTCTTGTTCTGGTGCTTAAGTATGGGTATAAATCCCTTATCTGATCGGTGGCTTCCCTTTTTACCCTGATGGAGAAGTTTTTGGATGTGCATAGGGATTTGATTCTTAGAAGATCCGATTCATCTATTTTATCTTCTCCTGGTTGTAGGTTTTTCAGAATACTTGGAAGACTGTTTATGTTGTGGATTAAGACTTCTAGCTTTGTTCCTAGCTTTTCTTTACTGAAGTTTATAGTCCTTGGTTTTAGTCCTAGGTCCATGATCCACCTTGAGTTGCTTTTTTTATATGGAGTGAGGAATGGATTGCATCTTAATGTCATGAAAACTAAAATTCTTACCACTGGACCGATAGGCAGGATCATGATATATAGAAAGGAAATTGAAACTGTCAACAGCTTCATCTTGCTTGGATCCACAATTATTACCCTTGGTACCAAAAGTTAGAAAATAAGGAGATACATTACACTGGAAAATAGGCAGTTAGGAACCTTTTCAAATTATTGAGGAATGGTGATGTCAGTTTGTAGACTAAGGTGCATCTGATTCAGGCCTTAGTCTTTCCAATTACTAGCTATGTATCCAAGAGCTGGACAATGAATTTGGGTGACAGGTAAAGAATTGATGTCTTTGAGCTGTGGTGTTGGAGAAGAGCACTGAACATCCCATGTATGGCTGAGAGAACAAACAGATATGTCTTGGAGAGTATGGAGCTGGAGGGCTCTTTGGAGGCAAGAATGATGAGGCTTCGCCTCACATAATTTAGGCATGTTGCTAAGAGGTACTATTCCTTGATAAGGACATGATACTTGGAAGGGTGGGTTGACAACCAGGTGGATTGACACCGTGACTGCTGCAATGGTCTCTTGTGTATCAGGAAGTATGAGGACGGCACAGGATAGAACAGGGTTCAGATCTTTTGTTCATAAGGTTGCTATGAATCATCCTCAACTTGACAGCACCTAACAACAATATATGAAGAAGAATGTGACGTCTGGATAGGAGGAAGATTTGTCAACACCTAATATGAGGTAGATAATACAACCATGCTTGCTGAAAGTAAAAGTTATTTGAAACAATTGGTACAAAAGATCAAAGATTGGTACAAAGATCAATATAGATTGATTGCATGTCTATAACAGGAAAACAAAACCTCCTTATTACCAGATAAATAGGCAACGTCATGATAGATGGAGAAAGATTGCAGTAGTCAATGATTTCATTTTACTTGGATGCACAATCAACACCCATGGTAGCTGTTGCTGTTGTTAAAATATCATCAAATCTACTATGACTCATAGACATTCTATGAACCACAGATCTGAACACTGCCTCACCATCCTATCATCTCTGATATGCTTAAGCCCATTGTGATGTTCTTCGGTGTGTCAATACACCTTGTTGAGAGTTTTCTTCTCTTTTGCTGATGGTCCAGCTTTCCCAGCATACTGTCTTTTCCCAAAGACTTATCAATTTGACAACTTCCCCAAAGTATTTGAGATGAAGTTTCACCATCCTTGTCTCTAAGGAGCACCTTGTTAGCAATAGTCAGGAATTCAAATGGCATGTTGCACTGGGGAATCTGCTGTCAAGGACCTCTCCAAGGTACTAAAGAGCAAAGATATCAGTTTAAGGACTAAGGTGCAGGTACACCTGGCTCAAGTCATGGTGTTTTCAGTTGGGTGTGTGTGTGTGTGTGTGTGTGTGTGTGTGTGTGTGTGTGTGTTGGCCAATCAATAAAAAAAGTAGAAAAAAAATCAATGTATTTGGATTACGATGTTATTGGATATCTGACGGACTGACAAAATAACAAGTCTGTTTTAGAGGAAGTACAATCAGCGTGTTCCTTAGAAACAAGGGTGGTAAAACTTCATCTCACATACGTTGAACATGTTGTCAGGAGGGGCTGGTCCTCAGAAAAAGGCATCATGCTTGGAAAGGTAGAGGGTCAGAGAAAAAGAAGAAGACCCTTAAGAAGCATGGAGGACATAGGGAGGATGACAAGTGTCTTTACCTGTTGTTCACTAAGTCACTGTGAGTTGTAGTCAACTCAATGGTACGTAACATAGGATCTTCTAAAGTAGAACAAATGTTGGAGAATAAACTATCAATCTATTTCACATTGTTCAAGGAGTAAAACTAGAATAGATACAAAGCTTACTTAGATTCATGGAAGATGATAGAAATAAAAATGAGTTGATTCTCTGTAACTCACATTGATTACTCAAACATTTATTTGATCATTGAGAGAAAAAAAGGGAGAATTAGGATTTTAATTACCTATTAGAAATTGGAAACATTTGAACACGTCACAATATCCCACATAAAAAAATTCCTTCTTCCCAAACAATATTATTAAAAGATACAGATGACTCGTACATCAGACTTCATTTGCACATCATATTGTAATATTAGAGGATGTAGAAAATGCTTTCAGTTCTGCCAAGCACTCTCTTGATAGAGGTTGAAAACTCTTTTCATAGAGGAAACTCAGTCCTGGATATAAGTAAGAAACTAGTGGATCTCTTTTGGAAACTTGTTTTCCTACAAAGCCAAACATAACCCACTGCCTGGAAGTTAATTCCTACTCATAGCAACCCTCCACTGGGTTTCTGAGGCTGTAAATCCTTGCAGGAAGACACTGTTCATTTTTTTCCGTCTGAGTAGGTGGTGAATTCAAACTGCGGACCTTTTGATTAGAAACCTGATAAATTATACATGTTGCCATCAGAGCTTCTTAAGCTAAGGGGTGGGACGGGGGTGGGTGGGGGGAGAATATCAGGGCTTCTTGAAACAAACAAAGACTAGTACAGAGGACTATTTCATTCTTTCGCTCCTTCTCAACGTGGCAGCTACCCTCAACTCTGCCTGCTTACTCAACGATACCCAAAAGCCAATCCAGTAGCCAGCTGCCTCCAAATCCCAGCAGTCTTCAAAACCATGCCCACCTAAAATAAAGACCTAAATGAACAGAAGAGACTCAATACTGCAGATCCAGCTTCTGTGGTACTCTCAGGCACAGAACATGTATGAGCCTCAGGCATCTAGATTTTTATTAGGGTTTTTCTGTTTGTTTGTTTTTGGGTTTGGGGGAGGTTTTGTGCTTTCAAGTTATCATTATACACTGCCAGGTTTTATGTGACAACTGTTTGACAACAGGTGAAGTGTCTTTTACTGACAGTTTTTCTCATCACCTCATAGTTCGTTTATTTAACAAATGCCATTCTCATTGACTTGTTAAAATGGCAAGGTGATGTTTATTTAGCCTAATGGAATGATAAATCTTATCTGTAATCACTTTATTGTGTCCAGGACTAGCTGTTTCATTTCTTGACACTTTTTTTGATGAGCTTGATGAAGATGGTTTGATGAGCTTGATGAAGATGGTTTTTCTCTTTGACTTCTTACAGAATAAATCATATAGACATTTTCTAGAAAGACATTTTAATAGAAGGTCGTCTTTAGTGTCATTTTCTGTGATTAGAAGAAGTGTTTGTTAGTGGCCATTGCTTTTACTATATAAGAACAAGCACTGGATGATACAGCTATCGTGCTTATACTCTCTGCACCTCAGTTTATTAATTTGTAAAATGGGGACAGCAATAACAGTTACCTCTAAAGGTACATTGCAAAGAAGACTGAGGGGAGAGGAGAGAGGGAAGCAATTATGCAATAATGAATGAATATTTTTTTTTTTTTTAAAAAAAAGTGAACTGGGAGAGGGGGGAATGAAGGAAGATAGAGAGGGTAAAAACGTGCAACAATGAATAAATTAAGATGTAATTTTTCTGTAAACATCCGTTAAAATAACAACTAAAAATTTTTATTTATTTATTTTTTTTAAAAAGGCTGTTGAAAATTAAACAAGACAGCAAAGAATCTTGAAGAGGCCTGCCTGACTTTTTTACAAATTTAAAAAGAAATTCAACAGATGAAAGATAGCCCTTTTGTTAAACAGTGCTAGCATAATTTTGAGAACTCAGGTGGCCTAGGCCAGAGGGAGCTGTGCTGCTCACCCCAAGACCCTTCCTCTCTGGTGGTTCAGATCCACAAGAAGCTTTTTGAGAGAAAGATGAGCAATCTCCCCTTCACAACCTACAGCCTCAGAAATCCAATGGGGGGTAAATGATAAACCGGTTCCATTCATGAAATGTTAATGAATGAATTCACGTTAATGAATGAGAGAATGAATGAGAACAATTTCGAGATCCATGTTGGTTTTGCTGTCAGGTGCCATCAAGTCAACTCTGATTGATTGCAACTCTATGTGCAACAGAGCAAAGCCCTGCCTCATACTGTATGATCCTTACAATCTCCATCAGCGATGCATTCCATGTGTCAAGCTATCTCGTTGAAGGTCATCCTCTCCTTTGCTGACCCTCCACTTTTCTATGTATGATGGCCTTCTCTAGGGATTGGTCTCTTCTGATAACATGCCCAAAGTATGTGAGGGCAAGTCTCATCATCTTTTTTTCAAAGGAGTACTTTGGCTACACTTCTTCCAAGTTGTATTTGTTTGTTCATTTATGTTTTTTGTTGTAGTTATGTGCCATCAGGTCACCTGCACTCATAGCAACCCTATGTACAATAGCTCTGAAGCCTGCTCTGTCCTGAGCCAGTCTCACTGACTCAGACACACCCACCTCCATTGCCCTAGTCACTGTATCAATCCATCTCATCTGGGATCTTCTTCTCCTGTGCTGTCCCTCCACCCTTCTGAGCATGATGTCCTTTTCCAAGGATCAGCCCCTCCTGGCCATATGCCCTAAGTATATATGACAGACTTGGTTTCATTCTCTCCAAGACAG
Source organism: Elephantulus edwardii (assembly GCF_000299155.1). Classification (NCBI taxonomy): domain Eukaryota; kingdom Metazoa; phylum Chordata; class Mammalia; order Macroscelidea; family Macroscelididae; genus Elephantulus; species Elephantulus edwardii. Next base: position 1,695,734 of record NW_006399890.1, on the reverse strand, counting down.
AACTATTTGTTTTCTTGGCGGTTCATAGTATGTTCAAGACTCTCCTCCAGAACCACAATTTGAAGGCATCTATTCTTCTATCATCCTTAGTCATTATCTAGCTCTCTGATGCATAGCAAGTAATTGCAAAGACTGTTGCCTGGATCAGGTGCACCTTAGTCTCTAGACTAACATCATTGCTTCTAAGTCCCTGACAGCATATTTACCTAATGCAATTTGTCTTTTGATTGACACTGCTGGAGTCAAAAGTGTTGATTTTGAAGCCAAACAAGCCGTAACTGTTAAGAGCCTCAATCTCTTTTCCATCCATCAAAGTGCTATCAATTGACCCAGTGGTGAGAATCTTTGTTTTCTTGATGTTGAGTTTCAATCCATATAAAAGATTACAGGCCTTGACCTTCTTCAGCAACTGCTTCAGGTCCACCTCAGTTTCAGCAAGCAAGGTTGTGTCATCTGCATAATGTAAGTTGTTGATGAGTCTTCCTCCAATCCTGATGTCACATTCCTCCTCATAAAGCCCTGCCTCCCGAATGATCTGTTCTGAATATAGATTGAAAATCTATAGACCAAAAAAATTTAAGTAAAAATAGATTATGAGGGAGCTCTGGTGGTCTAGTAGCAACACAAAGGCACACGGTTCGAATCCATCAGAAGCTCTGCTGGAGAAGGAGGGGCAACCTCCTCCTGTATCAATTGGATCCAATTCAACTGTACACACATACAAAATAACTAAATAAAAAGTTAAAAAAAATAGATTATGGGTTTAAATGGAAAACTATACAACTATAAAAGAAGAAAACATAGATCCTCCCAGAAGAGCTGTGGGTGAGCATTAACATTACTGGTAAGTATACTCGTTTTCTCCTGGACACAGAGCCTACTAGTTGGTCCTAAATGCCTTCTGAGATCCCAACTCTTCTCACTATTTCTTAGTTGTTGGAATTGACGGAAAACCTCATAAGCAGTTCCTTACTTCACCTCTGCCTTGCATGTGGACTTCTGAGTTGTAAAACAACCCTGTGGTAGATGGAATTTGCTCCAGGACTTAAGAACAGTAAATGACATAGCTGAGC
>NW_006399890.1:1654834-1694028 GCF_000299155.1 Elephantulus edwardii | reverse complement strand
AATTTAATAATAATAATAAAAAAGAAGAAGAAAACGGGAAATCTTCAGGATATAAAAGTAGAGATATACTTCTTAGACTTGACATCAAATGCCTGATTTATAAAGAAGAAAACAGATAATTTGGACTTCATAAAAATTAAACACTTTTGTTCTGAGAAAGGATCTTTTAAGAGGATATAAAACAAACTACCTAGGGGAAGAACATATTTGCAAATTGTACATGTTATATACAAGTAGTATCTAGAATATATAAAGAAGCTTTTAAACTCAACCATGGAGGAAAGAACTAATTAGAAAACCTACAAAAGGCATAAAAAATTCATGTATAAAGCACATCCAAAAGGGAACATAGTTATGTTAACTTCTTCATTATAACTAAACACTCCGAAGAATTAGCTCAGAGTCATGGGCGACATCAAAGTCAATTAACATAGTCCACAGAGAAGATGTTCTACTTCTTAGTGTGGTGAGTGAGAGCTCTGGAGGTGCCCTGGATAAGGAGTGACACTGTCAACCCAAAGGTGAGCAATATGAGTATACCAGTTGCTCCATAGAAGAAAGATGAGCAGTCTCCTGTGTGAGTATAGCCTCTGAAAACCCTCTGGAGGCTCAGCTTTGTGTCAGTTCTGATTCAAAAGGGATAAGGTTTTTTTGAGAATGGTGGAGAGTAGAGATTGGGGGTTTTAAAAGCTTGGAAGTAGGTTACAACTACTGGCCTCCTCTTATCCAAAACAAACAAACAAAAGTAATAAAAACAAAGATGTATAAAAACAATCTGTTCAAAATACAAATGAATCACTTCAACCCCAACTTCCACAACCCAAACACCAGAAGAACTAGATGGTGCCTGCCTACCACAACTGCCAAAGGATCACGGTAGAAGATCCTGAACAGAGTGAGGGGAAAGGTGGGACACAACTCAGAAACCTAAAAAAGTCCAGGCTTAGTGGTAATAAAGACCGGTGGAAACCCCAAACTCCCCACTGTAACTCAACTTTCAGTCAAACAATAGACAGAATGATAAGGAGAACATTAACACCAAAGAGTAACTCACTCCTTAGACTAGCCAACCATATACAGTGAAAAGATTAGCAACTGCCCAAGGATAAAATCCTGATGGTAGGAAAGGGTAGACTAGAAAGATTAAAGGAGGTGAGAATCACAGGGAGGAAGTGGGGAAAGAGGGATTACATCATGAGTGTTATAACTAATGTTAGAAACCAAAATGTACTCTGCTAGAGAAGGAGGAACAATGTCCTCCTGTACTAGTCAGATCTGATTTGACGGTACACACAAAAAATAATGAAATAAAAAAAAAAGAAACCAAAATGTATATGAATGATTGTTGTTGTTGTTGTCGTTGTTGTTGTTGTTTAATGCCGTTGGGTCGTAGACGTCTCATAGCGACCCTATGAAGGAACAGCCTGAGCACTGATAAAAAAAAATCAATCTAAGCAGATATATGCACACTCATGTTTATCACGGCTTTGTTCACAATAGCCAAAGAGTTGGAAACAAAACTAAGTGCCCATCAACAAACGAATGGACAGAAAAGCTCTGGTATATCCACACAATGGAATTCTATGCTGCATTGAAAAACAAGGAACTCATGCCATATTATTCAAAACGGGTGACACTGTAGGACATTATGCTGAGTGAAATATCTCAGTCACAAAAGGAGAAATACTGAGTAGTGCCACTGTTGTAAAACAGGACTAACATCAGGATTGGGGGGAGACTGAGAAAGATGGGATAAATTATGTACACTGCACTGAAATAGATGAGGGAGAGAACTGTTTAAAAAGGACATATGATTAAGTATTATGGTCATGACAGGAGTCCAGAACAAAGGCTGTATAGTGGAGTGGGCTTAGGGGCAGGGATTGTATAAAAATGAAAGAATTTTTCTTATAGTGGCAAGAAGCTGCACTGCAATCCCAGAGGTACATGGTTCGAATCCACCAGATGCTCTGCCGGAGAAGGAGGAGCAATCTCCTCCTGTACCAGTCAGATCTGATTTGACGGTACACACACACAAAATAATAATAAAAAAAAAAAAAGAAAGAAAGAATTTTTCATTTACTTTTCAAAGAGAAAAGCGAACTGGTTGGGGAGGGGGAGGTTGGTCAGGGAGAAAAGCACAACAATGAGTGAATGGAAATCCAAAGTCTCTGTAAATTTGCATTAAAATTAATAATAATAATTTTAAAAAGCTTTATAACACTGGCCTAAAGCTAAAAGGCTGATGGTCAGAGAGTATGTGAGTTTAAGAAGCTGTCCTGACACCACAACAAGATAAAGGTAAATAATCTACTAGAAAATTGGGCATAGGACATGAATAGACACTTCACCAAAGAAGACATTCAGATAGCTAACAAGCACATGAAGAAATGTTCAAAATCCCTAACTCTAAAAGAGATGCAAATTAAAACAACTATGAGATATCATCTAACCCCAGTCAGAATAGCAAAACTTAACAGAACAGCAATCAACAAATGCTGGCGAGGTTGTGGAGAAACTGGAACCCTTATTCACTGGTGGTGGGAGTGTAAAATGATGCAACCACTGTTGAAGGTGGTATGGCACTTTCGCAAAAAGTTGCAAATAGAGATACCATTTGACCCAGCAGTTCCACTACTGGGAACATACCCCAAAAAGACCATAACCAACATCCAAGCAGATATAGGCACACTCACGTTTATTGCAGTTTTGTTCACAATAGCAAGGAGTTGGAAACAACCTAAGTGCCCATCAACAAACAAATGGATAGAGAAGCTGTGGTATAGTCACACAATGGAATACTACGCTTTGTTGAAAAACAAGGAACTCATGCAATATTATTCAAAAAGGGTGACCCTGGAGGACATTATGCTGAGTGAAGTAGCTCAGTCACAAAAGGACAAATCCTGCATGGTGCCACTGTTGTAAAACAGGACTGACCTCGGGGTTGGGGGGAGACTGAGAAAGATGGGTTCAATAATGTATACTGCATTGAAATAGATGAGGGAGAAAACTGTTTAAAAGGGACATGTGATTAGGTATTTTTGTCATGACAGGTGTCTAGAGCAAAGGCTTCATGGTGGAGTGGACCTGGGGGAGGGTTTGTAAAACAATGAAAGAATTTTTCTTTTACTTTTCCAAGAGGGTAGTGTATTGGGAGGAGGGTTGAGAGGGGATAAAAGTGCAACAATGAATGAATGGAAATTTTTTTAAAAAAAAGAAAAAAAAGAAGCTGTCCTGACTCTTAATAAACCCTATCCTTTTACAAAAAAAAAAAAATCCATCTATTTAATACACTGTAATTAAAATGACATTTTCTTTAAAAATGGAAAAAAAAGACAACGAGCTATTTCACTGAAGAGGATATAAATTTTAAAAAATCCACAAAAACTCTCAAACTCATTGCTTTTGGATCAGAACCAACTCATAGCTGACTCTCTGGCAGGTTTTTGGAGGCTATAAACCACATGGAAGGGAGCTCTGGTGGCCTAGAGGTAAAGAGTTGCACTGACAACTGAAAGGCACCTGGATTGGATCCACCAGCTACTCCACAGGAAAAAGATGGACAATCTCCTCCCATGTGGTTAAGTGGCTCTGAAAAATCACTGGAAGGTCAGCTAAGGGTTGTTTCCGCCTCAATGATAAACAGAAATATCAAATCACACAGAAGGAGACTGCCCATCTATTTCCCATGGAGACACTAGTGGATTTGAAACACTAGAGGTGAACCATCTTTGGGTTAATCATGCAACTGCCTGCCAACTACACCACCAAATAAGCTCATGAGAGACGTTCAGTATCTTTAGTTATTACACTGCAAATCCTCTGCTTGCCACTGCATCTCTTCTTCCTTACAGTGGTGCTGTAGGACAGAGTAGATAGGGGTTCCTAGATTGATCTAAGCAGAACGTCTCACCTTTCTCCTACACAGCAGCTAGTGGATTCAGACCACCAATCTTTTGGTTAGCCATTGAACACTTCAACCATCCAGCCACTACTGCTTCTTTCATTGTTTATCGTTGTTGTTGTGTACCTTTCAGTTGGAACCAACTCATAGATGACCTTCTGGTGGGTTTTCTGAGGCTATAAATCGCACAGGAGGAAGTTGCCCATCTTCCTCCCAAAGAAGCAGCTAGTGGATTTGAACCACCTGTCTTTAGGTTGGCAGTGCAATGCCTTACCCTTAAGATCCCAGAACTTCCTCATTATCTCTTGTTGTTGTTAGGTCCAGAGTCAAGTACAACATGTTGTTAGGAGAAGCTGTTCCTTTGGCAAGGGACTTCATGCTTGGAGAGGTAAGAGATCCGTAAAGGAAAGGAAGACCCTCAACAAGATGGACTGATACAGTGTCTGTGACAACGGACTCAAATATGTTGAGGATCGTAAGAGCTGTTCAGAAGTGTTGTTCATAAGGTCACTTTCAGTGATACTGGACTAAACCACACTTAACAACAGCAGAAGCTCTGGTAGTTTAGTGATAAAGAATTATGCTGCCAGTTCAAATCCATCAACTGCTCCTCAGCAAAAAGGTGGAAATTATCCTCCTATGTGATTAACTGCCTCTGAAAACCCACTGGAGGGTCAGCTGTGAGTCAGTTCCCACGCCTGGACACACAACAACAACAGCCTAATACAACGAATCAGGATTTACATTTTAACAAATCCCCAGGTAATCCTTATGTATCCTCAAAAATCTGTAAGAGTATAAGATCTACAAGAATCATCTGGGAATCTTGCTGAACTGTAGATTCTGATTCAGTATACCTGGGGTGAAAATGCAATTTCTTAGCAGGGGTTCAGACTGGAAGGAACCGGTTTGAAGCCCCATAAAAGGCTTTCTTAACCAAGTATTGTAGAAATGCTTTATGTTCAACATACATTTATGAAACACCTCTTATCCATCTACCACACTATTACTCATAAATATGACTATTTACTCGCTTGAAACTCATGCTGGAATTTGGCATGCAAATTTCCCGAGTGTTGCTCATTTGCATTGGAAAAAGGGAAAGAGGTGGGAGGCCTTTAGAAATCTTTTGAAAACTGAGCTCAGGGGGGGTGAATTCTTATCATTGGGCCCAAGGTATAATTGGTTTTCTACACAATAAATCACAGGTGCTACATTTAACATCCTGAGTAGTAGGAGGATGGAATGTATCCCAAGGTGCAGCTATTACTTAAAATACCTACACAGTCAGCCCCTTCTCTCTGGGGAAGGCTGCGAAGCCGGCAGGGACAGGAGATTCCACCATTCTATTCACTGACAGACACTGCTGGCAGACCCACCTGCCCTTCCTCTTCATCTCACTCAGAAACCTTGACCTTGGTTGTCTTCTTTTCAGTGGCCACAAAGACAAATTTACCTCTTCCCAGACCTGGATCACAAGGTTAAGGAAGAAGAGAGGGCAAGCCCTCCATGAAATACATATTAATATTATAACAACCCTTACAGAATTCACTGTTGCTATGTCAACAAAGCAGCTGGGGAAATTGGGTCTTTGGGAAATGAGGTCGGCTTTGGCAAAATGGCAAATGTTTCCTTCTCTCAGAACAATTTGTCTGTGACACCAGTCCACCTTCTTTCTCTACCTATCCTTTCTTCTGCATTTTATTTGAAATTGAAATGCAACACAATGGCCACTAAAATTTGGAGTATGGAAGCCTCTGTGTCATGGGAGAAGCAAAAGAAAAATATTCTTTCCTCTTCCTGTTTTTACCCACTTATGTAAACTTCTCAGACCTAACCTCAGCTCCACTGAACAGAAAGTCGGTTCTGTACCCAGCTCTGCTTTTAACCAGCTCTGAGACTATAAATGAGTCACTGAGTTTATCTCAGTCTCAATAACATCATCAGCTGTACACTTTGCAGGACCTAATTCAAAGGAGCTATTGTGGCTTAGAGGCAAGGAATTGGCCTCCCAATCCAAAGGCATGGGATTCAAATCCACCCACTGCTCTGTGGAAGAAAGATGAGCAATCTCCTGTGCACCTTACCGCCTCTGCAAACCCTCTGGAGGGTCAGCTATGAGTAGTTCTCACTCGACAGTAGATAGCAACAATAACAACAACAACTACTATAAGATGAAGCAGTCCTGATGGCACAGTGGGTTAAGTGGTACACTGCTAATCAGAAAGTCAGCAGTGCAAATCCACCAACTGCTCCAAGACAGAAAGATAGAGTCTGTTCCCATTAAGATTTACATCCTCGGAGCTCTGGTGGCCTAGTGGTGAGAAGCTGTGCTGCAATCCCAAAGGCACTCAGTTCAAATCCACCAGAATCTCCACTGAAGAAGGAGGGGCAATCTCCTCCTGTACCAGTCTGAGCCGGTTCCATGGTACACACACACATACACAGACACATACAATGATAAAGTTAAAAAAAAAGAAAAGATGTACATCCTCAAAAAGGGAGATTCACCATGAGCTGGAATCAGCTTCACAACACTAAGTTTGTTTTCAATGGAAAATAAGGGGGCGCTGGTGACACATAGTTAAACACTACATTTACCATTTTAACTGAAAGGTCATCTATTCCCTGGAAGAAGACTATGGCAGCCTGCTTGCATAAAGATCAGAGAATTTTTTTTAATGTTGAGATGTAATCCGTCTTGAAGGTGGTGGCCTTTGATCTTCTGCAGCAAGTGCTTCAAGTCCTCACTTAGAACAAGCAAGGCTGTGTCATCAGCACAACACAGGATACTGATGAATCTTCTTCCAATCTTAATGTTACATTCTTCTTCACAGAGTCCAGCTTCTCAAATTATTTTCTCAGCATACAATTTGAGTATGTATGTTGAGAGCAGACAACCCTGACACACCTTTTTCCTGATTTTAAACCACTATAGTTTTCTTGTTCTGTTCAGACAACTGCCTCTTGATCTAGGTATAGGTTTTACATGAGCACAATTAAGTGTTCTGGGATTTCCATTCTTTTCAATATTAGTCATAATTTGTTCTAATCCATACCGTCTTTGCATATTCAATAAAACACAGATACTCCTCTTATATTCTCTACTTTCAGCTAAGAACCCATCTGACATCAGCAAGGATATCCCTGGTGCCACAGCCTCTTCTAAACCCAGCCTGAATTTTTAGCAGTTTTGTGTCAATGTACTATTCTAGCCATTTTTTTAAGATCTTGAGGAATATTTGCTTGCATATAATATTAAAGATTTTTTTAATAATTTCCACATTCTGTTGGATCACCTTTCTTGAGAATGGGAACAAACATGGATCGGATCTCATAGTCAATTGGTTTGAAAGCTATCTTCCAAATTTCTTGGCACAGACTGGTGAGCATGTCCAGGTACTGCATCTGTTAGTTGAAACATGTCAGTTGATAATCCATTGATTTCTGGTACTTTTATTTTCCCCCAATGGCTTCAGTCCAGCTTGCATTTCTTTTTTATCACCATCGGCTCTTGATCATATGGTGTTTCCTAAAATATTTCAGTATTGGCCTATTCTTTGTATCATTGTGACTTCCTTCAGCTTCTTTTGCTGCTTCCTGGTTCATTCAGGATTTTGCAAAAAGCCTCTCTAAGCACTGAAACTCAAGACTTAAATTTGTTTTGCAGTTATTTCAGCTGGAAAAATGTCAGGAAAATTCTTGAATTCCAGCTGTCTGCATATTCCATTATAATATTTTGTTTTGTCTCTTTCAGCTGCCCTTTGAAATCTTCTGTTCAACTCTTTTACTTTAGTGTGATTGTTGTTGTTATTGTTACGTGTCATCAAATCACCCTCGACAAACTCATTGTCTCCAACAAACTTAATTCCATATCGCTAGTCACTAAATCAATCTATCTCGTCTTGAGTCTTCCTCTCCTGTGCTGTCCCTCTACCCTTACAAGCATATATCCTTCTCCATGTATTAGTCTCTATGGGCCAGGTGCCCAAATTATGTGAGAGTTTCAAAATCCTTGCCTCCAGGGAGCAGCATGGTTTCACCATCTCCAGGACAAATTTGTTTATTCTCCTGGCATTCCATAGCATGTTCAACACTCTTCTGCAGCATCACAACTCAAAGGCATTGATCCTTCTCCTCTCATCCTTAGTCATTGTCCAGCTCTCTGATGCATAGGAAGTAATTGCGAAGACCATGGCCTGCATCAGGCACATTTTAGTCTCCATACTGACCTTGTTGCTTTTCAGTACTCTAGAGAGGTCCCTCACAGCGGACTTTTCCAATACAATTCCTCTGTTTTACTTGCTAACTGCTAGTGCCAGGAGTGTTGATTATGGAACAAAGCAAGCTGAAATTGTTAAAAATCTCAATCTTTTCTCTGTCTATCATGAAGCTTCCAATTAGTCCAGTGATGAAAATTTTTGTTTTCTAAGCTTCCAACCATATTGAAGACTACAGTCTTGATCTTTTGCAGCAAATGTCTCATGTCCTCCTCAGTTTCAGCAACCAAGGTTGTGTCATCTGCATAATGCAGGTGGCTAATGAGTCTTCCTCCAGTACTGATGCCACATTTTTTCTCATAAAGTCCAGGCTCCAAAATGATATGTTCTGAATATAGATTGAAAAATTATGGACAAAACCCCAGGAATGGGTAGAATACCAGGCACTGCTCTTGACACCATCACCAGGTTGTACCAAGAAATCTGAAGGACAACTGACTAGAAGAGATCTGTATTCCCATTAAAAAAAAAAGTGATACTTGGACCAGGAGGCAGTCGTCAGAACAGAGCAAGGGAACACTGCATGGTTCACAATTGGGAAGGGCGTATGCCAGGGATGCATCCTATCTCCATACCTTTTCAACCTATATGCAGAACAGATTATCCAGGAGGCTGGGCTCTATGAGGAGAAATGTGGGGTCAAGATTGGTGGATGATTTGTCAACAATCTGCGTTACGCAGATGACACAACCCTGCTTGCTGAAACTGAAGAGGACCTGAAGCACCTGCTGCAGAGGGTCAAGGAGTGCAGCCTCCAATATGAATTGAGGCTCAATGTCAAGAAGACAAAGATTCTGACCACTGGACCAATTGGCAGCATCAGGATGGATGGTGAAGAGATTGAGATTATACACAACTTTAGTTTGCTTGGATCCACAGTCAACACTCTTGGCACCAGTAGCCAGGAAATCAAAGAATGTATTGCGATGGGAAAGTCTGCTGTTAGGGACCTCTCCAAAGTACTGAAGAGCAATGGTGTCTCTCTGGAGACTAAGGTGCATTTGATACAGGCCATGGTCTTCACAATCACTTGTTATGCATCAGAGAGTTGGCCAATGACCAAGGAGGATAGAAGGAGAATTGATGCCTTTGAGCTGTGGTGCTGGAGAAGAGTATTGAGAATACCATGGACTGCTGGGAAAACAAACAGATTCATCCTGGAAAGGGTTAAACTGGGTGGCTCCTTGGAGGCAAGGATTCTGAGGCTCCAACTAACATACTTTGGACATGTTGTGAGGAGAGACCGGTCCTTGGAGAAGGACATCATGCTTGGGAGGTTGGAGGGACAGCGCAGGAGGGGAAGGCCCTCTATGAGGTGGATTGATTCAGTGACTGGGGTAATTGGGATGGGAGTGTCAGAGACAGTGTGATTGGCACAGGACAGAGCGGAGTTTAGGGCTGTTGTACATAGGGTCACTATGAGTCGCAAGCGACTCGACGGCACATAACAACAGCACAGCACAGAGTGTGGAAAGTATCAAACAATATCACTAATATTACACACAAGCAAGATCCTGATGAAGATTATTAAAAAATGACTGGAACAGTACATTAGCAGAGAACTGCCACATGTACAGGCTGGGTTTGGAAGAGGCCATGTCATTAGTGACATTATGGCCAATGTTAGATGGATCTTGGCCAAAATTAGGGAGTATCAGAGGAATGCCTATCTGTGTTTCATTGACTATACAAAGGTATTAGACTGTGGGGATCACAACAAATTGTGGCTAACCTTGAGAAGAATGGGAATCCCAGAACACCTAATTTTGCTTATGTGAAATCTATACTTGGGCCAGGAAGCAATAGTCAGAACAGAGCAGGGAAATACTGTGTGGTTTAAGATCAGGAAAAGTGTGAATCAGGGATGCATCCTATCTCCATACCTTTTCCAACTATATGCATATTTCAGCATAACTTCCCTTTTATTTTGGCTTCTTGATGCTTTAGGACAATTTTCAGAGTCTCTTCTGACATCCATACTGTCTTTATTTCTCTTCTGTCTTTGTAATGATATTTTGCTCTCTTCCTAGATGATATCTTTAATAGTCATTCCATAAATCATCTGCTCACCAATCATTGGTGTTCAGTGCCTCAAACCTCCTTGAAGCAAGGATCCTTAAGGTGATTTTTTAAATTTAAGTGGGAAAATTTCAACATCACATTTATATTCTGGTGAATTTGTTATCGTTTTCTTCACCCTCAATCTGAACTTGCAAATTGATGGTATATCAATTTACATATTTCAACAAACAGATGCTGCCTTGGTTTTGCTCACCAAGTGTGCCAAGAAATCTGGAGGACAACCACCTGGCAAAAGACTGGAAGAGATACAAATTTGTTTCCACTCTAAAAAAAGGCAGAAATTATTGAACAATATTAATATCACATGTAAGCAAGATTCTGCTGAAAATTACCAAAAATGACAGAAACAACTCATGAAGAGTCACTTGCCAGAAAGGCTAAGTTTAGAGAGACCATGGCACTAGGGATATTATAGCTAATGTCAGATGGATATTGGCTGAAAGCAGACAGTACAAGAGGAATGTCTGTGTTTCATTGACTATACAGAGGCATTAGACGGTATGGATCACAACAAACAGTGGCTGACTCTGAGAAGAATGGGAATCCCCAAACACTTGATTGCACTTTATGTGAAACCTTGGACCATGAGACAGTCCTAAGAACAAAGCAAGGAAACACGGCATGGTTCAAAATCAGGATAGATATATGCCAGAGCTGTGTCCTATCTCCATACCTTTTCAATCTATATGTGGAACAGATCACCCAAGAGGCTGGGCTCTATGAAAAGGAATGTAGCATCAGTATTGGAGGAAGACTCATCAACAATCTGCACTTGTGACACAACAACATGACAGCAACATGCAGATGACACAACCTTGCTTGCTGAAAGTGAGAAGGATCTGAAGCTCTTGCTGCAGAAGGTCAAGGACTGCAGTCTTAAATATAGATTGAAGGTTAACATCAAGAAAGCAAAGGCTCTCACCATTGGGATGACTGCCAGCTTCATGATAGATAGTAAAGAGATGGAGATTGTTAACAGCTTTGGTTTACTTGGCTCCACAATGAACACTCTTGGTACCAGCAGCCAGGAAATAAAAAAATAAATTGCATTAGGAAAGTCTGTTGTTAGGGACCTCTCTAGAGTACGGAAGAGCAATGATGTCAGTCTAGAGACCATGGTCTTCACAATTACTTGCTATGCATCAGAAAGCTGGACAATAACTAAGGGTGATAGAAGGAGAATTGATGCCTTTGAGATGTGGTGCTAGAGAAGACTATTGAATACACCATGGACTGTTAGGAAAACAAACAGGTTCATCCTAGAGAAGGTGAAACCAAGCTGCTCTCCGGAGGCAAGTATTCTAAAGCTTCGTTTGACATATGTTGGACATGTTGCAAGAAGAGACCAGTCCTTGGAGAGGGAAATCATCCTTGGGAAGGTGGAGGGACAGCTCAGGAAAGGAAGACCCTGGATTAAATGAATTAACTCAGTAAAGGGGAAATAAGTGTAGGTGTGTTAGAGACAATAAGGGTAGCTCAGGATAGAGCAAGATTCAAAGCTGTGTTGATTCAGTGACTGGGGTAATGAAAGTACATGTGTCATAGACAGTAAAGTTGGCACAGGATAGAGCAGGTTTCAGGGCTATTGTACATAGGGGTCATTATGAGTTGCAAGTGACTCGATGGCACATATCAACCTAAGTAATTGATGGTCTGTTCCACCGTCAGCACTTGGCCTGGTGTTGACTGACAATAAGGAGCTTCTCCAACAATTCCTTTCACAAATGTAGTCAATCTGATTCCTATGCAGTCCATCAGTTGAGGTCTATGTGTGAAGCTGTTGTGTTTTTTAAAGATGTTACTTGCAATTAATAAATCATTGAGCTTAAAAAATTCAATAATCCCATTTCCACCCTAATTTCTGTCACCAGGAATATTTACTAGTCACCTACTACTCGTTTTTTGGTGGGGAAACTGGGGGATATGGCAGGAGAAATCATACATTTAGGGAGCTCTGGTGGCCCAATGTGTAAGGAATTTCACTGTCAACTCAAAGGCAGGATGTTTGAATTCACCAACTCTTTGTAGGATAAAGATGGTCCATTTCCTCCTGTGCAATTTATAGCCTCTGAAAACTCTCTGGAAGTTTAGCTATGAAACAGTTTCTACTCCACAGCACCGAACACGGATAAAATAAAATTGAGTCATATTCATAACAACCCTCTATTAGATCCCTGACAATTATTTGAGAAGCTGGACTTCTTGAAGAAGAATGTCAGATCAGGATTGGAGGAAGAAGACTCTTCTACAACCTCAGTTATGCAGATACGACAATCTCGCTTGTTGAAAGTGAGGAAGACTTGAAACGTTTGATGCAGAAGGTTAAACACTGCAGCCGCCAATGTGGGTTGAATCTTAATGTTAAGGAAAGAAAAGTCCTGGACCAATAAACAACATAGACAAGGAAAGGTTTGAAACTCAATGACTTCACCTTACTTGGATCCACGATTGCTTGGTAGGAGGAGTCAGGAGATTAGGAGATGCCTTGCATTGAGAAAGTCTGTAGTCAGGGGCCTTTCCAAAGTACAGAGGAATAATGATGTCAATGTAAGGATCAAGGTGAATCTGATTCAGGTCAAGCTCTTTTCAATCACTTGCTATACATCTGAGAGCGAAACAATGAATAAGGATGATACGAGAAGAATTGACGTTTTTGAACTGAGTTGTTGGAAAAGAGTACTGAATATCCCATGGACTGCCAAAAGAACAGACAGATAGCTCTTGGAGAAGGTATAGCCAAAGTGCTTGTTGGAGGCAAAGATGATAAAACTTTGTCTCACATAATGTTGGGCATGTTACTAGGGGAAGCTATTCCTTAGAGAAGGACACCATGCTTGGAAAAATGGAGGGATGACTAAAGAAGTCCCTCAACCAGGTGAACAGACACAGTGACTGTACCAATAAGCTTGAGTATGTCAGAGATTGTCAGGTTAGGACAGAATAGGACAGGGTTCATATCTGTTGTTCATAAGGTCACTTGACTCAGCAGCACCTGACAGAAACATTAGATCCCTGAGGCAGTATACCTTTCTCCAGAAAAGACTGCCCAAATTGGAAAACTATCTGCAGAAAACTCAAGCAAGATCCACACCTCACTCCATTCACAAAAACCAACTCAAGGTGGATCATGGACCTAGGACTAAGACCAAAGACTAAAAACTTCATTAAAGGAAAGCTTGGAAGAACTTTAGAAGTCCTAATCCATAACATAAACAGTCTTCCAAGTATCCTGAAAAATCTACAACCAGGAGAGGATAAAATAGATGAATGGGAACTTCTATGACTCAAATCCCTATGCACATCCAAAAACTTCTCCAACAGGGTAAAAAGGGAAGCCACAGACTGGGGAAAAAGTATTTGGTAATGACAATAAGGGACTTATGTCTAGAATTTATAAAATACTCAAGCACCACAACAAGATAAAGGTAAACAACCCAACTGAAAAATGCGCACAGAATATGAACAGACACTTCACCAAAGAAGACATTCAGATGGCAAACAACATGAAGAAATGTTCAAAATCCCTAGCTTTAAGAGAGATGTGAATTAAAACCACTATGAGGTATCATCTTACCCAGTAAGAATAGCAAAATTTAACAGAACAAACAACATGCTGGCGAGGTTACGGAGAAACTGGAACACTAATTCATTGTTGGTGGGATTGTAAAATAGTGCAATCACTATAGAAGGCACTATGGAACTTTCTCAAAAAATTGCAAATGGAAATACCATTTGACCCAGCAATTCCTCTACTGGGAATACACCTCAAAGAAACTTTAACTGCCACCTAAACAGATAGATGCAAACCTATGTTTATTGCAGCTTTGTTCACAATAGCAAAGAGTTGGAAACAACCTAAGTGCCCATCAACAAACGAATGGATAGAGAAGCTGTGGTATAGTCACACAATGGAATACTATGCTGCATTGAAAAACAAGGAACTAATGAAATATTATTCAAAATTGGTGACCCTGAAGGACATTATGCTGAGTAAAATATCTCAGTCACAAAAGGACAAATACTGCATAGTGCCACCGTTGTAAAACAGGACTGACATCGGGGTTGCGGGGAGACTGAGAAAGATGGGATAAATTATGTATACCACACTGAAATAGATGAGGAAGAGAACTGCTTAAAAGGGATATATGATTAGGTATTATCGTCATGACAGGAGTCCCAAATGAAAGCTGCATAGTGGAGTAGACCTGGGGGGAGGGATTGTACAACAATGAAAGAGTTTTTCTTTTACTTTTCAAAGAGAAGAGAGAACTGGGGGTGAGGAGGGGTGGGCAGGGAAAAAAGTACAACAATGAATGAATGGAAATCCAAAATCTCTGCAAACTTTCATTAAAATTAATTTTTTAAAAAAAGACTGCCCATCTTTTCCATAGTTACAGTGGGTGAGTTTGACTCATGTACTATGCCACTAGGGCTGTTGTATTTGGGGGTTTTTTCTGTTCATTTTATTTTTTACTATTTTTTAAATATTTTTTTATTATTTTTTAAATAATTTTAATGAGCATTTACAGAGATTTTGGATTTCCATTCATTCATTGCTGCACTTCTCTCCCCTCCCATACCTCCTCCCTCCCTCCCCCAGTTCGCTCCTCTTTTTCAAAAGTAAAAGAAACACTCCTTCCCTGGTACACAATCCCTCCGCACCCCTCCCACCACCCCAAGTACATTCCACTATGCAACCTTAATTGTGGACTCTTGTAATAACCATAAGACCCTATCATACATCGCTTGTAAATTATTCACTCCCTCATCTGTTTCAGTGCAGTATACACAATTTATCCAGTTTTTCTCAGTCTTACCCCAACCCTGATATCAGTCCCATTTTACAACAGTGGCACCATGCAATATTTGTCCTTTTGCATCTGAGATATTTCACTCAGCATAATGTCCTCCAGGCTCACCCTTTTTGAATAATATTGCATGAGTTCCTTGTTTTTCAATGCAGCATAGTAGTCCATTGTGTGAATATACCAGAGCTTCTCTATCCATTTGTTTGTTGATGGGCACCTGGGTTGTTTCCAACTCCTTGCTATTGTGAACAAAGACACAATAAACATGAGTGTGCATATATCTGCTTGGATGTCAGTTATGGGCTCTTTGGGATATATTCCCAGTAGTGGAATTGCTGGGTCAAATGGTATCTCTATTTGCAACTTTGGTTGCACCATTTTAGATGCCCACCAACAGTGAATAAGGGTTCCAGTTTCTCCACAACCTTGCCAGCATTTGTTGCTTGCTGTTCTGTTAAATTTTGCTATCCTGAGTGGGGTGAGATAATATCTCATAGTTGCTTTGATTTGCTTCTCTCTTAGAGCTAGGGATTTTGAACATTTCTTCATGTGCTTGTTGGCCATCTGAATGTCTTCTTTGGTGAAGTGTCTGTTCATATTCTGTGTAGGACTGTGTTGTGTTTTTTTTTTTAATATTGTTATTTTTAGGTGCAGGTGAATCAGAACCAACTCATAGCTGACCCTCAGGCAGGTTTTGAAAAGCAGTAAATCAGTTGGAGAGAAATTGCCCATCTTTCTCCTGAGGTACAGTTGATGGAGTGAAACAGTGTGCCAGTTGGTTGGCAGCACAACTCCTTACCACTAGACCACTGCAATCCCTAAGGTGTGCAGTTCAAATCCCCCAGCTGCTCTGCGGGAAAAGGACTGGCAATTTCCTCCCGTGTGATTGATTCTGAAAACCCACTGTAGAGTCAGTTGTGAGGCAGGTCCAGTATGATGGCACACAGCACCAGCAATAGTGGAGCAGTGGATAGTAATAATGTATCCTACATTCAAACAGATGAGAGAAAGAGAGAGAGAGAGAGAGAACTGTTTAAAAGGAATATATGATTAGGTATTATTTTCATAACAAGATTCTGGAAAAAGAAATGCATAGTAAAGTGGACTGTGGATTTGGGAGGACTGAGGATTGTACAACAATGAATGAACTTCCCCCCCCCTTTTCAAAGAGAAAAGCAAACTGGGGGAGGGGCGGGCAGGGAGGAAAATGTGCAACGATGAATGAATGAGATAAAAATTAAATGGCAGAATATGCTATAAAAATAAACAAAAGGGGAAATCTCTCTTAAAATATTAATGTTAATTTGCCAAACTCTTTTAATTTAAGGCTAAGGAGTAGGCTTTATAACAAGGACAGTAGGGAGACAATAAATGTTTCGAGCTGGGTGTTACATAATCAGAACTATGCTTTTGAATCATTATGTAACTGTTTTATGCGAAATAGATCACAGAAATGAGAGATGAAGGTGTGAGAAACCCCATTAGATCACTCAAAACCTAATATTTCGGTTGAAAATAGAATTATTAGAAATAAGGTTTGTGAGAGAAAAAACTGGAGGAAAGTATAAATGTTTCTCAGTGACATGACATTGAGTTTGGAGGCTTGGGAATGTCTGAGATTGTTTCCAGTTTGTCGTAGTGACTAGAGGCATAAAGGCATCTGATATTTCACTCCCCTACCAACCACACACTGCAGAGGAATACTGGTAACCAAAGATATACTACCCTGGTGGAGTCAGTTGTTGCTGTTGTTATGCTGAGGAACTGACTCATATTTGACCCTTTAGTGGGTTTTCAGAGGTTCTAAATTGCATGGAAAAATGCCCACCTATTTTCCACAGAGCAGCTGCTGAATTCAAACTGTGTGCCCTTGGGTGGCAGGTCATCTTCCTACCACTAACCCACCAGAGTTCCAGGTAAGGTCAGCAGAGCTTAGTAATCGAACAGAAGTGAAACCAAGGGGGAAAGGGTGGGGGGTGTCAATGATTATACAGCACAAGCTGTAGGAGGTAAATGACCACATCATAAACAGAAGTGGAAGTTCAAAGTGGTCTTGGGTGGATGCTGTGGGGTTTGAGGCTTCCAGGCGGAGATGTTCCACAGACAGCAGGATGGAGGCCAGCATCCAAGGATGGCCATAGAGAGGAGATTTTGTAAAGTCAGAAGCCCACTGTCTGAGCCACAGTTTTACTTTGTAGGGTGAGCCTTCGGGCAGCTGTGGCTGAGGAGAGGTGTAGTCTCTATTGTGGGTCTCAAATAAAGGGCATAGCTCCCTGCTCCAACAGAACTCCACTGGTCTGTGTACAACTATCATATTAGCATGCAAGTGATGGTTGTGGCTTGAGAAGGTGGTTATGGGCAGAGAAGATGCTGGAACAAGAGGCAGAAAACCTTCACCTGAAACTGACTCAGCAATGACCCTTCTGTGGGTTGCAGTTTCGTCTTCTGTAAAGCAGGAGCCACTGTTTGGGGTTTGGTTTTGGTTTTGGTTTTGTTTTGTTTGTTTGTTTGTTAGCAAAACAAGTAAAAAAAAGTTTATTAAGATAATAAGACAGAGGCATAGCAACTGAAAGGTAGGCCTTGTTAAAAAAAAAGAGTTAAAGTGAAAAAGAAAAAAAAGGAGTAAAGAACCCCTGGAAGGACAGGGGTGAACCCAAACCTTACAGCATACTGTCAGCAGAAAAGGAGAGAAGGAGCAAGAGACCGGCCCCCAGACGAGCACTGCTTCTACTGACCCCCAATCTCGTAGACTTGGTCATGCTACAGCCCTACCTTGAGACTTGGGTTATCAGCTGGGAGAGGGCTGCTTCCTGGTGTAACCACTGTTTAGAAGGCACTGTTTTGAACAATGGTTTGTCTGTGAACCCCTAGATGAGCCTTCAGGATTATGCCAACTCTAAATGTCTGAAGGGGGACCAGAACTAAGGGAAGGGACCTTTTCTACCAGTTAAGAAGACCCACTGTGTATGGGGAGAGAGGATCGCAGCTCCACAAGATTGCTAACACAACCACCAAGAGAAGAGGGGCTCAAAGGGTCCGCAGAGGAGAGGTTTTTCCTTTCTGGCTGTCCTTTGGTGCCGCTCTACACCAAGGCCTGCTTTTGAAGGGTTCATATCTGGTGCCTATTCTTTTCTAATGAGCTAAATTGTTCAACCTATTTTACTAGTTACCACATCAGACCAGAACCTAGCCAGCTAGATCCTTGCTCTGTTCTGAGGTACAGTGTCGGGCAGGGAGGTTTGTGACAGCTAAGTGGTACCTTTGGTCCTTGAGAGAATATTTGAAAGTGATGTCACTCCCACCACCCACCTCAGATTCACACCTTTTAACCCCCGCAATCACTGGAGATCTGTATCATTAGGTTTGATGCCAGTAAGATGCCTCAATAGTCTAAATTATTTGTCAGCCTGGCACAGCAAATAAACATTTGTGAAATTCATTTCCAAAGATGTTAACACTGGTGCAACCCACGTGCCCCAAAGGGATTATACAAATTTCCATGTCAAATATTTGAGGCATAGCACTTGTACAGAAACAGTGTATTTTTTTGTGTTTTGATGCCTTTCATTTCCATAAACTAGATTACTTTCTGAAATTACTTTCACACAGAGAACAGTTTCTATTGAATTCCAGTCAGTGAGCTGCTCTGAGTGTGAGGTGAATGAAATATCTCGAGGCTGTGGGGCTTCCTCTATGCACACGCACTTGTGTTGTGTAAGGAAGGCAAGCCAAGTTTAGATGTTATCTTTAGAAAGCTCAGGTACCCAGATCTGCTGTCTCACAGTACTCACTAAACAACTAGCTCATTTAGAGCCTAACAGGAAGCTCTCTGGCTTCCTCTTCCCCCAGCTCTTCTACCTGGCGAACAATGACTCCCGCTCTGTTGCTAACGGGAGATTTGCTGGCAGGCAGCTGCTTGCTACAGTGAGGTTCTTCGACACTCAAGTTTTATCTGCTTTTTGCAAACACCAATCCTGCCAACAAAATTCACACACAAAAAATTTGATCTGAGCAAACATTGTCCTATTGTCCTAGTTCTGTCAAGCTTACAAAATGAAAACAAACTTAATTTTCATAAAGAGAGAAGAGAGAGAGAGAGAGAGAGGGAGAGGGAGAGGGAGAGAAATTGAAGGGCCCAGGAGAAAGAAGAAGGCTGCTGCTTAAATGTTACTTGAGATGAGCATGCATTTCCCATAGGTGTGGGGCCCAGGTTGCTTTTTAGAGCAAGAAGGGTAATTCCTCCGTGGGTGAGGACAGAGGGAGACCATCTCTCCTAAGACTCGGGAAGGTATGTTCTCTGGGGCATAAAATGGAGGGTTCTCAGGTCTGAGCAAATCTAACCTTAACCGACTTTGACATCACCTACTGAGGAGCACATGGAAAGAGCTTTTGTGACACAGCTCCTCGGAGCTGGCTGCTCACTCAAAGGCGGAGCCTCTGAGAAGACAGTCTCCTCCAGAGGCATTTATAACCTCCCACAACAACAACGACCATTCTGGGCAGGGAGTGAGTGTGTGAGTGAGCTCCAGCTGCAGTGTCAGAACGTTTCTGAAAACATCAGAAGAAAGAGAGAAAATAGGCTTAAGGGAGGGACATAGTTGGTTCATTTTATTTTGTTTTCAGAGAAGGACCTCTGGTGGCCCAGCCAGAAGGGAGTTGTGTGACTAACCCAAAGGCCACATGCCTTTCTGATGGAAGATGGGCAATCTCCCCCCCCTGTAGTGTTGAACCTCAGAAACTTGCTAATGGATCAGTTATGAATCTGTGGCCAAGAGTAAGTAAGGTGAAAAGGGTTGAAGCTTGACATGATTGAATTAGGAAGGCATAAGAGCAGAAAAGTTAAATGATCTGCTACACTTTATAACAAGATCATTGTTAAGAATAGCCCAGAGGCATAAACGTTCAGAAGGCTGTTGCAACAGCCTTAATCAAGCAAGAGTCGTCGTGGCTTGGTGGTTGTTGTGTGCCATCAAGATGCCTGTGACTCGTAGAAACCCTATGTACAACAGCTCTGAAGCCTGCCCTATTCTGAGCCTATTCTCACAGTTTATGACACACCTAACCCCCATTACTCTAGTTACTGTATCAATCCATCTCATCTGGGGTCTTCCTCTCCTGCTATGTTCCTCTACTCTTCCAAGCAGGATGTCCTTCTCTAAGGACTGATCCCTCCTGGCCATATGCTCAAAGTGTGAGCAACTAACCTTCAAAATCCTAGACTACAAGGAGAAATTTGGTTTCACCCTCTTTGAGATACACCTATTTGTTTTCTTGGCAGTCTGTGGTACATTCAAGACTCTTCTCCAGCACTACACCTCAAAGGCTTCAATTCTTCTTCTGTTAACCTTAGACATTGTCCAGCTCTCTGATGCATAGCAGCAAATAATTGCAAAGACTCTGGCCTGGATCAGATGCACCTTAGTCTCTAGATTGATATCCTTGCTTCTCAGGATTCTAGAAGGTCCTTGATAGCAGATTTAACTAATGCAATTTGCCTTTTGATTTCCTGACTGTTGGTGCCAAAAGTGTTGATTGTGGAGCCAAGCAAGCTGTAATTGTTAACAATTTTAATCTCTTCTCCATCCATCACGGTGCTGCCAATTGGCCCAGTGGTGAGAATCTTTGTCTTCTTGACGTTGAACTTCCATATTGAAGACTACATACAGTCCTTGACCTTTTGCAGCAAGGGCTTCAGATGCTTCTCAGTTTCAACAAGTAATGTTGTGTCATCTGCATAATGTAGATTATTGATGAGTCTCCTCCAATACCATGAGGAAAACTTCAATTCTATACTTTTTTAAAGAGGAATGAATTCCTTTTGAGTATAAGATGCTCAAGTTGGGGGGTAAAGGATGGCTCCTTAACCTACCTACATGACTGTCAATTTGTTGTATTGTGGTGTTTTGAGTAGTGCTATGCTTGAAGCTCCACCACTGGTATTTAAAATACTAGAGGGCAGGTTTCAATGGAGCCTCTAGATTAAGACAGACTAGGACAAAAGGTATGGTGATCTACCTCTGAAGATGGGGGGGGGGGGTGAGCAAACAAACCACCAAAGAAAATCAGGTGTCATTGAGTCAATTTTGACTCAGTGACTCCAAGGGAGGCAGAATACAATGGGCTCTATGGGATTTTCAATAGCTGTGAAATTCCACAAGCAGATGACCAAGGCTTTCTTCTGATGCTCTTCTGGGTAAATAGTCAGACTGCCAACCTTTCAGTGAGTAGCTGAGGGCTTGGCTGTGTTAACAAAAACTCTATAAATCACAACAGTATGTGATCTGATATAGTGCTGAGGACAGGAGCCCAAGGTTGGAAGGCATGAGGCAATGGCCACAACATGAACTCAGACATGCCAATAATCATGAAGATGACACAGAAATGGCTAGTGTCTGCTTATGTGGTATACACAGTCAGAGCTGACTGTACAGCAACAACAACAAAAGATATTGCCTCAAGTAAAAGCAAGGGTGGGGGATGAATTTGTCATTTACTCAGATGGGGAAGACTGCAGAGGGAAACGAGGATTTTGACATAAAGTATTAATTCTGAAGTGTCTATTAAACTTCACAAGGAGCCCTAATCACGTGTCAAGCTCCTAACTGTGAGGTCACTGGCTGAAATAAACTAAGCACTTCCAGGGAGAAAGAGGGCTGTCTCCTCCCATAAATATTTAAAAGAAGCCCAGTGAAGGTGCTTGATGAGTTGAAATTGACCCAAAGGCAGTGAATTTGGTTTTAAAGTACATGGCTGCTAACCGAAAGGTCAACAACTGAACTCACCAGCTGCACCTGGAGAGAGACGTGCAATCGGCTTCCATAAAGACGACATAAAGCCTTGCAAATCGAATGGGGCAGTCCTACTCTGTCCTGTTGTTGTTATGTGCCATCAAGTTAGAATCAACTCCTAGCTGACTCTCCAGCAGGTTTTCAGAGGCTACAAATGGCACGAGACAAGATTGCCTATCTTTTCTCTTGTGAAGCAGCTGGTAGATTTGAACCGTCTATCTTTGGATTCGCAGCACAGCCAACCACTAGACAATCAGAATTCCTTCTGTTCTGTCCTATAGGGTCACTATGAGTTAGAAGTCACTCAAAAGCAATGGAGTTGGTATTTTGGGATTAGACTTCCCAATGGAAAAGGTCAGGTAGATGAGGCCTTTTCTGAACTAAAATGCAACTTTGAGAGTCATCTATTGGTAGACAAATTTAAAGCTTTGAAACCAGAGGTGATCACCAGGGAAGTGACTATATATAAGACCAGGCCTTGGGGTGTTCCAACATTAAGGCATAATCACAGTGTATCAAAATGTAAATGCACAATCTGCTTTTCTTAGAAAAAGGTAAAATCCATATTGGGCCCCACACTGACGCTAGAGATTTGCTTGGATTGGAAAGTCTATGTGAGCAGAGACTTGGGCCTGGAGGAAAGTAGCCAGCCAGATGCCGTCAAATCAATTCCAACTCACTTCTGTCCCCACAAGGGCCAGAGCAGCACTGTGCTCCATGGTGCTTCGGGTGGCTGGGTTTTGAGAAAAAGACCACCAGGACTTTCTTCCAACTAAAAGAGCAGGTGCTTAATGGCGTTTTTCACTAGATGACTGCTGAAAGGCAGTGAGGGTTAACCATGCTGATGCTCCTAAATTATTTGACCTTGTTCCTTCTTTTGTCCCATTTTTATAAAAACCCAAAAACAAAACACAAAAATGATAATATTTCTGTAGACTGTGAGCATTAAAATGAAATGAGCTTATTCCTGTAATGCATCTGGTTTATAATAGGGATCCAAATAATTTTCCCTCCACTTTGGTCCAAAGGGAGTCAAGGGAGAGATTTCTAATTCTGTGCTTACTGATGCTGACTAAGAGAGTTCTAGTGGCAAAGCGGATAGGGAGCTGCATTTCTCACCCAAACAAGGTGCCTCTCTGCTGGTTTGAATCCACCAGTGGCTTCACAGGAGATGGATGGGCAATCTCCTCTCATGCAATTAAAGCTTTCAAAAACCTGCTGGAGAGTCAGCTGTGAGATGGTTCTGGAGCCATGACAATGAGAGAGAGTAGTACAAACCAGATTCCAGCGTTAGAGGTTGTCAGCAAGTCACTACTACATTAGCTTCCATAAGGAAAACAAAAGTTATGTCGTAGAACGAATGCTCATGGAGAAGTACTTCATGCAGAAGTACATTTTATAAAGTGCTTTAACAATGTAAAATAACAGGTTGGACAAAGAGAAAACCTGAAAGAAGATTCAGGTGAGTTTCTAAGTGGAAACTTTACATGGAGTCACTCACTCACTCATTCACCCACTCACTCATTGCTACTGAATCTGAACCAACTCCTCTCTAACCCTCCAGTGGGTTTTCAGAAGCTGTAAACTATACAGGAAGACATTGCCCAACTTTATCCAATGTAGCTACTAGTGGATTTAAACCACCAGAGAGTGCCACAATGAATGAATGGAAATCCAAGTTTTCTGTAAACTTTCATTAAAATCACAATTTAAAAATGTAAATAAATAAAACCACCAGAGAGGCATCTCTAGGGAGTTGACTGTGCAACTCCTTATGGACTATGCTACCCGAGCTTCTGCATGCAGTCAACATTCCATAATAGCTGATGACTGTATAAATAAGTCAGTTGAATGAGGTCAAACACATGGGAAATTGAAACCAAAAGGAAAGGTTTCACTAAATCTTGCCCTTGATTTTCACTAAATATTAATTCATCAGCTTAACTGAGCTCTGGAGGTCTAGTTGCAAGAAGCTGCGCTGCAATCCCGAAGGCACACGGTTCGAGGCCACCACCAGCTGCTCCATGGGAGAAGGATGGGCAATCTCCTCCTGTACAATTAACTGCCTCTGAAAACCCACTGGAGAGTTTGCTATGGGTTGTTTAAATCCACCAGTAGCTACATTGCATAAAGTTGGGCAATGTCTTCCTATATAGTTTACAGCTTCTGAAAACCCACTGGAGGGTTGGAGATGAGCTAGAGATTCAACGGTAAACAACAACCGCTTGTGCTGTATTTTCAAGACTTCTCATTTGGGGAGTAGGTTTTTCTTTGATCAAATGTTAAGATTAAAATTTTCTATTTCTGCAAAAGAGGAAAAAATCCTCTTTATACCTGATTCCAAATTAACTTTATTTTTTTCTAGGAAAAATATTAATTTACTAATCATTATACACGGTATTTGAGTACTTCAAAAGTTTCTCAATTCCCTCATCTTTTCTGGTACTTTCTCTGTCATACAGAAGGTGTATGACACCTACCTGCAAGTTCCCACTGGTGCCCAGGAGTGCTCTGAGAAATGATAAACAAAGGAAGACTGCATAGTGGCCATCAACATGAGAAGGGCAGGGTGCTTGGGAAAGGCTATGGACAAACTCCTTGAGGTTTATCCCCAGAGGGACAACTCAGGACTGTTTGGACAAGTTGTTTCTAGTAAGAGAACTCAGACCAGAAGCCTGAAGGCTCTACTTTGAACTCACGTTCCTAGGTCAAAATAGGTTCAATATTAATGAAGATAGAAGAAATATAGAGAGTCACTGTTCTGACACAGAACCATTTCAGAACGTAGCAGACAATCAAGAAACAATGGTAATAAAAGAGAAAGTTCAAGCTTCTCTAAAGGGATTGGCAAAAAATTGGAAGAAATTGATGAGATATCAAATGACATGTTTAAACAAACGGATACAGCCCTGGGTATGCTCACTAGGTTGTACCAAGAAACTCGGAGGACAACTGACTGGAAGAGATCCATATTTATTCTCATTTTAAAAACATAAAATTAATTCAACAGGATGTGAAAATTATCAAATACCGTTAATACCACCTGCAAGCAAAATCTTGCTGAAAATTATCGAAAAACGACTAGAATAGTACATAGACAGAGAACTTCTAGAAATATAAGCTAAGCTTAGAAGTGGCCGTGGCACTAGGGACATCATTGCTGATATCAGATGGATCTTGACTACAAGCGTAGAGTACCAGAAGGATGTCTATTTGTGTTTTATCAATTATGCAAAATCATTTGACCATGTGTATCACAACAAGTTGTGGCCAACACTGAGAAGAATGTGGCTCCAGAACACTTGATTATGGTCATGCAAAACCTATACCTAGACCAAGAATCTGTTGTCCTAACAGCAAAGGAACACTGCATATGTTCAAAATCAAGAAAGGAATGCATCAGGAGTATCCTCTCTCCATATCTTTGCAATCTATATGTGGAACAGATCATTAGGAAGGTTGGACTCTATGAAGAAGAATGTGGCATCAGGATTGGAGGAAAACTCATCAATAACTTGTGCTATGGAGATGACACAATCTTGCTTGCTGAAGAACTTGTAGCAAATCAAGGACTACAGCCTTCAATATGGATTGCATCTCAACATCAAGGAAACAAAGATTCTTATTAATGTACTATGAAAAAATGGAGAAAAGATGTTAACTATTTGATCTTGTGTGGACCCACAATCAACATACTTAGCCCAGCAGTCAAGAAGTCAAAAGATGAGTTGCTTTTGGAAAATCTGCTCTCAATGACTTTTCCAGAATGCTAAAGAGCAACAATATCAGTCTAGAGACTAAAGTGAGCCTAATCCAGGCATGGTCTTCACTACCTGCTATGCAGCTGAGAGCTGGACAATGAATACAGGACAGAAGAAAAATAGACGTCTTTGAGTTGTGTTGCTGGAGAAGAGTATTGACCATACCATGATAACTAAGAGAACAAACAGATCTGTCCTAGAGACATTAAAATCAATTTGCTCCTTGGAGGCAAAGCTTTTGAAGCTCCATCTCACATACTTTGGGCATGTTGCCAGGAGAGACCAGTCCTTGGAGAATGATATCATGCTTGGAAAGGTGGAGGGACAGCACAGGAGAAGACGACCCTGGATGAGATGGATTGACACAGTGACTGTAACAGTGGGGGCAGGTGTGTCAGAGATGGTGCAGTTGGCTCAGGATAGGACAGGGTTCAGAACATTGTTCAGAGGGTCACTATGAATCGTAGTTGACTGCACATAACAACAGAAATTATGTTTTGTAAATCTCTCAGAGAGGGGGAGGGGAGAAGTTTCTGCCTTGTTTGAGAGAGCCCTTGCCTGATTTTCTGCCTGTAGCAAATCTTCATGGCAAATGTTAGAAAGTGCCTTGGAAAACAATGACAAAATTTTTCTTTTATTTTTCAAAGAGAAGAGTGTACTGAGGGGGGATGGATAGACAGGGAGAAAGTGCAACAGTGAATGAATGGAAATCCAAAGTCTGTAAATTTTCATTAAAATTAATAATAAATTGTTTTAAAAGAAGTTCCTACCACAAAAAGATAAAGATAAATAATCCAATAGGAAAATGGGCACAGGATATGAACAAACACTTCACCAAAGAAGACATTCAGATGGCCAACAAGCACATGAAGAAATGTTCAAAATCCCTAGCTCTAAGAGAGATGTAAATCAAAACAACTACGACATATCATCTCACCCCAGTCAGTATAGCAAAATTTAACAGAACAGTAAGCAACAAATGCTGGCGAGGTTGTGGAGAAACTGGAACCCTTATTCACTGGTGGTGGGAGTGTAAAATGGTGCAACCACTGTGGAAGGCAGTATGGCGCTTTCTCAAAAAGTTGCAAATAGAGATGCCATTTGACCCAGCAATTCCACTACTGGGAATATACCCCAAAGAAACCATAACCAACATCCAAGCAGATGTATGCACACCTATGTTTATCGTGCCTGTGTTCACAATAGAAAGGAGTTAGAAACAAAGTAAATGTCCATCAACAAATGAATGGATAGAGAAGCTGTGGTATAGTCACACAATGGAATACTACACTGCATTGAAAAACAAGGAACTCATGCAATATTATTCAAAATGTGTGACCCTGGAGGACATTATTCTGTGTGAAATATCTCAGTCACAAAAAGACAAATACTGCATTGGTGCCACTGTTGTAGAATGGGACTGACATCACAGTTGGGGTAAGACTGAGAAAAACTGGATAAATTATGTATACTGCATTGAAACAGATGAGGGAAAGAACAGTTGAAAAGTGATTTATAATAGGGTATTAGGGTTATCACAAGAGTCCAGAATTAAGGTTGCATAGTGGAGTGTACTTGGTGCGGGGGAGGGAGGGGATTGTAAAACAATGAACGAATTTTACTTTTCAAAGAGAGGAGCGAACTGGGAGGGGAGGGGTGGGCAGGGAGAAAAGCGCAACAATGAATAAATGGAAATCCAAAATTTCTGTAAATGTTCATGAAAATGAATAAAATAAAAAATTTTTTTTAAAGTGCCTTGGAAGAAAGGTCTGATGATTGGCCTTCAAAAGGTCACAGCCAGGAAAACCCTGTAGATTGCAGTTCTACTCTGCAGCACATGGGGTCACCATCAGTTGAAATTAAAGCAATGACAATACATTTGGTTTGGTTTAGGTCCTTATTTGCGTTCTTGCAATAACCTGTAAGCAAATCTAAAGAGAAGCAGAGGAAGTAGCCCCACCCTGAGTGTCTCAGCTCTTGCCTGTGCTCCCACCACCCACGGACAGGGAGTGGGCAGCTGTGGGGCTCCAGGCCCAGGACCATGCAGCATGTAGGTCAGTGAAATCAGCTGCCAAGGGTCAGCCAGCCTGAGTTGGACTCAAATCCCCTTCTCCAGGCCCTTGCAGGAGGGGTTGCTCTGGAGCGACAGAGCGATATGTCTGCCCCTTCTCCTCTGGGGAGCATAGTCGCCTGCCCTACCTGCCCGCCTTCCAGCGGTTAAACTGACAGCCCGCAGTAATTTAATGCCTACCCTTTCCTGCAGAACAAGTGGTGGTCTTTTCTACAAAGTCACATTTGGAAGCTTTCTCTATGTTTTTCAGGTAATTAATTCATTTTGAAAACAAACACCTAGAGAAAGCAAACTTTTCTCAGGGATGCAAATAACCATGGATGTTCTGTGTTTTGTAAAGACGGCCCCACACTGCTGCGCTCATGAATGGCTTTATTACACGTATGAGCCATCGGAAATCCAGCCTCCCTTCTCAGGCAACATGAGCGATCCCTAATCACAAACTTTGTGACACAAAGACAAATGCGGAAATCTCAGGCCCAAATTAGGCCTAATTATTATCCACGCAGGAAACTCACCAGTAACCTGGCAATTTGCAGCTGGGGGAGGACACACACAGTATTGTCTTAACAAGTTCGTCAAACGTGTAATTAGCCACCGGCCACCAGCCCCCTTTGCAAATCGATCCTGAGCTGCTGCCAGCGTGGACTGGCCCGCAGACGCCCCTTTGCTGGAATTCGTTTGCGCAGAAGCTTCCGGGGAAATGCAAAAGCTATGTGCACCAATAAAGGCGAGCAGCCAGACCTGTCTGGCTTTTGGTTTGATGGATTTGTGATATTTTTTCCCCACATGTTAATAACCTTGGACTTCAGCAGTCAGTTTCAATGCCTCTTTCTTTCTGAAAGCAGGGAACAAGAGCATCACTTTTTATTGTAGTTGCTTGGAAACTCTAGGCCTGGTTGATCTTATTGAGGATGCCCTTGATTCAGACAAGGAGGGGTTGATTCCAGACACTTTAAGTGAGAAGAGAGGTGGTGAACCCCAGTAACCACAGCCCACCCATCTACTACAGTGAGAATGGCCTCAGAATTCCCACTTCTTGATTCCTTCCTGGGTGCCAGAGAGAATTCACTGACACAGCATTGTCTCTGCAAAGAAAAAAAGAAAAATAATAAAATAGTACATCCAACTAAGCATGACCAAAAAAGATTAAAGTTGGTGGATTTTCTTTCTGGACATATCTGTCGATTCACTCTAGGGCCAATGCAGACTATTTCTCTCAGGACCTAAGATTACAAAGGAAGGAAAATGTTCTCAGAGCCCTGTTGGTAATTAATCTTTGCATATGACTTCCTCATCATTCCCATTAATTATCAATATTCAATCATGCATTAAAAATGGATTTTTCCTTGACAGAGTTTAGCTGTTTATAAGAGTTATTATATCAGACTAACTTCTAACATAATCATAGACCTTGACCTTGTAAACTCTTATTACATACAATGCTCTGGTGGCATGGACCACGGGGAGATGTGCTTCACATGCATGCAAAGGCAGTACTCTCTGGCAGTTCGAACCCACTACTACGTCCACAAAAGAAAGATGGACAGTCTTCCATGCAATTCACAGCCTACCTGTTAGTGGGTCAGTTTTGAATTGGTTCTAACTAAAGAGCAATGAGTTTAAGTTCTAGTGGAAGAATACATACTAACAGAGTAACAGCCAATTCACCAAAAGAACAGGCAAAATCCAAAGTGAAAGCAAGCAAACCTAACCACCATCTGCAATGCATTGGATGGACCTTATTTGGATTCTGATTCAAACAAAGTTCTTTTTTTTAACAAATTATGACATCTAGGTGTCATCTACGACTGGACGGCACTTAATAACAATAACAACAACAACATAGAGAGAGCTACTTTGGCCTAGTGGACAGAAAGATATGCTACCAAGCCCAAGGTGGGTGATATTAATATGAGGCCGTCAGGCCTGGTTTAAATTGTTTTTTGCCAAACATTTTTCTACTGATCTGTACATTGCTGTACAGAGGTAATTCGTGGTTGCTGTGATGCTAAACACTGTGACACTGATGTGTCAAATGTGATAACGGTTACCACTGGTGGACAGTGTTTGGTGGAGCTTCCTGATTAAAACAAGCTTGGAAGCAGGAGTGGCATCCACTTCTAAAATGGCTTGCCTCCAGAAACTCTATGAACAATGCTCAGGTTTTTCGTTCATAGGGTCTCTAGGAGTCGTCTGTGACTCGATGGCACTTAACAACAACAACAACAGGCAAATAATAGAATCAGTAACACCCAACAACAACAAGTAAGGTAATCAATCACAGCAGAGAGAGGGGCACAGGCCTTAGAAATCAACTGCAGAAGAGTTCAAGGGTAGCATCTGCCCAGGAAGAAAGATGAGAAAGAGAGCTCTGGAGGCAGGGTGGTAAGAAGCTTCACTGCAATCCCAAAGGCATGTGGTTCAAAGTCTCCAGCTTCTCCGTGGGAGAAAGGAGGGCATTCTCCTCCTGTGTAAGTCACTGCCTCTGACCCACTGGAGGGTCAGCTATGTGTAAGTTCTGACCCAGTGAAACATAACAGCAAACAACAACAGCAAAGCTGAGAAGATAGAAAGGCTAGCAAAAAAAAGGACAAATGGAAAAAGGAAATACTAGGAGGAAGGAGAAAGAATACTGCTATAATATGGGGATTGTAATCAATGTCGTGATCATAACATGTGAATTATTTCACGGAAAACCAATTTTCTGTATAAACTTTCCCTCAAAACCAAATCAAAACAAAAACTTTTCCCTAAAAAAACAACAAAAAAGGTCATTTAAAAGTTATGACATTTTTATCTAATTGATCTTTAATATTAAAACACACATGCTGGGGGTTTTTAGGTACAATAATAGCATTGTGGTTATGTTTAAACTCTTATGGATGAAATTGTATTTATGAGATTTGCAAAGAAAATAATATGGAAAGGAATTGGTGAAGGTATAGATAGAACAATATTATTGGTTGTTGAACTGGTAATTAGGTGTTGCATTGACAATGTATATGGAAGTTCATTATATGAACCCTTAGTCAAATACCATATATATGTGTGTGTATATATATGTATATATATACACATATACATATAGTAATATCATATAGTTAAATATCATATATATGCATATATATGCACATATATGTGTGTGTTTGTATATATATATCATAATATCATATATAATGGTTACTCATGATGTACAGGGTTTGGAAGAGATCTTAGATTAAGATAGGCTTGGTCGCAGGATTGGCATCCATTTCTCAAGCAACAGGCCTTTGGAAACTTTATGAACATTAGAGACATGATGGCAGTTATAGAACAAGGTTCAGAGCTTTTGTTCCTAGGGTGTCACAATCAACGACGCTTAACAAAAACTATATATATATACACACATACATACAGAATAAATACACAAAGCCAATGCAAACTGTATATTTATACAAATTATTTGCTGGGCAACATTGCTCAATTTACCACATCTGTCAGTTTGTGTCGCTGTGGTGGCTTGTATGTTGCTGAAATGACGGCACCATCCCACAGGTTCTTCAAATAACAGTATAATAATATATAGTGCATAGTTTTCACCTAGAGTAAGATGAACAAGGAAGAAAGGCATGGTGATCCACTTGAGAAAATTAGCCAAGGAAAACCTCATTAATCAGAACTGATCATTGTCTGGTACACTTGCCTTGGACACATCATCAGAAGGGGTCAGATGCCGGAGGAGGAAGGTATTGTATTTGGTGATGTAGAGGGTGATGAAGGACAAGTTCAATGGGATCGATACAGTGGCCGCAAGGTGGACTCAGGCATACAGGTGCTGGTGAGGACAATGCAGGACTGGGCAAGGTTTCTGTGGCACATTGAGGCATCCCTGAATTAGAGTCAACTTGATGGCAACTGTCTACATAATTATTTAATAAACGTGACAGTCAATTCTTTTTTAAAAAAATAATTGACTCTCTAACCCAAAAGCATCAAACCAAAACCCTACTGTTTGATTTCTGTGCCATTGGCTTTGATTGGTTTGTATAGCATTTATAGAGAGAGATAATTAAGTTTGTTACAGACATACGAAAATCAGAATATTATGCCAGATCCTGGCTTTTCTTGCCAAGCTGGAAGATTTAACAAACCTGGACACAAAATTTTACTCGGCAGCCATCTAAGGGAGCCCAGTAAATCAGCTTCCTTTGGATAAAACAGGTTTCTTCTGAAAGCTAATCCTACCAGCCCACCTACCTCATTTAAATTATCTATGTGTTTGATTTGGGGGCCCTGCTCTTAGGAAATTCCTCTAGAATATCTAGAGGATGCACGGAGTAAATGTCTGAGAAAAAAAGATCTTTGGATCAAATTTTCAGTAAATGTTATGTAAATTGTTACAATGATCCATTCACATTTTCAAATCAAGTTCATTTTGTCTCAACAGGCAACAAACTGTCAGAAGGCTTCAAGGCCATAAAGACCATGTAGCCCAGGGATCTCAGCCCTGACTGAGTGCACCTTAAAAACACCCAGGGGTGTGGAGGCGGGGAGGCATGGATATTCAGAACTTAGTTCATAGAGATGATGTTGTATATATAATCTTCATAAGTAACAGCTAAGCTCTTATAAGCTTATAAGCATTCTAATGTATACAGATTTTATTAATTTTGTATGTAAACCAGTATTTTTAAAAAAAGTTTATGAGTTGTGTTGTTGTTGTTATGTGCCTTTGAGTTGCTTGTGACTCATAGCAACCCTATCCATCAGTCATTCTGATCAAGGATACGTTACCAGGTCCTTGAACAGAATGGGGGAGAAATGGAAAACAAAATTCAAATTCCTGAAAAAGACCAGACTTATTGAACTAGAGGAACTCTCAAGACTATTACCTAAAATCTACTTTGAACTTGGAACCAACATTATCCGGAGGTTGCCTAATGACAGATAGATTTATAACACCCATAAATAATCTTCTCTTTTAAATAATCAATGACATGTGACCAGACAGTTGACCTTTACTTACAAAGATGAGAAGACATGGATGGGAAGGGAAGCTAGATCAAGGGAAACAGAATGGAAATAAGGAAAAGTTGATACACTGGAAAATTGTAATGGATGCCACAGAACAATTTATACAATGTGAAACAGGACCCTCTTTGCTGAGTAAACTTTTACCTAAGACATAATAAAATATTAAAACACACTGGATGGCTTTTGTTTTTTCTTTGGTCCCTTCTTTGGAGCCAAGGCTTTTTGGTATGCTGCTCTGTAGCTCTCAACCCTCACTGCTCTTTCACACTAGATGATTTTAACCGATATTGTTATGTGCCATCCAAACACCATGAAAAACAGATTGAAATCTTGACCTATCCTGCACCATCCTCATGCTGTCCATCATGCCCAAATCATTGCTGCAGTCATTGTCAATTTGTCTCATCGAGGGTCTTTCTCTCTCTCCCTGACTCTCTACTTTCCCCAAAGAGATAAAAATCTAGTATGTATAGAAATGGGTAAACTTTTACCCTCGACAGAATAAAATATTAAAATACACGGTGGTGTCTTTTTCCAAAGATGAACCACTTCTGACAACATGCCCAAAGTATTGAGAGACAGTTTCATCATCTTTCCTCCAAGACAGATTTGTTTATTATTTTGGCATTTTTAATTTATTTTTTTTTTTAGTGCATAGAATATTAAACACTCTTGGTCAACACCACAATTCAAAGGCATCTATTCTCCCTCTCTAACTTCCACATGCATAGGAAGCAACTGGAAAATACTATGGCTTGGGTTAGCATCCAAGAGGTCCTTGGGAGCCCTAAATCCTTAAAATTGGGCTCCCTGGGGTGAAATGTACCTTCATCTGGCTTTGCCCTGCCCTGCCAGTCAGCCTTCTTGCACAGTTGACCAGAGGTCTACATTCTAAACAACTTGCTGTTCATGAGACTCGAATTACACCATGCTGTTAGCCCTTACACATCCTTAGTGGTTCGTGCCTTCAGAAATGTCCTCAGCTCGTTAAATGTCACTTCCTACAAGATACCTACAGCCCTGATGATCCGATAGTTAAGTGCACAACTACTTACCAAAAGGTTGGTGGTCATGCAAAGGAGAAACAGGTAGATCTACTCTCATAAAAATGACAGCCTGGAAAATCCTAAGGAGCAGCTCTACCCAGTCACAAGGGGTCACTGCAAGTCAAATATTGGCATGATGGCACCTAACAACAAGGTGTCTTATCTCATTTCATCACCACCCACCCTCAGTCAGAGAGGGGGTCTTATTCCTCTGAGCCCTGATAATAAGTCGTTTGTAGCTTTCTTTATTCTGTGCCACTTTGTATAACTTTGTGCCACAGATGCTTCTTGTCTATATATACACTGCTGTTTTCAGTTGCCAGTTGAGTCAGCCTTGCTCATGACAACCTTATGGATGCCAAAATGAAATACAGTGCCACCCTGTGTCTTCTTCCAGCACTACATAGGGCAATATTCTGTTGTGATTCCTAAGACCTCCATTAGCTACCTTTTGGAAGTAGATTATCAAGCCTTTCTTCTTAGTCTTTGTCTGGAGGCTTAATTGAAACTTATCTACCATTTGAGAGAGCATATTAAATACAGGTACATAACTTTAGTGTCCTGGTGACACACAAGTCATTGCCATGTGACTGACAGGTAGTCATTTCTATACTTAGTAAATTTTTATCTCTCTGTGGCTAAGAAATGGAGCCTTCAATATTTAATCACCCTAATACAATGACTAGGAAACAGATATTTCAAGATGTCAATAAAATGAATTCATTTTAATTGGATTAAATGGCTAGAGCCATTAGTGTCACACTTTACAACATGGCCCACAGATTTTTAAAGTTAGGTGAACCTTTTGCTTTGCTATCTCACTACAAAGTTGAGTGGGGGCTGGGTATTCATTTAAGACATGGACATTTTACAGTAAAGAGTCTTCTCCTAAAATTCATTCTGGGTTGGTAGCAGAAGAGAAATTTGTTGGATCTTCTTCCAGCCTTTCTCTCCACTACAGGATCAACAGTCAACATTATGATAGAGACAGGATTGGAGCTGTCAATTATTTCATCTTGCGTGGATCAACAATCAACACCCTTGGTACCAGCAATCCGGAAATCAGGAGACGTATTGCATTGGGCAAGTCTACTGCCAGGGACCTCTCCAGAATGCTGAAGGGCAATGTCAGATTAAGACTACGGTGTGCCTGATTTGGACCATGGTCTTCTCAGTCATCTGCAATGCATCAAAGGCCTGTAAAATAATAAGGATGGTAGAAGAAGAATTGATGCCTTTGAGTTGTGGTGTTAGAGAAGAGTACAAAATATCCCATGGGCTGCCAATAAACCAAACAGACATGTCATGGAAAAATTTCAGCCAGCCTGCTTCCTGGAAGCAAAAACAGTGAAGCTTCATCTTTCATACTTTGGACACATAGCTAGGTGAGGCTATTCCTTGGGAAAGGACATCATGCTTGGAAAACACAGAGGGTCAGAGAAGGAAAAGACGACATGCCCCCAATGAGACAGATTGATATGGTGACTTCAGCAATGGGCTCTAGTGTGTCAGAGATGATGAGGATGGCACAGGATAGGTTAGGGCTCAGCTTGGCTGTACATAGGGTTGCTATGAGTTGTATTTGATTCAACAGCACCTAATAACAACACAAACCATAGAGAATCACACTGGCAAACTCAAAGGCCGAGCCTCTCTAACAGTTCAAATCTACTAGCAGCTCTAGGAGAAAAGATAGGCAGTCTTCTCTTATGTGATTTACAGTCTAGGAAACCAGCTGGAGGGTCAGCTATCAGTCAGTTCCAAGTCCAGGGAAATGAATATTGTTGGTTTGACTCTGTGCAATCAAACTAAGGATGGGGTTCTTCTAGTCAGGAACCTGGAAATGTTAGGAAAGGAAGGGGAGAATATCATATTAGAAACCAAAGGTCACGGATCCTTTTTACAACCCAAGAAGGAATATTAAAAGACTAAAATGCAGGGGAGCTCTGGTGGCCTAGTGGCAAGAAGCTGCACTGCAATCCCAGAGATATGTGGTTCAAATCCACCAGATGCTCTGCCGGAGAAGGAGGGGCCATCTCCTCCTGTACCAGTCAGATCCAATTTGACGGTATACACACACAGAAAATAATAAAATAAAATTTAAAAAAGTCTAAAATGCATTGCCCTTGAGTCAGAACTATCTCATCATTGGCGGTGAGTTTCTGAGATTATAAACACAAGGAAAGAGATAGCCTTTCTCCGGTGGAACCACTGGTGGATTTGAACAGCCAGATGGGCACATGGTCTTAGAGTTAGCTGCTCAATTCCCTGTGAACTGTCACCACTGCCACAGACCTTACTCCAACCTATCCAATGAATGAGAGCAGAGCTGACCTATAGTAGATATTCAATAAATGATGTTGCCTCTTAAATTGTCTGGCCAAATCCAAGTACTATATTAGGAAGATAGTTGGAGCCCTCAGGAGCACCCAAAGACTTCAATCATTGGTCTTCACAGAAAGCTTCAGGCAGCAGTGCTTCTTGTTTTCCAAATACTAGAGCCATTTAAGACACCACAGAGAGCTATGGACTCCCTCCTCCACAAGGTACACACAGGCACAAGTGCATAGGCACATAGGTATATTCCAAGTGCCTCGTGGTCCCACTGAAACTCACCATTGATAAGCCCAGGTTAAGAACCTCTTTGCCATGTCAAGCGACCCTGTGCACTTACCCTAAGTGATCATGCAGAGTGGAGCACGATGGGGCACCTGGCTACCTAAGCAGCAGGCATTCACTTCCTGAATTGTGTATTTTCTGCTTTTCAAAGTCTCTGCGTAACATAAATGACTTGAATGCAACTGCTCATTTAAAAAGAGGCCCAGGTGGTGCAATAGTTAGACTTTTAGCTTCTAGTGGAGAGGTTGGCAGTGGGAATCTACCCATCAGCCTGGGGTGGAATGATCTCCTTTCAGAGGCTGGCTTTTCTTTTACTGCAGAGCAGGGGGGATGGAGTGATGATCTGGCACATTTGAATTGCAGCTGAATGTCAACAGAGCACTTGGGAGTCACAGGAGAATATAACCAGATGCCTGGTGAGTGTGTGAATCCTATTTGTGCATTACACTGTGGTCCTCTGCGCCAATACCACACTCCAAACAAGGAAATTAAATTAAGCATTGTTTAAAATGTCTCAGACAATAATATAAATTTGTATTAAATGAATTTAGTGTCATTTTCTTGTTTGGAGTAGAAGATGGGAAAACACTGGAGTGATGGCAAGAGTAAATAGCTAACTCGGTTAATCTTATTGAAGGAGAGGATGGAGCCACAAAAGTGACTTTTGTGTGTGTTTGGTTAATATTTTACTGAAAATTGCTATTAGCTCTAACTGATCTGAATCCAAATCTACTGTGTAATATAGCCAACAACTTAATAGCTGAAGTGTGGGTGTGGAGGGTCTGACACCTTGCTATTCAATGATTTAGAAAGAATGATAGAGGTAAAGGGCTGGAGTTTGAGATTTAAAAATTTAGTCAAAGGAAAATCAAACCCAAGTAAGGTAGTGAGGTAGTTAAAAGACCGTAAGCCTGAGGCAGGAAATAGA
The DNA here is from genome assembly GCF_000299155.1 of Elephantulus edwardii. NCBI lineage: Eukaryota > Metazoa > Chordata > Mammalia > Macroscelidea > Macroscelididae > Elephantulus > Elephantulus edwardii. The sequence goes on along the minus strand of NW_006399890.1, from coordinate 1,656,722 downwards.
AGGTCCAGATTGGATAGGCTGGGGACCTAATCAGCTTATTTTATTTTATTTTGTCCTTTCAGAAAGGACTAAGAGACTATTTGGAAATGGGATTAGTGAATCTAAAGTCAAATTCCATCCCTGTCTTTCAAGAGTCTTAGTTCTAGTAGTTCTTCTCATCTTTCTAGACTCCATAATACATTACTATATGTCCCATGCATGGCTAGAAAGAGAAGGGATAAAGTTCCCATCCTGCCTCCATCCTGGAGTACAATTTTTGTTTGAGATATCTTTTTTTCTAAGCTTGAGAGGGAAAGGACTTTTTTCCCCTCTTCGTTTCATGAGGCACAGGGGAGTTTTATTAGCAGGTAGTCACCGGAGGATGCCATGTTGAGCCCTTGTCTCAGAGCCTGGGCTACCTTGTCCATTCTTATTTTGCATTCAGTGTGGCGGAGTCACTGAGAACAGTCAAAGCTGCCCCCACAGCTGCTGGGGTTTGTTCACTAGCAGAGACAATCTGAGCAGGGAAATGCTGGCAATCTATGGTTCTATTATTCTTCCCTAAGATAGCACAAGCTTTGGTCAGCAGTGCAACTGATACACCACCAGAGCTCCATTAACTAAAGCTTTGGAATCTGACAGGTTGATGCTAGACTGCTGACTTTACCACTTTCAACTAGGAACCTTCATTTACTTATTGTAGAAAATCAGAGTTATTTTGGAGGACCAAGGAAATAATATTTGCAGTGTTTTAGCTCTCGGCAGTGTTGGAAAATAAAAAATCCACTTTTATTATAATAACCACTTACGTAGATTCTCAAATTCCAATAATTACTTATGTAGATTCTCAAATTCCATCTAAAAAAATTAGGACTGTATATAAGAACTGCAAACCTTCTTTAACTATTGAAGTTCTATCTTACAGACCCAAAGGAATTCCTGATAACTTATAGTATAAAAAGGAGCAATTAAAGATAGAAACCAGAGCAGAGACTATTTGGGGAAGCAGAGGAAGTTGGTCTTCCAGGAACTCTCTAAAAAGATTTAATTAATGTTTTGATGTTTGATTTTTGCTTTAAATTTCTAGGAAGCTAAGATAAGGAAGAAAATAGTTTCTGTCGTAGTTATATAGCACATAGCGTTAAAACACAGATAGAAGAGCAGTGCTCAGAGAAGACTTTCTTCTTCTGTCAGTTCTAGGAAAAAGTCACTGTCTCCTTTCAGAATTTGTAGGCCTCTGTGTGTGAGTAGCTATCTTCCATGAGTCTAGGAGGTTCCCAGCACAGGGATCCCAGGAAAAAAGGACATGCTTTCTTCCCATCTTTTATCTCCTGGGGGAAGGTACATTAATCTCTCCACCCCCCCCCCACTACTTTTATCTCTTGGAAGACACAAGGTGACAGAAGAAACTCCCCTTTTTTGGCCATAACTTGAGAAAAGATATTGCATCTTTTCTTAATCCTGTCTCATCAGTATAAATAAAAACCTCATTGCCCTCAAAATGGAATTGATGGCACCATTTTTACCTTCTCCACATGTGGTCGGTCACTTGGCATCCCTCTCAGACCATGCAATAAAGGTCTGTTCATTTCTTGGGACCAGCTTCTTTTTTTCCTTGCCCTTGTCCTCAATTCTTTTTCTATCTAACATATAATTAATTGACTGATGGGAAATCAACCTAACTGGGAAGAATGGCCAGTCATAGGCCAAAACTTCCTTTCCATTACTTCACAACTGGCTAACCCAGAGAGCAAGCATACCTGTCAAGGTCACTAAAGCTCATCGGCAGCCAGTAGGCAACCCGAAGCCTACTTGCTTTTTTTTTTTTTTAATTAATCCCAGAACACTTGATCATTCTAATGTGAAACTTATACTTGGACCAGGAAGCAGTCGTCAGAACAGAGCAAGG
>NW_006399890.1:1648912-1649873 GCF_000299155.1 Elephantulus edwardii | reverse complement strand
GGAGACAGTGAGATTGGCACAGGATAGAGCAGGGTTGAGGGCTGTGGTACATAGGGTCGCTATGAGTTAGAAGCAACTCGACAGCACATAACAACAACAACAACAACAACAACATTCTTTTTAGCATAACCAAATCTGTTCATTAATCAAAAGCAGAGGCAAAGACAACACAGAGAATAATTACATCAGGTTACAAAATAGTGGACAATCTCACAAGCTTGAAAATCATGTCCTTACCCAAACTGGCATATATTTTTTGAGGGACATGATACAATCCATGACAGGTTCCACAGTTATCCTCCTTGCTAAACACATATATATAACTACAGAGAAAAGGTATTTGACTGTGTGGACCAAAACAAATTATGGCTAACAATGAGAAGAATGGGAATCCTAGAGCACTTAATTATTCTTATATGAAAACTATACCTAGATCAAGAAGTTGTTGTTCCAAAAAAGTAAGGGAAAGATGTATGGTTTAAAATTAAGGTGTGCATCACAATTTTATCCTTCCTCCGTATCTTTTCAATCTGTATGCTGAGCAAATAATTTGAGAAGGTAGACCTATAAAGAAGAATACGGTATCAGCATTGAAGGAAGACTCACCAACCATCTGTGTTATGCAGATGACACAATGTTGTTTTCTGAAAGTGAGGAGAACTTGACATGCTACCTGCAAAAGGTCAAAGACTACAGCCTTTACACATAGACCAATGGAATAGAGTAGAGAACCCAGAAAAAGACCCAGCTATGGTCAACAGATATTCAACAAGGAAATAAACTCATCAAATGGGGAAATGATAACCTCTTCAACAAATGGTGCTGGCAAAACTGGGCAGCTGCTACCTGAACAAATCTGAAACAGGATCCACATCTCACACCATACAAAAAAAGTCAACTCTTCTTACTATTTCTTAGTTGTTGGAATGGACGGAAAACCTCATAAGCAGTTCCTTACTTC
>NW_006399890.1:1646042-1647883 GCF_000299155.1 Elephantulus edwardii | reverse complement strand
AAGGCCCTGTATGAGGTGGATTGATTCAGTGACTGAGATAATTGGGATGGGAGTGTCAGAGACAGTGCGATTGGCACAGGATAGAGCGGAGTTTAGGGCTGTTGTACATAGGGTCGCTATGAGTCGCAAGCGACTCGACGGCACATAACAACATTTTAATGAAAGTTTACAGAGACTTTGTATTTCCATTCGTTCATTGTTTTACTTTTCTCCCTGCCCACCCTCCACCCCAATTAGCTTTTCTCTATGAAAAGTAAAAGAAAAAACTCTTTCATTGTTATTCAAACCCTCCTGTCCCCACAAATCCACTCCACTATGCTATCTTTGTTCTGGACTCCTCTCATACCAATAATATCTAATCATATATCCCTTTTAAACAGTTCTCTCCTTCATCTGTTCCAATGCAGTATACATTATTTATCCCCGCTATCTCAGTCTCCCCCCAACATCTATGCCAGTCCTCTTTTATAACAGTGGCATTATGCCACATTTGTCTTTTTGTGACTGAGATATTTTATTCAGCATAATGTCCTCAAGGGTCATTTATTTTGTATAATATTTCATGAGTTCCTTGTTTTTCAATGCCACATAATATTCCATTGTGTGAATATACCAAAGTTTCTCTACCCATTCGTTTGTTGATGGGCATTTGGTTGTTTGCAACTCTTTGCTATTGTTAACAAAGCCGAAATAAACATAGGTATGTATGTATCTGCTTAGGTTGCAGTTAGGATTTCTTTAGGGTATATTCCCAGAAGTGAAATTGTTGAGCCAAATGGTATTTCTATTTGCAACTTTTTGAGAAAGTGCCATACTGCCTTGCGTAGTGGTTGCACCATTTTACACTTCCACCAACAGTGAATAAGAGTTCCAGTTTCTCCATAACCTTGCCAGCATTTGTTGTTTGCTGTTTGGTTAAATTTTGCTATTCTTGCTGGGTTGAGATGATATCTCATAGTTGTTTTGATTTGCATCTCAGAACTAGGGATTTTGAACATTTCTTCATGTGCTCATTGGCCATCTGAATGTCTTCTTTGCTGAAGTGTCTGTTATATCCTCTGCCCATTTTTAAATTGGGTTGTTTACCTTTATCTTGTTGTGGAGCTTGAGTATTTTTAGCAGCCTATGCTACATGACTGAACCAAGAGCCTACTTAGACTCTTTATTAGTATGGCTTGTACTCTCCAAAATAGGCCAAACTTCTCCCTTTCTGTCTTATCCTTCTCTCCTCTCAACTTTACTACTAGGTTGAAGGCCATTTGCCATTAGAATCTGATAACATCCAACACTGGCTTCAAGTCTCTACTTCCTAAGACCATCCTTCCACCTAAGGCTATCACCCCTCTGACTGAGAAATGTTTCGTAGACTGCCTCATCACCATCTCCTAAGCAACTACTCAAGAACATGTGAAAAAGATGATGACTCGACAGCATATAACAACAACAACAATGCACACCCATGTTTATTGTGGCTTTTTTGACAATAGCAAAGAGTTGGAAACAACCCAAGTGCCCAGCAACAAACGAATGGATAGAGAAGCTATGGTACATTCACACAATGGAATACTATGCTGCATTGAAAAACAAGGAACTCATGAAAGATTATACAAAATGGGTGACCCTGGAGGACATTATGCTGAGTGAAATATCTCCATCACAAAAGGACAAATATTGTATAGAGCCACTATTGTAAAACAGGACTGACATCAGGGTCGAGAAAAGACAGAAATGAAGGTGAAGAATGATATATATTGCATTGAAACAGATAAGGGAGAGAACTGTTTAAAAGGGATATATGAATGTCATTACAGAATTCTTACAGTATTCTTGTCATTACAGAA
>NW_006399890.1:1622513-1642034 GCF_000299155.1 Elephantulus edwardii | reverse complement strand
TCTCTGTAAATGTTCATTAAAATTAATAAAATTTAATAATTAAAAAAGAGCTATTAAAAAAAAGTCAACTCAAGGTGGATCAGAGGCCAGGCACTAAAGCCCCAAATGATGAAGTTTGTCTCAGAGACAAACTGGGATCAAGCCTAAATGGCCTAGTCCATTGTATAAGGAGACTGCCAAATACAACTAGAAATACACGATCTGGAGACAATAAAATTGATAAATGAGACCTTCTAAAGATTAAATCCCTGTGCTCATAAAATAACATTTTCCAATAGAGTGAAAAGAAAACCTACTGACTGGGAAAAAAAAACATTTGGTCATACCATTTCAGACAAGGGTCTTGTGTCAAAAGTTTTCAGAATCATACAGGGCCTCCACAAGAAAAATACTGATCACACAATTACAAAATGAGTAAAAGGCATGGAAATAATTTTCTCAGAAGAAGATATTCAGATGGCCAACAGACACATGAAGAAATTTTAAAAATCACTGGCAATACAAGATATGCAAATCAAAACCACAATGAGATACCATCTCATGCTAGTAGCCCTGGCAAAGTTTAACAGGAGAGCAAGTCATAAATTTTGAAGAGGATGTGATGAGATAAGAACTCTTATACACTGTTGGTAGGATTGTAAAATGGTACAACCACTCTGGAAGGCAGTTTGGTGCTTCCTCAAAAAGTTAAACATAGAAATTCTATATGACCCAGATATTACACAACTTGAAATATTCCCAAAGAGAATGAGAACTGAAGCACAAATGAAGACCTGTACACCAATGTTCATAGCAGTGTTATTCACCCTTGCAAGAACATGAAAACAGCCCAGATGTCCAACCACAATTGAATGGATTGAGAAACTATGGTGTATTCATACAATGGAATACTATGCAGCACATAGAAGTAATTTTGTAAATTACTACCTAACTGGGAGGGAGGGACTGGAGATCACTATGCTAAGAACTCAGTCCCATGAGGACAAACACTGTATAAGACCATTACTGTAGAATGAGTATATGGAACCAAAGTGGGGGCTGGGGGGTGGGAGCAGAGGGCTGAGGATGGACAGGGGGTGAGGATGACATTAATCATAGGTTCGCAAAATTTGATGGGTGTGTGTGTGTGTGTGTGTGTGTGTGTGTGAAGGAAATGGGAAAGATCCAGTGTGAAAAACAATGTATTCAAACTTCGTAAATAAATCAGTATAACATTTTAAAAACCAAAAGCAGACAAAATTTTCTATCTAAATTCTCTTCCAATTTAGTTTCATAATAAATTTTCTTACAATTAAGAACAACAACAACAACAATAAGACTATAACCTTCAATATGGATTACATCTCAACACAAAGATGGGTCAGAGGGTCATAGTCAATATTCTGGAGTACTGGCTGCCAGCTCAAGGCTATAAGCCTCCAGCGAGGGGGAAAAAGAACACAAATCCTCACCACTAAACTGATAAGCAATATTAGTATAGATGGAGAAAAGATTGACATTTTCAACTATTTCATCTTCTTTTAATCCACAATCAACATTTGGTACCAGCAGTGAGGAAATCGGGGACTTACTCTATTGGGCAAGTATTCTGCTAAGGACCTCTCCAAATTAATGAGGAGCAATAATGTCAGTTTGGGATTGCAGTGCAGTTTCTTACCACTAGGCCACCAGAGCTCCAATAATGTTAATTTGAAGACTAAGGTATGCCTGATTCAGGCCAGATTTTGTTTTGGGTTGGTTTGTTTGTTTCCAATCACTTGCTATGCATGTGAAAGTTGGACAATGAAAAAGAATTGATGCCTTTGAGCTGCAGAGTTGGGAGAGTATCGAATATCTTATGGACTGTCAAAAGAACAGGTATGTCTTGGAGTAAGTGCAGCCAGAGTGCTTCTTGGAGGCAAAGATGGCATGATGTTAGGAGAGGCTATTCCTTGGAAAGGGATTAACATGCTTGGAGGGATGAAAAGTCAGTGAAAGAGAGGAAGCCCCTCAACCAGATGGATTGACACAGTGACGGCAGCCACGGGCTCAACATGTCAGAAATGATAAGTATGGCACAGGATAGGACAGGGTTCAGAACTGTTGTTCACAGAGTTGCTATGAGTCATACTTGATTCTGTAGCACCTAGCAACAACAATAACAATTTCTAGGATAACTTTATGAAGTGGTTTCTTGAAAAAGTATGAGTAAGGAGATATACTTTTCACTATGGTTTTAAATATTCATAAAGGATTTTCCCACCCACCTCTATATACCATGAGGTCATAATGCTCATAGCTAAATTCTGGCTGGGGGTTAGGGAACACCAACTAAGATAATGCAGTACTATGGGTACACCTTATTTAATTGCACTTCACTATATTGTGCTTCATAGATACTGCATTTTTCACAAATTAAAGATTTGTGGGAACCCTCTATTAAGCAAGTCTGTCAGTGGCATTTTTCCAACAGCATGTGCTCACTTCATGCCTGTGTATTACATTTTAGTAATTTTCATAATACTTCAAACTTTTTCATATTGTTATTACACTTAGTAGACTGTAGCATAACATAAACATGACTTTTATATGCACTGAGAAACTAATGTTCATTATTTGAACCAATGTTCAATGATTTGCTTAATTGCAATATTTGCTTTTTTTTGCATATAGTGGTCTAGAGCCAAGCCACAATATCTCCAAGGTATGTCCATATATATTTGTTGCTCTCTCCTGCTTCTGTTTACTAAAGTAGGAGAATTAGATGACTTAAAAGAATGGATAATGAACATACCCTTTAGTTCTGTCATAGTTGTTGAGTTAGAAACATCCCATTCCTAGCTTGGAGGAAATCCTGAATCTTGGAGTGAGATCACATCAGCAGATAATCAGAAGGTCTGGAGACATTAAGCCTCTAAATTCTATTGAAACTGTCCTGACAACAAAACCAGCTCTTCTACTAACAGGCCTGATTGACCCAAATTTGTTTAAAGCGTCTTTGTATGAGATTTTACGTGTTGCAAAGCCTGAAGCATTGTCTGGGGAAAATGTCTAGGTTACACTGCAAGATGGACTAGGGGGAGGGTGGGAGGGGGAAGGAAGAAATTGTGCAACAATATTAATTTTTTTAAGTGAATGAAGATGAATAGGGAGGAAAATATGCAACAATGAATGAATGAAAAGCCAACTTTTCTGTAAACTCATTATAAGCACAATAAATTAAAAAAAGAAGGGGATGGAAGAAGTACCCCATAGTTGATCTTATTACATTTCCAAGGCCATAAATTGCCCGGGAGGAGATTGCCTATCTTTCTTCATCAGAGCCACTGATAGATTCAAACCCCTGGGGAGGCACAGCCTATGGATTTAGCGGTGTGACTTCCTAGGGACTATAAAACTTTTATGAGCTCTCTAAAATTCTTTGGTTTGTCCTGAATCTTTGTCATTGTTTGACAAAAATTTTCAATAACTATGTATAGTGACAATAGTTGACAGCAATAGTTAAAAGAAACTCTGGTCATGCCAAGGGTTAAACATTGGCCTGCTATCCAAAAGATTAGTAGTTCAAATCCAAAATCCACCCTACTGGAGAAAGATGAGGCTATCTGCATCCCTAAAGATTTACAGCCTTAGAAACCCTCTGGAGTAGGTTACCCTATCCTACAGGACTTTTATTAATTGAAATTGTTTGAATCAATTCAATGGCAATGAGGTTTTTAAGTTAAAAATCAGAGCTGTTTTCTTTAGCCAAATATGAGAGCTGTAAGGAAGCATGGCAGACAATGCCTTATTTTATTAGCTGAATATATTGAAAATATTAGCACATCAATTCAGTAAAGATAAAGAAAAAGATAGGGGGAAAAAAAGAGAAAACATGAGCAAGAATTTTCACATTAACAAGGTTAACAAATAGCACAACCATGAGATTGTGGCATGGTTTATGAAATTATAGCGCCAAAAACATTTTACTAATTAATTCATAGTTGCCACTAAGCATATAAATCAGTCACTTACTCATGGAAGTGATTCTGATAATCATTGCCATAATTTTGATACACAAACATGAATTGTAATGTTCTAAAGAAACTTGGGAATATATACATTCTCTTGTTGGTTTTGCTGTTCTGTGTCCTCAAGTCACTTGTGACTCATAGTGATCCTCTTTGTACCCTGTCCTATCCTGAGCTGATCTCACTGCCTTTGACATGTCTACCCCCATTACCCCATTTACTGTGTCAATCCACTTAATCTAGGGTGTCCTCTTCTGCACTATCCCTCCATCTTTCCAAGAATGGAATGATTTCCTTCTCCAAGGACTGATCCCTCCTGGCTATGTGTGCAATGTATATGAGAGAGAGCTTCAAAATCCTTGCTTTCAATGAGCACCCTAGTTTTACCCTCTCTAGGACAGATCTGTTGGTTTTTTCTTGGCAATCCATGGTATGTTCAATATTCTTCTCCAGCACCACAAATCAAAGACATTGATTCTTTCTCTTCTATCATTCTTATTCATTGTCCAGCTCTCTAATGCATAGCAAGTGTATCAGACTTCAGACTGGATCAGGTGCACCTTAGACAGAAATCATTGCTCCTTGGTACTCTGGAGAGGTCTCTGAAAGCAGACTTTCTCAATGCAATTAATCTTTTGACTTCTTGACTACTGGTACCAAGAATGTTAATTACGGAGCCAAGCAAGCTGAAGTTGTTAACATTCTCAATCTCTTCTCCATCTTTCATAATGCTGTCAATTGGTCAGTGGTGAGAATCTTTGTACTCTTGATGTTGAGCTTCAATCCATATTGAAGACTTCAGTCCTTGACCTTCTGCAACAAATGTCTCAAATACCAGATGTGAAAACTAGGCCAAGTGCTGGTTGTGGAACAGACCATCAACACTCATATGCAAGTTCAAACTGAAGCTAAAGGAAATGAAATCAAATCCACAAGAACCAAAGTTTGACCTTGAGTCTATCCCACCTGAAATTTTTTAAATCATCTCAGGAACAGGTTTGAGGCCTTGAATACTAATGAGCAAATAGCAGATGTTATAACCCAAGAAAATTAGAACTGAATCCCAAATGGAGAATTCTACACTAATGTTCATAGCAGTGTTGTTCACTATTAATAAACATGGAAACAGACCAAACATCCAACCACAATCAAATGGATTGAGAAATTGTGTACATTCACATGATGGACACAGCATGCAGGAACAATGACTTTATAAATCACTACGTAAAACTTGGGAGGACTGGAGAGTATTGTGCTAACTGACCTAACTCAATTCCATAAGGACAAATAGACCATTATTGTAGAACGTGTATGAGGATTTAAGGGGGGAGGGAGCTAAAGGGTAAGGATGTGGAGTGGAGGTGGTTAATCATAGAATTGCATTATTTGATGGGTGAGGGGAGGAGTGGGTAAAGAAAATGGGAAGGATTTTGGTGTGAAAAACAATGTGTATGAAAAACAATGTATATGAACTTTGAAAGTAAACCACCATAAAAGAAAAATTTTATTTAAATAAAATATAAAGAGTAAGAGTTTAGACCCCAGCTACCTGGGTTCAATTCCCATGTCTAACCTATGCCTCTATTTTTTTCATTCATATATTGGGAATCATATATTTGTTATATAGGGTTATTGTGGACATTAAAGGAAACCCTACCTAGAAATCACTTACAACAGAGCCAGGTACGTATGTGTAAACCAAAACTCAACTCTATTGCCATGGAATTAATTCTGAATTATAGTGGCTCCTCTGTAGTAACCCAAAAGAAGAGAGGAGAATTGCTTCATTGGTGCTCCATGGCTGTAATCTTCACAGAAGCGGTTTGCCACATCTTTCACAAAGCAGCTGGTAGGTTCTAACCTACCAGCTATTTGTTTAGAAAGTGAGAATTAATCGTACACCACCAGGACTCCTTACACGCATATAAACTCAGCTCATTGTCATGAAGCCAGAATCAAACCATATTTGACCCTTCACAGGGATTCTGATACAGTAAATCACATGGGAAGAGATTGGCCATCTTTCTCCCAAGGAGGTGTTGGTGGATTTGAACCACCAGAGAGATGGAGCACAACTCCCTCAGACTAGGCCATCAGAGTTCCTCACATGCATATGCTGGCTCAATAAGTAATGTTGCTATTGCTGTTAGTGACTCAACTATAACTCATAGTGCCCAATGAAAAAAAGATCTAAATCCTATCCTTTCCTACACCATTCTCACCACCCTTGATATATAGCCCATTGCTACAATCATTCTATCAATCCATCTTGTTGAAAGTATTTCTTTCTTTTGCCCACACTCCACCTTTCCAAGGGTGATAGATTTTTCCAAGGACTGGCGCCTCCTAACAACATACCCAAAGTATATAAGATAAAGTTTCATCATCTTCACCTCCAAGGAGTACTCTGTATGTACTTTCTCCAAAACATATTGATTTATTCTTTTGGCAGTACTCTTCTCCAACACCACAACTCAAAGGCATCAGTTGTTCTTCTGTCCTCATTAGCCATTATCCAATTTTCAGATGCATAGGAAGTATTTGAAAACACCATGATTGGTGCAATTCCTTCTTTCCAATTCTCCATTAATTTTTAAAGACACTAGTGATTGGAACATGGAATGTGAGCACAGCAAATGTAGGAAAATTAGACATTGTTAAGAAAGAAATGAAAGGCATAAATATTGACATACTAGGCATTAGAGAGATGAGATGGACCGGAATGGGGCATTTTGAGTCAAATGATCATATGATATATTACACAGGAGATGAAATGGTGAGGAAAAATGGAGTTGCTTTCATAGTTAAAAAAGTAATTTTTAGATCCACCTTTAAGTACAACATTGTGAGTGACAGGATAATATTCATACGCATACAAGAAAGTCCAGTGAATACCACTATCATTCAGATAAATGTACCAACAACCAGAGCCAAAGAAGAAGAAATAGATGATTTCTACCAACTTTTACAGTTGGAGATCGATCGCACATGCAATCAAGATACTTTGATAATAATGGGTAACTGGAATGCAAAAGTTGGGAACAGAGAAGAAGAATCAGTAGTTGGAAAACATGGACTTGGTGACATAAATGGAGCTGGAGAGAGAATGATTGAATTTTGCACAATCAATGGCCTGTTCATTGCAAATACGTTTTATAAGAAACATAAACGCAGGTTATACACATGGATTTCACCTGATGGTATGCATAGGAATCAGATAGATTACATCTGCGGATAAAACCTCTGGAGAAGCTCAATATCAGCTGTGAAAACAAGGCCAGGAGCTGATTGTGGAAAAGATCATATGCTCAAATGCAAATTCAAGCTGAAGCTGAGGAAAATTAAACTGAATCCATGGGAATCAAAATATGACTTTGAGTTCATCCCACCTGAATTTCAGAACCATCTCAGGAACAGGTTTGAGGCCTTGAACACTAATGAGCGAAGACCTAATGAATTGTGGGAGGATGTAAAATGTATTATCCAGGAAGAGTGCAAATGCTCATTACGAAGACAGAAGAGAAAAAAAAGACCAAAATGGATGTCAGAAGAAACTCTGAAGATTACACTGGATGGAGTTCAGAGAAGCCAAAGCAAAAGGAAGAATTCAAGATACTAAAGAGATGAACAGAAGATTCTAAAGGGCAGCATGGGATGACAAAGTAAAATATTACAATGAAATGTGCAAGGAGCTGGAGTAGGAAAATCAAAAGGGCTGAACTCGTTCAGCATTTCTTAAGCTCAAGGAACTGAAGAACAAATTCAAACCTTGAGTTGTTATAATCAAGGATGCTTTAGGAAGAATATTAAGTGATCCAGGAAGTATTAAAAGAAGATGGAAAGAATATACTGAGTCACTGTATCAAAAGGAACTTGCAGACACAGAAGAAATTAATGAAATAACATATGAGCAAGAGCCTACAGTGATGAAGGAAGAAGTTCAAGCTGCTTTGAAGGAAACAGCAAAAAATAAGGCCCAGGAATAGATGGTATACCAATTGACATATTTCAGCTAACAGATGCAGCCCTGGACGTGCTCACCAAGTTGTGCCAAGAAATCTGGAGAACAGCCACTTGGCCAACCAACTGGAAGAGATCTATCAAAGAAAGGTGACCCAACAGAGTGTGGAAACTATAGAACAATATCATTGATTTCACATTCAAGCAAGATTCTACTGAAGATTATTCAAAAATGACTGAAATAGCAGATCAGCAGAGAACTGCCAGAAGTCCAGGCTGGGTTTAGATGGGGTCGTGGTACTAGGGATATTGTAGTTGATGTTAGATACCAAAGCCAGATAAAAACATCATCAAAACAGAGAACTGTAGGCCACTATCTCTCATGAACATAGATGCAAAAATTCTGAATAAAATCCTGGCCAATAGAATTCAATGATACATCCAAAAAAGAATTCATCATGACCAAGTGGGATTCATAACAGGTATGCAAGAAAGGTTCAACATAAGAAAACCAATCAGGGTAATTCATCACATTAACAAAGCAAGGGACAAGAACCACAGGATCCTATCAATTGATACAGAAAGGGCCTTTGACAAAATCCAACACCCTTTCCTGATAAAAACCCTCAACAAAATAGAAATAGAGGAGAATTTCCTCAGCATAGCAAAAATCTATATATGCAAACTCAAAATCCAACATTGTTCTCAAAGGAGAGATATTAAAGGCATTTCCCTTGAGAACAGGAACTAGGCAAGAATGCCCACTATCACTTCTATTTAATATTGCATTGGGAGTTTTAGCAATAGCAATAAGACAAGAGAAGGAAATAAGAGGTCTCTAAATTGGCAAAGAGGAGGTAAAATTATCTCTATACACAGATGATATGATAGTATACTTAGAAAACCCTAAAGATTCAGTGAGAAAACTACTGGACATAGTTGACCAATTCAGCACAGAGGCAGGATACAAGATCAACATACAAAAAATCAATTGGATTTCTCTACGATGACAAAGAGAATACAGAACTGGAGCTAAGAAAAACAATTCATCACAATAGCTAATCACAAGATTAGATACTTAGGAGTAAAATCTAACTAGAAACACAAAGGACCTATTCAAAGAAAATTGCAAAACATTATTACAAGAAACAAAAATAGACCTGGAGAAATGGAAGAATACCCCTTGCTCTTGAACAGGAAGACTCAATATTGTCAAAATGACAAATCTACCAAAGACAATCTACATGTTCAATGCAATACAAATACAAATACCAATTCTATTCTTCAACAAGATGGAAAAGGCAATTTCCAGTTTCATTTGGAATGGAAAAAGACCCCAAATAATCAAAATAATCCTCAAAAAGAGAAACAAGGTAGGAGGCATCACACTCCCTGATATCAAATCCTACTACACTGCTGTGGTAGTCAAGACAGTGTGATACTGGTACAATGATAGACACATAGATCAATGGTATAGAATTAAGAACCCAGAAATCAGACCATCTACCTATGGTCAACTGATATTTGACAAGGAGATGAAATCAGTTAAGTGGGGAAACAATAGCCTTTTAAACAATTGTTGGCAAGACTTGAAACAAAACCCAACTCAAAGTGGATCAAGGACCTTGGACTAAAACCAAGTACTATAAACTTTATCAAAGAAAAGCATGGAAGACCTCTAGAAGCCCTAATCCACCACATGAACGGTCTTCCAAGCATCCTGAAGAACTTATAACCAGGAGAGGATAAAATAAAATCCCTATGCACATCAAAAACTTCTTCAACAGGATAAAAAGGAAAGCCATAAATTGGGAAAGAATATTTGGTAATGATACGTCTGATAAGGGACTTATAGCTAGAATTTAAAGAACACTCACGCACAACAAGATAAAGGCAAACAACCCAATCACAAGATGGGTACAGGATATGAACAGACACTTCCCAAAAGAAGACATTCAGATGGTGAACAAACAAACACCTAAAGAAGTGTTCAAAATCCCTAGCTCTAAAAGAGATGCGAAACAAAACAACTATAAGATATCATCTCACCCTAGTAGGAATAGCAAATTTCTGGTAATAAGAGACATGCAAATCAAAACCACAATGAGAAAAAATAAACAAAAAACCCTCAAGAAACTACAATGTGATACCATCTCACTCAGTAACAGTGGCAAAGTTTAATAGGGCAGCAAGTAATAAATATCGGAGGGGATGTGGCAAGAAAGGAACTCTTCTACATTGTTGGTGGGATTGTAAAATGGTACAACCATTCTGGAAAGCAGTTTGGTGCTTGCTCTAAAAGCTGAACATAGAAATTCCATATGACCCAGCTATTCCACTACTTGGAATATACCCTGAGAAAATGAGAACTAAGGCACAAACTGAGATTTGTACACCAATGTTCATAGCAAGAACATGGAAACAGCCAAAATGTCCAACCATAAACAAATGGATTGAGACATTATGGAACATTCACACAACAGAATTCTACGCAGCATGCAGGAGTGATGATTTTGTAAATTATTACTTAACTTGGGAGGGACTGGAGAGCATTATGCTGAATGAACTAACTCAGTCCAACAAGGATAAATATTATATAAAAACATTATTGTAGAATGAACAAAAGAATCCAAGAGGGGTGAAAGAGGTTGGAAGCAGAGGGATGAGGATATGCAGGAGTAAGGGGAATTAGTCATGGGGTTGTACAATTTGATGGGTGGAAGGGTGAAGAAAATTGAAAGAATTTGTTTTTGAAAACAATGTATTCAAATTTTGTAAATAAACTAGTAGGAAAGGGGGGCCATACCTTTCTGCATTCATCACTTTCTCAAAAAGTTGGACATAGAAATACCATTTGACCCAGCAATTCCACTACTGGGTATATACCCTAAAATACCATAACAGCCACCCAAACAGATATATGAACACCCATTTTTGTTATTGCCTTGTTTACAATAGCAAAGAGTTAGAAACAACCCAAGTGCCCATTAACAAACAAATGGATAGAGAAGCTGTGGTATATTCACACAATGGAATACTGTGCAGCACTGAAAAATGAGGAACTCATGAAATATTATACAAAGTGGATGACCTGGAGGACATTATGCTGAGAGAAATATCTCAGTCACAAAAGGACAAATACTGCCTAATGCCACTGTTATAAAACCGGACTGACATTGGGGTTGGGGGAAACTAAGAGAGAGAAATAATGTACACTGCATTGAAACAGATGAGGCAAAGAACTGCCTAAAAGGAATATATGATAGGTATTATTTGCATGACAACAGTCCAGAATAAGAGCTACTTAGTAAAGTGGATTGGAATGAGGGTAGGGAATTGTACAACAATGAAAGAATTTTTTTTAAGAGAAAAATGAACTGATGGAGGGTGGGGTGGACAGGGAGGAAAATGTGCAACAATGAATGAATAGAAATTTAAGTTCTCTATAAACTTTCAATAAAATCTCAATTTTTAAAAAAGAGCAAATACTGCATAACACCACTGTTATAAAACAGGACTGAAGAAAAGGGAATAAATAATGAACATTGCATTAGAACCAATGAAGGGGGAAACTGTTTAAAAGGAGTATATTATTAGGAATTATTTGTATGACAACAGTACAGAATAAGAGGTGCATAGCAAAGTGGACTGGGGGAGGTGGGGAAGATGAGAGGAAATTATGCAACAATGAATGAGGGTGGAAGGACAGTGCAGGAGAGGAAGGCCCTTGATGAGATGGATTGATTCAGTGACTGGAGTAATGGGGGTAGATTTGTCAGAGGTAGTGGGATTGGCACAGGATAGAGAAGAATTTAGAGCTGTTGTACATAGGGCCACTATGAGTCCCAGGCAACTTGATGGCACATAACAACAACAATAGTCGGCACCTCGCCTGGTTTTGACTGCTGATGTTGATCTTCTTCAATGATTCTTTCAATAGATGTAGTCAGCCTGATTCCTGTGATCAGACGAGGTCCAAGTGTATAGTCTTTGGGGTTTTTTTTAAAGTATTTACAATGAATTAATCATTCTATGTGCAAAATTCAATCATTCAATCTCTAGCCTCATTCCTGTTACCAAGTCTTTGATTTTTTGGCCATCAGTCCTTTTTGTTTGTTTCCTACTTTTGGATTCCAGTCAACAATTATTATTCATGCATCATGGTTGCGTCTTCATGATTGCAAGTCAATTTCAGACTTTAAAAAGTTGGTAGAATTCACTGATTTCCTCATCTTTGGCTTTAGTTGCTGGTTCTTATATTTGAACAATATTTGTATTAATAGGACTTCTTGGTATGCACATGGGTTTTTGTTGTTGTTGTTGTTGTTGTTGTGTGCTGTAGAGTGGGGACTAACCCATAACTGACTTTCTAGTGGGTTTTCAGAGACAGTTTCAAGAAGGAGATAGTACACTATTCCTCACACCATCCAGGATAAATCTTAAAAGGTTCTTTTTGGCTATGAATCCAATATCATTCTTCTGTCATAATGGATCATATAATTGTCTGATTCAAAATGGCCAATATCAAGTCTATCTCAGGTCACCGATGTCTAAAATGTCTACCTTTATGCATTCCATTTTATTTTTCACAACTTAAAAGGGTTTTTTTCTCCAGATAGCTATTTCATACATTCTACTTTCAATTATTGGATGTATACAACCATTTCTCCAGATTTTAAGTGACTTCCAATTTTTTACTTTATAAAGAAAAACGTGGCACTGCAGTCCCAAAGGCATGAGGTTTGATTTCACCAGATGCTCCTCTGGAGAAGGAGGGGAAATCTCCAGTGCCAGTCAGATCCAATTTGACAGTACACAAGAAAGAAAGGGAAAAAAAGTGGCATTAAGAAGACTCATTAACAATTTGCATTGCAATGATGATACAGCCCTGCTTGCTGAAATTAAAAAGGCTTGAAACTTTTCTTACAGAAGACCAAAGATTGTAACCTTCACTATAGATTATATCTAAAGACATGTTGCATTGGGGAAATCTGCTGTCAAAAACTTCTCCAAAGTGCTAAAAAGTAATGGTGCCAATTTAAAGAATGATGTGTATGTGCCCTGAAGAACAAATAAGAATGACAGAAGAAGAATCAATGCCTTTGAATCATGGTTTGTGGTTTTGAAGAAGAGTAACAAATATCCCATGGACTGCCAAAAGAACAAATGTCTTGTGGAAAATGCAGCTATGGGTTCCTTAGAGGTGAGGAGGATGAAATTTCATCTCACATACATTGCACATGTTGTTAGTAGGCACCAGTCCTTTTAAAAGGACAACATACTTGGAAAAGTAAAAGGTCATCAAAAGAGGGGAAGACCTCAATGAGATGGACTGACAAAGTAACAAGGGGTTCAAGTATGTCACAGATGATGAAAATGGCACAAGATAGGGCCAGGTTCAGATCTGTTGTTCACAGAATTGACGCAAAGGCACGTAACAACAACAATTTGCATGGGATGAGATTGTTCATCTTTCTCTTATGAAGCTGCTGGTGGATTGGACCCGTGTACTTTGGGGTTGGCAGTGCTGCTCCTTACCGCTAGACCACCAGAGCAAACTGTTCCCCAAAACCACATTCAAAGACATCAATTCTTTTTTATTTTCCTTATATCTTGTCCAACTTTCAGACGCATACAAAATAATTGAAAAATACCATAGCTTGGATCAGGTGCCCCCTTAGCCTTTAAATTGATGAGTCCAGTAGAGAGAAAAAGCTGAATATTTGCCAGCAATATGTCAGCAGGACAAATCAGGGCTGTATAAAGATTAATTTGGGTGGGCAGGGAGAAAAATGCAGCAATGAATGTATGGAGAAAAAAGATTAATTCAGAAGTTTGAAATGAAAAAAATTAAAAAAGAAGATGTTGCAAAATTAGTTCACAGATAAAATCAGGTAGGAATTTCTGGATGGGGAAAACCAAAAAAGAAGAATTTCTGAATGGAATCCTGAGTAGTACAAATGGTTAATGGCTTAACATACAGATAAATAGAAGGTTGGGGGATTGAACTTAGCCAGGGACATTTTGGAAGACAGGACAGCAATCTGAATCTGAAAGGTGACAGCCTTTATACTCTATGGAGGAAGAATCCTTGTTTCTTTCCTTTTGACATTCATTGGTTACCTTTACATGGCATCTGAGAACCTTTGCTTAGAACCAATACACTGAAGTTGGGCTTCTAGCCTTTGAATTTTGAGAAAATATATTTCTGTACTTTAAAACTACTCACTTGTGGTATTTCTGTTATAGAAGCACTAAGAACGTATACAGATACACACAATAAAATGAAAATGAAATTGAGGGGGAAACCCCAATAAACCTCTGTGGAGTAGTTCTACTCTGCACGTATGGGGTCACTGTGAGTCACAATCCACTTGAGGGAAGGAGAGAAGGCAATCCAGGGCACCAACTGGAGCCACATCACTGGGTTCAGCCCTAGCCCCAGGCACTCACCAGCTGTGTGATCTTGGGCAAGTAACCTTCCCTCATGGTGTCCCAGTTTTTTTCTTCCATAAAAGGATGAGAATAGTAGTTCCTCATAACAAGGAATGTTATCAGTACTGTTGTTGGGTCCTGCAGAATAGCTTCTAACTCACAACTACCCAGTCTACATCAGAATAAAACACTGTCCAGCCCTGTGCAATCCTGTTGTTGCCATTGTGTGAAATCATCTTTGTTGAAGGTCTTCCTCTCTTCACTTTACTGAACAAGGCGTTCTTCTGATAACATATCTAAAGAGGTTCTTCCCTTCCAAGGAAGTTAAGGATACACTTCTTCCAAGATAGAGTTGGTCCTTCTGGAAGTCTAACATCGTAATTAAAAGGTATCAGTTCTGTTTCAATCTTCTTATTCATTGTCCAGCTTTCACATGCATATGAGGCAACTAAAAATAGTATGCATCTTAATAGTCAAAACAATATCTTTGCCTTTTTGACACTTTAGAAGGATGCTTTGCATAACACTTGCCCAATGCAATAATGTTTGATTTCTGGACTTCTGCTTCTATTGTTGTTGTAGATAAGCTGTTAAGGGCCATTGAGTCAAATACAAGGCATAGTGACCCTATGAACAACAAAGCTGAACCCTGTCCTATCCTGTACTAACCTCATAATCTCTGTCACCCTTGAGGCCATTGCTGCAGTCAAGGTGTCAGTCCACCTGGTTGAGGTTCTTCCTCTCCTTTACCATCCATCCCTCTACCTTTCCAAACATGATGGCCTTCTCTAAGGAATAGCCCTTCCCTATCAACTTGTTCAAAGTAAATGAGATGAAGCTTCACCAGCCTTGCCTCCAAGGAGCACTCTGGCTGCAACTTCTCCAAGACGTGACAATCAATACTTTTCTTCAACACAACAGTTCAAAAGCATCAATTTTTCAAATGCTGCTTCCATAGGCATTGGTTATATATCCAAGTTATACAAAATCCTTGACAATTTTAAAGTTTTCTCTGTTTTTCATGTTTTTCCTTATTGTTCTAGCTTTTTTGTTTGTTTGTTTTGGTTTTGGTTGTTTTTTTTTTGCTTTTGTTTTTTTTTTAATTATTAATTTTAATAGACATTTACAGAGGTTTTGGATTTCCATTCATTCATTTCCGCACTTTTCT
Organism: Elephantulus edwardii; assembly: GCF_000299155.1. Taxonomy (NCBI): domain Eukaryota; kingdom Metazoa; phylum Chordata; class Mammalia; order Macroscelidea; family Macroscelididae; genus Elephantulus; species Elephantulus edwardii. Next base: position 1,626,482 of record NW_006399890.1, on the reverse strand, counting down.
CCCCTTACTGCTCTAGTTGTAAAAATTCTTATCTTCATTATGTTGAGATTATGAAGGCCATAATCTTTGATCTTAATCTTCACATTAATATGGATCAAACCATATGTGTAACATGTTTAAAACAGTCTTTTTCATGTTTAAACTATATATTTGCTTCCTGCCACTTTGTGGTTGATATTATGTTAGTGATACTGAAGTTGGAAAGCTTGATGGAACTTTCTAACACAGAATTCAAAAGAACAATGGATGAATATTTTCAATGGGTCAAAGACAAACTTGAAGAATGCTAGTATTCTATAAGCAAAAGCCGTATATATTCTACAAGCAAAAGCCAAGTGGAGCTTATAAAAACAATCAAAGGCAATACAAATAAAACAAATGAGGCATTAGAATGAGGACCAGTGTCTCAGATTCTGTCAACATGTTAGAGGGACATATGAACAGAGTTGAAGAGATGGAATACAAAACTAGTGAAATAGGAGATGGAGTTCTCAGCACTGGTATGCTGGAACAAAATGCAGAATAAAAAAATGAAGGAAAAGGAAGAAAGTCTAATAATAATGCGGAACACTACCAAGAGGAACAACTTTCTTGGAAAGGTGGAAGGTTAACAAAAGAGAGAAAGATCCTCAACCAGATGGATTGACGCAGTGACTATACCAATGGGCTCATGTATTTCAGAAATTATGAATACAACACAGGATGAGATAGGATTCAGATTTGTTGTTCATAGGGTCTCTACCTGTTGTACTTGACTAGATTGTCACCTACAACAACAACAACAATGTCTGGGCATGCTTTGGGGCTGGAGTCCCGGCCAGTGAGAGTTCAAAGTTTAGTGAGATTGTCCTTCTTCCAATTAGCCACTGCTATGTACAATGTTGTTGTACAATATTCTCAGCACTAAGCAATATAACTTGCATGTATGATCACAATTAGTCCTCACACTATGAGGTAAGTACTAATGGTTTTTCTTTTTTTTTATTAATTTTAATGAAAGTTGACAGAGACTTTGGATTTCCATTCACTCATTGTTGCACTTTTCTCCCTGCTTACCCCTCCCCAACCCAGTTTGCTCTTCTCTTTGAAAAGTAAAAGAAAATTTTTTTTCATTGTTATACAATTCCTCCTTAAAAGTCCACTCTACTATGTAGTCTTCGTTGTGGACTCTTGTCATGACAATAATGTTGTTGTTATGTGCCAGCGAGTCAGCGACCCTATGTACAACAGCCCTGAAACCTGCTCTGTCCTGTGCTAATCGCACTGTCTCCAAACCCACCCCCCCAATTACCCCAGTCACTGAATCAATCACCTCATAGAGGGTCTTCCCCTCCTGAGCTGTCCCTCCACCCTCCCAAGCATGATGTCCCTCTCCAAGAACCTGTCCCTCCTTACAACATGTCCAAGTATGACAGACGAAGCCTAAGAATCTTTGCTTCCAAGGAACAGCCTGGTTTAACCCTCTCCAGGATGAATCTGTTCATTTTCTTAGCAGTCCCTGGTACACTCAATACTCTTCTCCAGCATCACAGCTCAAAGACATCAATTCTCCTTCTATCCCCCCTAGTCATTGTCCAACTCTCTGACACATAACAAGTGTTTGCAAAAACTATGGCCTGTATCAGACACACCTTAGTCTCCCAGAGTGACCCCATTGCTCTTCAGTACTTTGGAGAGTTTCCTGGCTGTTGGTGCCAAGAGTGTCGGCTGTGGAGCCAAGCAAACTAAAGCTGTGAACAATCTCAGTCTCTTCACCATCCATGCTGATGCTGCCAATTGGCCCAAGACTCAGATGGCAAACAACAAAAAGAACAATTATTGTGGTACTCTAGAATTAATGGATTCATGAATGAAGGAACAATCAACCATTAATAAAAGGTTTGAGTTCTATCAACAGCAAGAATCAAAAATAACCATAGGTGGGGAAATGCAAATGCAGAGTAAAGGGCAAGATAGGAAAGACAAAGAACTTACTTAGAAGCAAATATGAGAATATAGGAATCAGTGATAAGGAGCTGGAAGTGAGATAAAATAAGGTCCACCCAGAAGAGTGCACCTGGCTTTCTCTAGTGCTTTTTTTGCATCTGATGACTTATACCACTTCTTATGCAAAGCTCAATACTTTCAACATTGGGGAATACCTGTGGGAATATGAGGAAAACGATTATTCTCTTTAGAAATACACACCTGTGAAAAACAAGGAACTCATGAAATATTATGCAAAATGAATGACCCTGGAAGACATTATGCTGAGTAAAATATCTCAGTCACAAAAGGACAAATATTGCATAGGGCCACTGTTGTAAAACGAGACTGACATTGAGGTTGAGGGAAGAAAGAAAAGGAGAGGAATGATGTACACTGCATTGAAACAGATGAGAGAGAGAACTGTTTAAAAGAGAAATATGAATGGGTATTCTTGTCATTACAGAAATCCAGAGTAAAGGCTGCATAGTGGAGTAGACTTGGGGGCAGAGCGAGGGAGGGCTTGCATAACAGTGAAAGAGGAAGAGTGAATTGGGGGGAGGGGATGGGGAGGGAGAAAAGTACAACAATGAATGACTGGAAGCCCTAAGTCTCTGTAAACGTTCATTAAAATTAATTTTAAAAAAACTAAAAAAAAAATGCACACATGCAAATGCATGCACAAACAAACATTTCTGTACAAACCCATTGTCATTGATTCTCAGTCATAGAGACCCTACAGGACAGAGCAGAACTTTGTCATAAGGCTCTCAAGGGTGTTGGCGAAGAGCACGGATTATCCCACAGACTGCCAAAAGAATGAAGAATCTGTCTGGGAGAAAGTACAACCCAAGGCTCCAAAAGGCAAAAATGGTGTACATAACTTGTCTCACAAATTTGAACATGTCGTCAAGTGGTACCAGTCCCTGGAAAAGACATTGATGTTTGGAAAAGTAGAAGGTCAGAAATGAGAGGAAGACCCTCAGAGAGATAGACTGACACCGTGACTATAATAACAAGTTTAAGCATGGTGAAGATGGTGAGAATGCTAAAGGACAGGGCAAGGTTTCTGTCGGTTGTCAGAAGGTTACCAAGAGTTGTAGTTGACTCAACAGCATCTAATAAAAACAACAACATTGTTTACAGAAGTGAACTGCCACACCTTTCTCCTATAGAAAGGCTGGGTTTGAACTGCCAAACCTTTTGGCTAACAGACAACTGCTTTACTTGAGGCACCACAATGGCTCCTTATTCTACCATGTCTAGGCTTCTTGGATTCTACCACATGTCAGTGGGTAATACTCCTAGTCTCTATTCAAACCATCAGTAACGTAGGCACCCACAAAGTTCTTTTTCTTTCTCATTGTGGTTAGGTCAGAAGAGACTCATAGCTGACCCTCCTGTGGGTTTTCAGAGGCTGTAATTCATAAAGGAAGAGATTGTCTGTCTTTCTTCTTTGGAGCTGATGGTAGATTCAAACTACCAGAAAAGTGCCACCTTTCGGTTAGCAGTGCAACTCCCTATGTACTGCGCCACCAAAGGAGAGAACAAAGCCACAAAGGGCTGTTCTGCTAGGGCCTGATCACTAAGTGACAAGCCTATCGAGTCTCATGGAAAAAGAAAGCCACCACTCTGACATTTCTTTTTTTTTTTAAAGCAGAAATCTGTTTTATTAATAAATAAACTGCACAACTCTGACTTTAACCTTGTAGCAATTAATGTCAACAAACTTCCTGGGGATCCCACTGCCAGGCCCTCCCTCCTGCACTTGAGGAAAAGGAGTGAGAACAGAATAGGCAAGGTCACTCAGTTATTCCACGGATAAGGCCATGGAGAGCCCACGCAGCCATTTCTGGCCTAGGACTCTTCTTCCAGCTCAGGCTCTTGTCTCACATCTTCCAGGAGCATCTCCAGGTCCACGTCACTGGAAGCTTCGTCTTCGGGGGGAATATGCTCAGCACCCTGAGGTGGTCATTCCTGGGGCCCAGGCTCTTACTTCTCCAT
>NW_006399890.1:1619257-1622383 GCF_000299155.1 Elephantulus edwardii | reverse complement strand
AGAGCGGAGTTTAGGGCTGTTGTACATAGGGTCGCTATGAGTCGCAGGCGACTCGACGGCACATAACAACAACAACAAGGGGGCCAGGACCTTTGGTCCCGTTCTAGCTTTTCTTTCCTTAGACAAACTGGTTACCAAAGATTTGCTTTGGGGAGCTTTAAATTTTCTCTTAGGTCCTGGCTGCTGAGGCTCTGAATTCTCTTGGTCTTGCTCTGCCGTCGTGAGCACAGGAGGAGCTGTGGCTTCATATCCCAGAGATCTCTTTGTCTTCTTTTGCAAGGTTCCAGTGCGTCCATTTACTTGGCCTCTTGGTTGGGTTTTTTGGCTCGTTTTTTGACTGGTTTAGGACTAGGCAAAGTTGGGTCCGGTCCATTGATGAGGATTTTTGTTTTCTTGATGTTGAAATGCAATCCACACCAAAGGATGTAGTCCTTGATCTTCTGCAGCAAGCATTTCAAGTCCTCTTTATTTTCAGCAAGCACAGTTGTTATCCTCTGCACGTACTTACTTTGTTGTTGTTCCACTCTGACATTTCTGAGTTGAAAACCATACTTTCTTCAGGATCATTCCCAAGGCTACTTGTGGTAAAGACAATTCAGTGACAAGTCCTGCAGATCCTAGGACAAAAAGAGAAATAACCCCCAGCAATAGTGTTCCCTGGTGGTAAAAGAATGATGAGACTTATGAGTTTGCAAGTCTTATAATTAGTTTGGTCTTTAACAGAAAACATCATCCTTACAGAGATAGAGCTAAAGAAAAACAATACCCACCACAATAGTGAATCACAAGATTAAATACTTGGGAGTAAATCTAACTACAGACACAATAGACTATACAAAGAAAACTACAAAACATTACTACAAAAAACAAAAAGAGATCTGGGAAAATGGAAGACTATACCATGTTTATGAAACTGCACTGGAATCTGGAAAGCACATGGTTCGAATCCATCAGCTGCTCCACAGAAGAAGGATGAGCAATCTCCTCCTGTCAAATAAACTGCCTCTGAAACCTACTGGAGGGTCAGCCATGGGTCAGTTCTGACTCAATGGTACACAACAACAACAACAACACAGATAGGAAGACTTGCTATTGTGAAAATGACAGTTCTACCAAAGGCAATCTACAAGTTCAATGCAAAATTCAATCTCAATATAGATACATACATATAGATAGATAGATAGATAGATAGATAGATAGATAGATAGATAGGTGATATAGATGATTGATATAGATGATAGATAGAGATAGAGATAGATAGATAGATAGATAGATAGATAGATAGATAGATAGATAGATAGATAGATAGAGATAGATGATACAGATAGATATAGATGATACAGATAGATATAGATGATATAGATAGATATAGATGATATAGACATAGACATAGAGATATAATTATTATCCAAGGAGATGGAAAAGGCAATTTCCAATTTTATCTGGAATAGAAAGAGACTTCAAATAAATAAGCACTCCTAAAAAAGAGAACAAGGTAAGAGATATCACATCCCCTGATAACAAGTCCTGCTACACAGTTGTGGTAGTCAAGACAGAGTGATACCAGTACAGTATCAATAGATACAATAGATCAATGGAATAGATTAAGAACCCAGAAATCAGCTCATCTGATTTGGTGAATTGATTTTTTACAAAGAGATGAAATCAGTTAAGTGGGGAAACAACAGCCTTTTTAACAAATGGTGTTGGAAAATTGGAAATACCATCTGTAGAAAACTTGAGAATCACACGCCTCATACCATATACAAAAACCAAGCCAAGATGGATCAAGGACCTAGGAGTAAAACCAAAGACTATAAACTTCATCAGAGCTTGAAAGAACTCTAGAAGCCCTAATTCACAGTATGAATAGTCTTTTAAGCAACATGAAAAGCCTACAACCAGGAGAGAATAAAATAGATGAATGAGACCTTCTTATAATCAAATCCTTATACACATCAAAAGCTTCTCCAACAGGATAAAAAGGAAATACACCGACTGGGAAAAATATTTGGAAATGATATATTTTATAAGGGACTCATCTAACATTTATAGGGATACTTCAGCACCTCAACAACAAAAAGGTAAACAACACAATTACAAAATGGGTACAGAATATGAATAGACACTTCACCAAAGAAGGCATTCAGATGGCAAACAAAGACATGAAGAAATGTTAGAAATCCCTAGCTGTCAGAGAGAGGTAAATAAAAACAACCATCTCATCTCACTCTAGGAACAATAGCAAAGTTCAACAGCAAACAACAAATGCTGCTGAGGTTGTGGAGAGATTGGAACACTTATTCACTGCTGGTGGGAGTGTAAAATGGTGCAACCACTATGGAAAGTGGTCTGGTACTTTCTTAAAAAGTTCAGAATAGATAATACCATTTGATCCAGCAACTCCATTACTGGGAATATACCCTAAGAAAACCAGAACCACCACCCTAACAGATGTATGCACACTCATGTTTATTGCCACATTATTCACAAGCAAAGAGATGGAAGCAACTCAAGTGCCCATCAACAAAAAAAAGGGTAGAAAAACTATGGTATAGTCACACAATTAAATACTATACAGCACTGAAAAATAAGGAACTTGTAAAACATTACACAACCTGGATGACCCTGGAGGACATAATGCTGAGTTAATTATATCAGTCACAAAAAAAGACAATTACTGCATAACACCATTATTATAAAACAGGACTGAAGTGGAGGATTTGAGGGACCTAGGAAAAGAGGGGAATAGATAATGAACACTGCATTGGAACAGATGAAGGAAAAAGTTGTTTGAAAAGAATATATAATTAGGCGTTATATGTACGACAATAGTCCAAAGTAATAGGTGCATTGCAAAGTAGACTGGGAGAGGGGGATGAGAGGCGGAGGGCGGAAAATGTGCAAAAATGAATGAATAAAATCCACATTTCCAGTAAACTTTCACTGTTGTTTTTGTTATGTGCCATCGAGTCATTTGCGACTCATAGCGACCCTATGCACAACAGCCCTAAACCCTGCTCTATCCTGCGCAACTGCACTGCCTCTGACACACCCATCCCGATTACCCCAGTCACTGAATCAATCCATCTCACAGAGGGTCTTCCCCTCCTGCGCTGTCCCTCC
>NW_006399890.1:1612718-1617284 GCF_000299155.1 Elephantulus edwardii | reverse complement strand
AAGCACTGTGGCAATTGGACAATTAAAACAGACTTTCAAGGGGGGGAAAAAGAGGAAAAAATAAAAGAAGAATGAACTGGGGAGGAGGGTAGAGAAAATAGTGCAACAATGAATGAATGAAAACCCAAAATCTCTGTAAATGTTCATTAAAATTAATAAAATTTAATAATTAAAAAAACAACAACCCATCACTCTTTCCAGTATAATTTTGATTAAAGCCATACTGACCAACATTTGGTAGTGAATTAACATCTGTCCCATGGAAAAGGCCATTCTTGTATGGCCATTCTTGGTGTCATTTGCTTTTTCTTTACCTGGTAGTTCTGCCAGAAATCTCTATTTTCTCAATCCTGAGGAAGGTGATGAAGGTCTGGACTGAAGAAACTGAATGTAGAAATCACTGAAGATTTCTAGTAAGCTGGAAGATCCAGCTGAAGTTGTTGTTGTTGTTAGGTGCTCTTGAGTTGACACTGAACATAATAATGCTGTAGCCTATGGAAAAGGAACCTACTTTGCTATCAATGTCTGTTACTCTGCCAGTCATACATTCTCTAGCCCAGACATGAAAGGGAGAAAGTATACGTATTCTGCAGGAATTCTCACTGGCTTCTACACACACAGAGGTGCATGATTATTTCCCCTTTCAGCAAAGAACTCTGACAATCATACAAAACTATTTGATTCTGTTACAGATAATACACAAAACACAAAGATATTTGCAGTGCTCTTTGGTTATCAAGCTTGTTCTGAATACCTTATAACTTTCTAACCTTCATATAGACAAGCCTGATCATCGTTACCCCACGTAGGCAAAGCAGAACTGCTGCCTAGGAGGGTATTGCCAAAGCTACCTTTTGGAAGTAAACTCCCAGGTCTGTTTCTGAGATTCCATAACTGGGTTTGAACAAATCGTCTTTTTACTGGATGTCCAGCACTTAATCCTTAGTGCTTCATAGGGACTCCTAAATGTTAAATATGATTTAGTCACATAACCAAAGCATTGTCTTTTCTTTTGATTAGTCTGTACAGATAAAGTTGTTCCACTTAGGTGCTGAAATTCCAAAAAGTGCATTTTGGAAATACTGTGTGTAACACTATTAAAGAATGTAAAACACTGTATGCTACCACTTGTAAGGAGAGGAAGACCTGCGATGAGATGGATCGATTCTGTGACTGGAACGGTAGGAATAACTGTGTTTGAGATGGCTAGGTTGGCACAACAAGATAGAACAGCATTTAGAGCTCTTGTACATAGGGTTGCTATGAGTCGCAAACAACTCAATGGCACATAACAACACCAACAACAAAAACCACTTGTAATACTTATTGCTGCAAGAGGTAGCATATTCTTTTCTTGCAAATTGGCAAGTGAAAGCTATGTTAGTGGCACAGTTATAGCTACAACTATCCACAGAAACCAAATATACAGGAGATGAGTGTATTGCTTTTTGCTCTGGGGAAAGACACAGGATCACTTTTAGGCCAAATGTCCTTCTTATGGGAATATGTTAGGGTACCAAATTATGACTTGTTTATCTACACTGCTAAGTGAATTAAAATGAATGGTTTAAAATTAAGAAGGGAGTGTGTCAGGGTCAGTCTGTATGCTGAGCAAATTATTGAGAGGCTGGACTCTATGAAGAAGATTGTGGTATAAGGACCAAAGGAAGAATCATCAATAACTTGTGTTATGCAGATGACACTACCTTGCTGGCTGAAAGTTAGGAGCACTTGAAGCACCTGTAATAGAAGATCAAGAATACAGCCTTCAGTGTGGCTTGCATTTCAATGTTAAGAAAGCAAAGATACTTAGCACTAGACCACAATAGACAACACCATGATAGATGGAGAAAATATTAAAACTTTCAACAACTTCATCTTACTTGTATCCACAATTAACACGCTTGCACCAGCAGTCAGAAAATCAAGAGACAAGACTGCACTGGGAAAGTCTTCAGTTAGGGACTTCTCCAAAATATTGAGGAGTAATTATGTCAGTTTGAGGACTAAGGTGTGAATGGTTCAGGCCATTATCTTTCTGATCACTTGCTGATCACATCTGAGATCTGGACAATGAATAAGGGTGATGGAAGAAGAATTGATGCCTTTGAGCTGTAGTGTTGGAGAACAGTACTGATCATCGCATGGATGGCCAAAAGAACAAACAAATGTTTTGGAGAAAGTGCAACCAGAGTGCTCTTTGGAGGCAAAGATGATAAAGTTTAGCCTCACATACTTTAGGCATGTTGCTAGAGGAGACTATTCACTGGAGAGGAACACTAAGCTTGGAAAGGTTGATGAAGTAGAGGAAGATTCTTGACCAGGTGGATTTACACAGTGACTGCTACGATAGACTCTAGTTTATCAGAAAGTGTGAAGATGGCATAGACTAGGACAGGGTTCAGATCTGTTGTTCATAGGGTCACTATGAGTCATACTCAAGTCACTAACATCAACAACAACATCTAACAACAACAAGTGAATAGGCTGCTGTTGTGCAGCTGTAAACACTGGAGATAGAGTGTCCTTAACATTCATTAGTAACTCACTTGGAATAACTCAAAAAGAATATTCAAAAGTAATAGTGCTTTCAGATGTGTGGGACAATTGGCAACACTATGATAGATGGTGAAGAGATTGAGATTGTTAACAGTTTCAGCTTGCTTGGCTCCATAATCAACATTCTTGGTACCAGCAGCCAGGAAATCAAAAGACAAATTGCATTGGGAAAATCTGCAGTCAGGGGCGTCGCCAGAGTACTGAAGAGTAAAGATGTCAGTCTAGAGACTAAGATGCACCCAATTCAGGTCATGTTGTTGTGTACCATAGAGTTGGAACTGACCCATAGCTGACCCTCCAGCAGGTTTTCAGAGGCACTTAATTACACAGGAGAAGACTGACCATCTTTCTCCTTCAGAATGGCTAGTGGATTTGAAACATGTGCCTTTGGGATTGCAGTGCAGCTTCTTGTCACTAGGACATCATAGTTCCGATCCAGGCCATGGTCTTTGCAATTACTTGCTATGCACCAGAAATGACTAAGGATGATAGAAGAAGAATCAATGCCTTTGAGTTGTGGTCCTGGAGAAGAATATTGAATATGTCATGGACTGCCAGGAGAACAAGCAAGTTGGTCCTGAAAAAAGGTGATAACAGGCTACTCCTTGGAGGCAAGGATTTTGAAGCTTTGTCTGACATACCTTGGGCATGTCGTAGGAGAGGGACATCATGCTTGGAAGAGTAGAGGGACAGCATAAGAGAGGAAGACCCTAGATGAGATAGATGGACTCAGTGACTGGGATAATGGAGGGGAGGGGGGCAGGTGTGTCAGAGACAATGAGGTTGGCTCAAGATAGAGGAGACTTCAGAGCTGTTCTTTGTAGGATCATTATGAGTTGCGAGTGACTTGAAGGCACATAATAAACAAGAGCATCATTAAATAATTTTATGAAACAAATTTAACTTCCAGTCACTTAACTTCTTAGTCTTCACGGTCAGGATTCCAGGTTTTATACTCAACAAAGGTAATATGATAATTTTTATTTAGTCACTTGTTGTTAGGTGTTGTCAAGTTGTCTTCACCTCATATTGACTCTATCACAGAATGAAACACTTGTGATCCTGTGCCATTCTGTTGTGATAGCACATCTCTGCTGTGCTTAAGCAATCACAAATTACACAATATTCTATTATTTTCATTTAGCATTAAAATATAACTTTCATCTTACTGATGTTCCTTATGAACATAATTTCAATGGTTGAGCTATTCTAATTATTTTTTCTGTCTTTCTATATAGAAAGATAGATAGAAAAAGGTGAGGAAAAATGGAGTTGCTTTCATAGTTAAGAAAGTAATTTCTAGATCCTTCTTGAAGTACAATATTATGAGTGACAGGATAATATCCATACGTATACAAGGAAGGCCAGTGAATACAACTATCATTCAGATATATGTATCAACAACCAGAGCCAAAGAAGAGGCGATAGAAGACTTGTAGCAACTTTTACAGTCGGAGATCGATCGAACATGCAATCAAGATGCACTGATAATCATGGGTGACTGGAATGCAAAAGTTGGGAACAGAGAAGATTCAGTAGTTGGAAAACACGGACTTGGTGACAGAAATGGAGCTGGAGAGAGAATGATTGAATTTTGCACAATCAATGACTTATTCATCGTTTTTTAAGAGACATAAACACAGGTTATATATATGGATTTCACCTGATGGTGTGCAAGGGAATCAGGTTGATTACATTTGCGGAAAGAACCACTGGAGAAGCTCAATATCAGCTGTGAGAACTAGGTGAGGAGCTGATGTGAAAAAGACCACCAACTACTCATATGCAAGTTCAACCTGAAGCTGAGGAAAATTAACCCAAATCCACGAGATCCAAAATACAACTTTGAGTCTATACCTCCTGCATTTCAGAACCATCTCAGGAACAGGTTTGAGGTCTTGAACACTAATGAGTGAAGACCAGATGAGTTGTGGGAGGATATCAAGGGTATCATCCAGGAAGAGTGCAAATGGTCCTTGCAAAGACAGAAGAGGAAGAAAAGACCAA
>NW_006399890.1:1605564-1611258 GCF_000299155.1 Elephantulus edwardii | reverse complement strand
GAGAGCTGGACAATGACTAGAGAGGATAGAAGGAGAATTGATGCCTTTGAGCTGTGGTGCTGGAGAAGAGTATTGAATGTATGATGGACTGCTAGGAAAACAAACAGATTCATCCTGGAGAGGGTTAAACCAGGCCCATTGTTACTGTCAGTGTGTCAAACTATGAGGATCTCCCCCCACTTCTCTGACCCTTCATTTTTCTGAACATGATGTCGTTTTCCAAGGGCAGGCACCTTCAAACAACATACCTATAATATGTGAGATGAAGTCTCAGAATTCTTCTGTCTAAGGAGCACCCTGGCTACACCCTTTCCAAGATGTATTTGTTCTCTTGGCCATCTGTAGGCTATTTCAGAACTCTTCTTCAGTAACACAGCTCAAGGTTTCTTCTTCTGTCATCTTTATTCACTGTCAAACTTTCAGATGCATAGCAAGTAATTGAAAAGACCATGGCTTGGATCAAGTGCACCCTAATCTTTAAACTAAAATCCTTGCTCTTTAGCACTTCAGCAAGGTCCCTAACTACAGACTTCTCCAATGCAATATGTCCTTTCATTTCTTGACTGCTGGTACCACGGTTGTTAAATGTGGATTCAAGAAAGATGAAATCACTGACAAGTTTTATCTTTTCTCTATCTATTATCATGCTGCCTATTGGTCCTGTGATGAAGATTTTTTGCTTTCTTGATGTTAAGATGTCATCTGCCTAACACAGGTTATTGATGAGTCTTCCTCCAATCTTGACGTCACATTTTTCTTCATAAAGTCCAGCTCCTTGAATGATTCTAGCAAATTGGTAATTACTTGAAAGTGAAATACTATTTGAAAAACTAGTGGCAAGAAGCTGTGCTGCAATGCCTAAGGAACGCAGTTCGGAGCCACCAGCCCCTCCGCAGGAGAAGGATGGACAGTTTCCTCTTATGTGATTAAATGCCTCTGAAAAACACTGCCAGCAGGTCAGCTGTGGTTCAGTTCCAACACTACAGTACACAACAACAGCAGCATCCCATGCAAATAAGAGCAAAAAGAGAGCTAGAGTGGCAGTCTTATTATCAAAGTCAACTTTAAGCCGGACTCTCTAAGAGAGATAAAGATATTATGTAGTGGTGAAAGACTCAATTAATCAGAAGTATTTAACATTTATAAATATATATTCACCCAACTTTGAGGTATCTAAACATAGAAAGCAAACACTGATAGAAGTGAAGGGAGAAAGAAAAGAGGCTCTTCAATTAATAATGCTTAGGAAAAGGATAAACTAGATGGTTGCGACTTTCCAAAAATTAAATCTCTGTTTGCATCAAAAGATGTTTCCAATAGAGCAAAAGTAAAACCTATAGACAGGAGAAAAAAAAGTGTTTGATAATGACATATCCGATAAGGAATTTATCATAAAATTTATAGACATTTCCAACACTTTAGCAAGAAAAAAGCAAACAAGCCAATTTCAGAAGAGGCAGAGGACATGAAAAGACACTTCACTAAAACAGACAGCCAACAAAACACATGAAGAACTGCTCAGGAATATTTGTTATTACAAAGATGTAAATCAAAGCAACAATGAGCTATCATCTCCCTCAGCAACAGCAGCAAAGTCCAGTAAATAACAAATACCTACAAGTGTATGGAGAGATTGAACTCTCTGATACTGTTGATAAGAAAGTAAAATGGTACAGCCACGATGGAAAGGAGGTAGTGTTTCCTTTGAAAGTTGAACAAAGGAAAATGAAAAAAAAAAAAAAAGAGGCAAGGATAGTGAAGCTTCATCACATACTCTGACATGTTGCCAGAAGAGGATAGTCTCTGGAAAGAGACATGCTAGGTAAGGTGGATGGTCAGCAAAAGGGAGTAAGACCCTCAAAGAGATGAACCGACCCAGTGACTACAACAATGGGCTCAAATGTCAGATGATGAAGGCACAGAGCAAGACCGCATTCAGCTATTGTTCAGGCTGCTATGAGTCATATTCAATCAGAAGGCATCTAATAAAAAAAAGTTGAACAAAGGAAACACTATTTGATCCAGCACTCCCGTCACTTGGTTGTTATTGTAGTGTGCTACTGAGTGGGAACTGACCCATAGCTGACCCTCCAGTGCGGTTTTCACAGGCAGTGAGTAGTATGTGAGGGGATTGCCCATCCTTCTCCTGCAGAGCAGCTGGTGGATTCAAACATAGAGAGCACGAAAACACTGCATGGTTCAAAATCAAGAAAGGAATGTGTCAGGGATGCGTCCTATCTCCATACTTTTTTAAATCTTTATGTAGAACAGATTATGCAGGAAGCTGGACTCTATGAGAAGGAGTGTGGTGTCAGGATTAGAGGAAGAGTCATCAACAAACTATCTGCAGATGATACAACCTTTCTTGCAGAAATTGAGGAGAACCTGAAGCATTTGCTGCAGAAGGTCAAGGGCTGTAGTCTTCAATATAGATTGAAGCTCAACATTAGTAAAACAAAGATTCTCACCACTAGACCATGGCAGCACCATGATAGAGGAAGAAGAGATTGAGGTGGTTAACAATTTCAGTTTGCCAGGCTCCTTGACACCAGCAGTAAGGAAATCAAACAAATTTGTATTGGAGAAGTCTGCTGTCAGGAACCTCTCCAAAGTGCTAAAGAGCAATGATGTCAGTCTAGAGACTAAGATCAGTCTTGAGATCAGGCCTAGAGACCTGATCCAGGTCTTGCTATGCATCACAGAGCTGGACAGTGATTAAGGATGATTAAAGAAGAATCAATGCTTTCAAGTTGTGGTTCTGGAGAAAACTCCTGAACATACCATGGACTGCCAGGAAAACAAACAGAACTGTCTTGGAGAGGGGGAAACGTAATTTCTCCTTGGCGGGTAGGATTTTGAAACTCCGTCTCACATACACTTTGGGCACGCGGCCAGGAGAGACCCGTCCTTGGAGAAGGATATCATGTTTGGAAGGGGACAAGGCACGAGAAGACCCTGATGAGACAGATTGACACAGTAACTGGGACAGTGGGATTAGGTGTGTCATAAGGCTGCTGAGCCGCTGGGGGAACATAAACAACAACATGTGGGTCTAATCACCTTTATGGGGGCAGTAAGCTAATGTTAATGGGAGAGGAACAACTCAGGAATTAAGGATGAGGATGGTTCTAAACTTCTGGAAGCTATTGCATTGGTGTATGCTTTGTCTCACATATTCTCATCAGCAACAAAAAAAATAAAATATACAAAGAAAAGAAAAGCCCAAACTTTGCTTTTCCACTGCAGTAACAGGTTCATCAACATTGTCAAAATCCTCCTGTGTCATTAGGACAGCACACTTCTGGCAGCTCTGTTTACAAGAATGTTCTTTTCTGAAATCCACCTTCCCTCAATCAGGCCGTGGACATCTTTTCCATTGTTGTGTCTAAACATCTGAAGGGTGTTTCCCTGAACCTTCACAGGATTCCTGGCTTTGGCATTCCTTATCAGCCAAAAGTAGAAAAAGAAAGCATTCCAGAAGAATTCCAAGGCAAGAGAGAAAAATGAAGCCCTGGAGCAGCTTAGCTCCTTCAAGCTTTGGTTTCCAAACCTGAGACAGAAACAGGCTATTTGGAGGGTCAGCCAGAACTCCATTTGCTTCTAAATAGTTTGCAATTCCTAAAATAGATGTTTTGCTCTTTCTGGCAAACAATTGCCTTTTCAGACACCTACTACCAAGTGAGGTTTTGGTCTCTGGATGATAACTTTGAAGGAAAAAAAAAATCCAATCTCAAAAATGTGAGCCCAGGGTGACCAGTGTCCAGGAATCTGGGTAGCAACAGGGACACCATTTCAAAAAGCCCAAGGCAGAAAGGAGACCGTTTATCTCGACGCACTTCAATGAAAATTATCATGCTTTCTATTGCCATGAAATAGCAATCAGAAGCCAGGGGAAGGCACACAATTTCCCCTGCCCGGTTGTCCCAAATGGCAGCCCTGCAGAAACCAATTATGCTAATAATATTTTCATACTAAAAAGGAAATGTGCCATTGCTGGGTATTTTGTTTTGAACGGATGTCATTTTTCCCCCCCATTGGGGAAAATTTAAATGCAATTTTGTTGTTTCCCTTTCCTTAAAAATGGAACTGAAATGGCAATAAGTCCCAGTTAAAAAAACCATCTAATGAATTTTGAGGACTAAAGTGTAGGTAACAGTGTTTGTCCCAAGCTGCTTTCCTGTCAGCCTCTGGCAAGTCACCACAAGGGCCAGGAAGTGGACTGTGCATCCAGTTCTGCACTGGGTGCATCGAGCCCCATGGTCATTTTCAGTTCCCAGCCACACTTGCCAACCCAATGCTAGTCTTGCGCAGCTCAGCAGTGCATTCTGGGCATGAACTTCCAAAGTCAGACTGGTTGTGTCTCATGTGTAACCAGGGAGGATGCTTCAGACCATACCACTTTAAAATCAAAACAAACACCCCTACCCAAGCCCAACACAAGACAATCTGCTCTCTCCACCCTCAGCCCACTCCCACCCCCCTCAGGAGCCACATCATCAAAAGCCCTGCCTTCTTCAGAGTGATTTCTAGTAACCTCCAGAGCCGTTTTTCTAATTAAATAAACCTCATCTTGTCTAGCTTCCTGGTCAGCATTTTGAACCCCCTACAGATGGGTCTGAAGGATTAACAGCAAATCCTCCTCGACCTAGCTCTGGCAGATGGGCGGCATGTGTCTGATAAATACTCAGACCAGGCTTGCTCCCTCCTGTTCCTAACAGATAGACAGAACACCCAGCAAATTAATTTTAAAATGGTGCCCTGTGCAACCCTTAGAATGGCAAAGGAGGCCAAACACAAATGATATGAATTTCATATGTGGAACACATTATCACCTCCCAATAACTGAGAAAAATATCAACCTGTTGGGTAAACGGGACCTCAGGGGAAGGCCAGGTCAGCGAGCCAGGCCTCCGTTTTCAGCACAGACCATGTCCACACTCTGGGCCCACCTTTGTCAAAGGTGGATGGAAACACACAGCCCTTTCCAGAAGAGGAAGTCTTTTTCTTGCTTTTGCACTTTCTTTATGGTAAACCGTGAGTCTTTGGGATTTGAGAATATACATACCAAAAGGTGGGACTTGTGTATTTTCATATTTAAAGACCAGTCAGTCAATAAAGTTAACAAAAGGAGGCCAAAATATCTTCCTTAATTGTCTTTGCCATGTGCCACAAGTCAAATGTGACTCATTGCAACTCTGTGAACAGAAGATCTGAACCTTGTGCTATGCTGCACTGTTCTCACCATCTCTCCAGTCCATGGGCTCAAGCCAATTGTTACAGTCACTGTGTCACTTCCTCTTATTGAACACCTTCCTCTCTTTCTCTTACCTTTTACCTTTCCCAACATGATGTCTTTTTTTTTGTAATCTTTACATTAAAAAAAAAATTCTTTTATGTTGGTTTACATGGTGTCTTTTTCCAAAGACTCGTCTCTCCTGACAACATATCTTAAGTATGTGAGATGAGGTTTTCTATCCTCGCTTCCAACGAGCACCTCGCTTGTACTTTTTCTAAGGCAGACTTGTGTGTCCTTTTGGTAATCTATGTTATATTCCATATTCTTCCCCAACACAATTGTTACAGATATTTTTGTTTATAGAAAGGGCAACCTAGGTAGAACTATCAAGTATGGAAATACAAAGGAGGAGGAACAGTTGTAAGCAGACCCTAGTGATTGGTACATGGAATGTGAGA
>NW_006399890.1:1574702-1602789 GCF_000299155.1 Elephantulus edwardii | reverse complement strand
AACAAGGTGGTTACTGATGAACATATCAGTCTTTCTGAACTTGGAAAGAATTTACTCAGTAGTCGGGGAGAAGGAAGTAACATTGATGACTTACTGTTAAAGCGTCGCTCCAATTATGTTCTTTTAAAAGTTGTATGGAACAGGGTCCACAATACCTCACTCGCCAGCTGCATAGCCCTGAGTACTCACATCACTTTCTTGTTCCCTGATAATCTTATTTATGAAAGACAAGAAATGCTGGTGAGTCTATGGTAGAATTCACTCCTTCCGTGCAGCAGACTATATATGATTTCCAAACAACACGTTCCACACACTTCCCACCCATCTGTCCCAGGAGTCACATGCATTGCTTTAATGCTAAGCAGATTTCAACAAAATGTCTAAATTCAGACCAACTAGGAAGAAAGGTCTGGCAATCTACTTCCAAACATAAACCAATGAAAATCCTTTAGATCGCAATGGTTTGATTCAGAATTAACCACAGGGATGGCATAAAATGTGCAGTGCCTTGATCCATTGTGCACAAGGACACCAAGAGCTGGAGGCCTGCTAGCTAGCTCCTAACAACAAAAAACAGACAGTTCAAAAGTCTAAGTTAAGGGAAAAAAATTTTGCAGTCTTGTTCTGCATTAAGAGCTGCAATTTACATCTCTAGTAAAAATGACAAAACAAGTAAAAGAGATGGCATGCTTATTCCACACAAATGAGGGACCACATCCTGCCAAGCACATAACAGTCATTCAGTAAAGAGTTGTTGAATGAGAGGATGAAAAGAATGAAAAAACCACTGAGATTTCCCTAAATGCACATTTTGGAAGAGACCAAGGGTTTCTAGACTATCTAGTATTTCTCTTCAAAGTACTTACCCCAAGCAATAAAGGATGCAGGTTACTGAAAAGCATTTCACAGTTGGAGAAAACTGGCCCAAAGATGGAAATAAAGTCACATGGGAATTCCAAGGATCAAATTCATGTGGGAACTCCAAGGACAATGCAGATAAGGGTCTCCTGGTGCCAGTTTATATGTCCCAAAGTAACAAGGGAATTCACAGGACAATTCAATTATTCAATTATGTGGTCACCTCTGTGTGACACCTCTATAACCTTATTCTATACACACACGCGCACGTGCACACACACACAGCCAGTCCCTCCCCACTTCCCCCCCTCTATTATTTCTTTATTTTTATTCCAACTTGAAGTGACCAAATGTTTAGTACAGCCCAGTTTACACCTGTTGTCTCTGCACCCGTATGAATACCCCCCCACTTTCAGACTCAAGAGGGAATTGGTTTGGATGATAAATTACACAATAAACCACCAGCTGACACTTTCATTGTTGTTTTATTGTTTATCTCCCTTTACTAAAATGTCAAAGCTTCATATTTTGGACATGATGCTAGGAGAAGCTATTCCTTGGAAAGGGACATCATGCTTAGAAGGGTGGAGGGTCAGCGAAAGAGAAAAAGACCCTAAATAAGAGGGACTGATATGGTGAATGCAGCAATGGGCTCAAGTGTCTCAGAGACAGTGAGGATGACACACGATAGGAAAAGATTCAGATCTGTTGTTCACAGGGTTGATATGAGTCATACTCGACTTGATGACACCCAACAACTACAACGACAACTGGAATGATAGGGAACTTTGGTGGCCTAGTGGTAGGAAGTCACTCTGCCAACTCAGAGGCACAAGGTTCAAATCCTCTTGTGTGATTTGTGGCATCTGAAAACCATTAGAAGATTGGCTATGAGCTGGATCCAACTCAACAGCCATGCGTTGAGTCGACATGAATGGCAGAACCTTGAATAGCAGGAGGTTTGTGTGTTTTTACTCAGAGCTGTATCCTCAAAACCTTGAATGCGCCTGACACAAGGTTGTTGTTTTAATGTACTATAGAGTCAGAACTGATCCATAAGCTGACCCTCCAGCAAGTTTTCAGAAGCAGTAAATTATACGGCAGGGCCCATCCTTCTCCTATGGAGCAGGCAGTAGATTTAAACTGCATAAACTTTGGTGGCCTCCTGGCAGAAAGCTGAGCTGCAATCCAGAACGACACCAGCTGCTCCATGGAAGAAGGATGGGCAATCCCCCCCCACCCCCCGAGATTAACTGCCTCTGAAAACCCACCAGAGAGTCAGCTATAGGTCGGTTCTGACTTTATGGTACACAACAACAACAACAACCACCTTGCATTGGCAAGACAATTCCTTACCACTAAGCTTCCAGAAGGGAGCTCTGGTGGCCGAGGGGCAAGAAACTCTGCTATATTTCAAAACACACAGTTTGAATTCACCAGCTGATCTTCTGAAGAAGGATGGACAATCTCCACCTGTGCAATTGACTGCCTCTGAAAACGCCCTGGAGGGTCAGCTATGGGTCAGTTTGACTCAATGGAACACAACAACAGGACCCCAGAGCTCCCCAGCACAGGGTGGTGGTTGTTGTTGTTAAGTGCCGTCGAGTTACAGGCGACTCATAGCGACCCTATGAAGGAGAGTCCTCAACACATGTGTCTTTCATCCTCTCTCCAGGTTCATAGGGTTTCCGGGAGGTAAGCTATTATGGAAGTGGATGCCTCTCCTGCTTCCAAGCTTGTTTTAATCAGGGAGCTCCACCCCACTCTCTGTCTGCATTGGGTAACCCTCCATTAACGCATTTGACACATCAGTGTCACAGTGTTCAGCCTCACAGCAACCACAAGTTATCACAGTACACAAATGGACACACCAGGGCTATCAGACCTAGAGGAATGTTTGAACAAAAACAATGAAAGACTGGCCCGAGGGCCACAGATATCTTACCATTTATCTGGCACACCCAAATGCTGGCAAACTCTGGGCCAGACATAGGCATAGAGTAGGTGTCAGTAAATAAACACTTGAATCAATTCATTGATAGGTCTTAAGTGAGTGAGATTCAAATGAGCCTGAGGAACTAGTGGGGTAAGAGTTTCCATTTTGATTCTGTGACTCTCACAAACCACTTAACTTCCCTGCGTCGTCTTCTGGAGAGAAGAGGTCTGAAAACACCACCAGCTCCACCTGCCAAAGGAAGGAGTAAATATGTGAGTACATATTCACGTCTTGGAAACTCTGAAATACCTTCTAAATCAGTATTTCATTTTACCCCACCCATTAAAGAACAAAAGTTTTGTTTAAAATGAGATGACTGTACAGATGAAAAGGGCTTATATTCAGGTTTGTTTTTTTTTTTAAAGGGCTTGGCACTGTGTAACTTCCAGCCACTTGTGCTAAAACCCAATACTGCAGGTTTTGCAAAAGAATGTTGCACAGGGCTGTGTTGAAAAGGCCAACTCACTTTTCAGGAGGGAGGAAGCAAGCACGATGGTGTTTTTTATTCCCAGGTCCGCCTGGCTCCCCACCTTTGCCTCCCTGGCCTGCTCCAGCCCAGCTCTTGAAGCAACACCGTGGGCCCTGCTCTCAACGGGCCACCGCGCACACTAAAAGCTAAACCACTGTGGGTCCAGGGCTTTCTCCTCTCTCCCAGGGAGTTCCCAGAGCAATTAACAAAACAGAAGGCCTAATTAGGCGCGATTGGGATTTGCTGCCTACTTTAAAGTGATCCTGAAACCCTTTTGAATGAAAGTGAGGTCTTTTCCCAGGATCCTCCAAACAGGGGTTTGTTAAGATTTGTCTAAGGGTAGCAGCCTGGCGGTTAATTCTCAAAAACTTTCCCAATGGGATCTCAACCTTTTGAAAGACTTTCTCCCAATCTAGAAAACTCTGAATAGCAAGGCAAGGAAACACACTTTTGACAACTTGAGGCCCAACTTTCACAAATAAACCTTCTCTGTTTTGCTGATAATTCCTCTGATTCCTTCAGTCTACGATGAGTTTTGCTTTGGACATTTTTCTCTTTTTAATGGCCTAGTAATAGCGTTCTTGTCATTAGGTGCCATCCAATCAACTACGATTCTACAAGAGCTCTGAATCTTGCCCTACCCTGTATGTCCTCACTATCTCTAACACACATAAGCTCATTGTTATGCCACTACATCAATCAATCCATCTTGCTGAGGGTCTTTCTCTCTTTGCTGACTGTCCACCTTTCCAAGCATGGTGTCTCTTCCAAACACTGGCCACTCCTTACAGCATGCCTATACTATGTGAGATCAAGTTTCATCAGGCTTGCCTCCAAGGAGCACCCTGTTTTCACTCTCTCCAGGACAGAATTCTTTGTTCTCTTGGCAGTCCATGAGTTATACAATACTCTTCTCCAATACCACAACTCAAAGGCATCGATTCTTCTTCTGTCATCCTTATTCATTTTCCAGCTTTCAAATGCATAGCAAATAATTGATAAAATAAAAAGCCATGGCCTGAATCAGGCACTCTTTAGTCTTTAAACAGACATCATTGCTCTTTCACACTCCGGAGAGGTTCTTGACAGCAGATTTTCTCACTGAAACTTGATTGTGAATCTCAGTAAGATGACATTGTTGACAACTTAAATCTTTTCTTCATTTATCGTGATATTGCCTATTGGCACATGGGAAGGATTTCTGGTTTGTTTTTTTTATGTTGAGATGCACTCCATATTAGTGACTCCAATATCAATATGCACTCCATATTGATTAAGTTCTTAATCTTCTCCAGCAAGGACCTCAAGTCCTCCTCACTTTCACCAAGCACAGTTGTGTCATCTGTATAATGTTAGGTCTTCTAATTAACATTATGCATAATGCACAGATTCTATCTGTATGCAGAACCTGTATGCAGAACAGATTATCCGAGAGGCTGGGCTCTATGAGGAGAACTGTGGCGTCAGGATAGGTGGAAGATCTATTAACAGTCTGAGTTATGCAGATGACACAACCCTGCTTGCTGAAACTGAGGAGGACCTGAAATGCTTGCTGCAGAGGGTCAAGGACTGCAGCCTTCAGTATGGATGGAAGCTCAATGTCAAGAAGACAAAAATTCTCACCAGTGGACCAATTGGCAGCATCAGGACAGATACTGAAGAGATTGAGATTGTTAACAACTTTAGTCTGCTTGGCTCCATGGTCAACACTCTTGGCACCAGTAGACAGGAAATCAAAGAATGTACTGCAATGGGAAAGTCTGTTGTTAGGGACCTCTCCAGGGTACTGAAGAGCAATGGTATCACTCTGGAGACTAAGGTGCGTCTGGTACAGGCTATGGTCTTTGCAATCACTTGTTATACATCAGAGAGTTGGACAATGACTAGGGAAGATAGAAGGAGAATTGATGCCTTTGAGCTGTGGTGCTGGAGAAGAGTATTGAATGTACACTGGACTGCCAAGAAAACAAACAGATTCATCCCAGAGAGGGTTAAACCAGGCTGCTCCTTGGAGGCAAGGATTCTGAGGCTTTGTCTGACATACTTTGGACATGTTGTAAGGAGGGAGAGGTCCTTGGAGAGGGACATCATGCTTGGGAGGGTGGAGGGACGATGCAGGAGGGGAAGACCCTCTATGAGGTGGATTGATTCAGTGACTGGGGTAATCGGAATGGGTGTGTCAGAGGCAGTGCAATTGGCACAGGATAGAGAAGGTTTAGGGCTATTGTACATAGGGACGCTATGAGTTGCAAGCGACTCGACGGCACATAACAACAACAACAATATAATGCACAGTGCTCATGCATCTTCCTCAGATGCTGATGCTATTATTGTTGTTGAGTACCATCAACTCACAACCAACTCATAGCTGACCCTCCAGTGTATTTTCAGAGGCAATAAATCCCATAGAAAGAGATTATCCATCCTCCCTCAGAGCAGCTGGTGAAATCAAACTACTTACCTCTGGGTTGTCAGGGTAATTCCTTACCACTAAGCCACCAGAGTCCCACTTAAAAGCATATTAAAACTTTACTGAGACACCTTTTCTCACTTAACAGATAGCAAAGATAAAAAATTCTGTCGGGACAAAGGCACTGGACATGACTGTAGATTAAAGTAGTGCAGTCCTCTGGAAAGCAATTTAGGGGCTTCACTCAAAGCTCACTGTAATCAATGGCTTACACTTGGCCCCAGTATTCCACCCTCTAGGAATATGTTTTGCAGACACATTGTTGTTGTTATGTGCCATTGAGTTGCCTCTAACTCATAACAACCCTATGTGCAATGGCTCTGAACCCTGCCCTATCCTGAGCCAATCTCACTGTCTCAGACACACCGATCCCCATTACCCCAATCATTGTGTCAATCCATCTCATCCTGGGCATCCCTCTCCTGCACTGTCCCTCCACCTTTCCAAGTATGATGTCCCTTTCCAAGGACTGGTTCCTCCTGGCAACATGCCCAAAGTATGTGAGACAAAGTTTTAAAATCCTTGCCTCCAAGGAACAAGTTGGTTTCACCTCTCCAGGACAGACTTGTATATTTTCTTAGCAATATGTGGTATGTTCAAGGCTCTTCTCCAGCACCACAACTCAAAGGCATTAATTCTTCTTCTGTAATCCTTAATCATTGTGCAGCTCTCTCACACACACATTAGATGATGTATAAAAATACCTCTGAATATCAATAGGAAATCCAATAAGTGAATTGTTAGTACAACTATTAAAAATGAGGATGCTTTTAAAAACAACTATGAGATATCATCTCACCCCACTCAGAATAGCAAAATTTAACAGAACAGCAAGCAACAAATGCTGACAAGGTTATGGAGAAACTGGAACCCTTATTCACTGTTGGTGGAAGTGTAAAATGGTGCAACCACTGTGGAAGGCGATATGGCGCTTTCTCAAAAAAGTTGCAAATAGAGATACCATTTGACCCAGCAATTCCACTACTTGGAATTTACCCTAAAGAAACCATAATGCCACCCAAGCAGAAATATGCACACCCATGTTTATTGCAGCTTTGTTCACAATAGCAAAAAGCTGGAAAGAACCCAAGTGTCCATCAAGAAACGAATGGATAGAGAAGCTCTGGTATATTCACACAATGGAATATTATGCAGCATTGAAAAACAAGGAACTCGTGAAATATTATGTAAAATGGATGACCCTGGAGGACATTATGCTGAGTGAAATATCTCAGTCACAAAAAGACAAATATTGTATAGGACCACTGTTGTAAAATAGGACTGACATCAGGGTTGAGGGAAGACAGAAAAGGAGGGGAGGAATGATGTATATTGCATTGAAACAGATGAAGGAAAGAACTGTTTAAAATGGACATACGAATGGGTATTCTTGTCATTACAGAAGTCCAGAGTGAAGGCTGCATAGTGGAGTGGACTTGGGGGTGGGGGGAGGGATTGCATAACAATGAAAGAGTTTTTCTTTCTTTTCAAGGAGAAGAGTGAATTGGGGGAGAGAGGGTGGGTAGGAAGAAAAGTGCCTCAATGAATGACTGGAAACCCTAAGTCTCTGTAAACTTTCATTAAAATTAAATAGAAAAATGTTTAAAAAAAAATGAGGATGCTTTTATGTATCAAAAAAAAGCCAAACAAACAAACAAACAAACACCCAAAAAAAAAAATGTAGAAGATCTGATAGCTAAACTAGGAAAACAATATATGTAGTTATTACATTTTTTAAATGGGGATAGGAGGTACTGGTAAATTACTGACACTCCCTTTATTAAGTTTGAATATACATAATTGTCTCTGGAATGATACCCAAGTACCTGTTGACCCTATTTGATTTTGTTGAGGAACAAGGTGGCTACAGAACAGGAGTAGAAAAGAAACTTCTGTCTGTATGTCCTTTTGAGTTTTGCACTTTGTGCAACTGTCCAAAACCCTCATTGTCACTGAGTTGGAACGCACATGTAACTGACCTCTGCTTGGGTGCAAATCTCATGGGAGATCACTGCCCATCTTTCTCCCTCAGAGCCTCTGTTGGATTTGAACTGGCAAAGAGCCATAGTCTTTGGGTTAGCAGCACAACTCCCTACAGACTAGGCCACCAGAGCTCACTTCTGTGCGGTAAATTGTTCATGAGCAGGTCTGAAATGGTCATTGGACGCTCTGACTGCTTTCGTTCTTAGCATCAAGATTTACCTGCTCTGTTTGGTGTTGTCAGATCAATTCCACTGACTTTGCAAAAGTAAATAATCGGGCCTTGCTCCCAGGACACCTCTAGCTAACAGTTTTAAAACCACCAACTTTAGGGGGGAGCTCTGGTGGCCTAGTGTCAAGAAGCGGCACTGCAATCCCAAAGGCATGTAGCTCAAGGCCACCAACTGCTTCGAGAGAGGATGGGCAGTCTCCTCCTGTGCAATTAACTGCCTCTGAAAACTCACCAGAGGATTAGCTATGGGTCAGCTCCAACTCTACAGTGCACAACAACAACAACTTTAAGGTTAGTAGTTAAGTACCTAACCAACCTACTCTCCATTTTTATCATTTTAATAGAAGGAAACACTGAATTACATTTCTGAGGTGGTTTCACATACTGGATTAAACCCAGGTACCCACAATTAGTTTGATGGCATTCTTTTGAAACAATAAGGGCACTCTGGTGCCTTAGTCCTTAGAGAGTTGTACTGCTAACCCAAAGGTTGTACTTCTGCTTCAAGGGAGAAAGAAGGGCAATGTCCTCTCATTTAACTGAAGTACAGCCTTGAAAACTCACTATAGGGTCAGCTATGAGTCAGTTGCAACTCAACAGCAATGAGAGTGAATGAGAGAACAAAACAGTATTTCTTAATTCTCTAAGGGACAGAAAAGATGATATCAGAATTATGTGTCTAAATGTTTATTTGACTAATGTTATTGTATGTTATGTAACATCAAGTTGGAATTGACCTGTGGCTGAAGACAGGCCAGGGTTCAGATCTGTTATTCACAGGGTAACTGTGAATTGCATCCAACTAGATGGCATCTAACAATAACAGGAGATTGCCCATCTTTCTCCCATGGAGCAGCTGGTGGATTAGAGCTGCATGCTTTTGAAATTGCAGTAGTAATCCTTATTACTAAGCTACCAGAAGCTAATACTTGTTGTTAAGAGCCATTGAGTTGAGTACAACTCATAACACCGCTATGAACAACAAACAGATTTGAACATTGTCCCATCCTGTGCTGTCCTCATCATCTCCGACACACTTGAGCCCACCTCTGCAGTCACAACAGAATGTCAATCCACCTTGCTGAATGTCTGCCCCTCTCAAAGGAATAGTCTTTCCTAACAACATGTCCTTGGAAGGAGGAGTGGCATTCACTTCCGTAATAGCTTGCTTTCGGAAACCCTATGAACCTGGAGAGAGGATGAAAGACACACAAGCTTTGAGGACTGTCCTTCATAGGGTCGCTATGAGTCGCCTGCTACTCGACGGCACTTAAGAACAACAACAACAACATGTCCAAAATACATCAGATGAAGTTTTGTCATCTTTGCCTCCAGGAAGGACCCTGGTTGCACTTTCTCCAAGACAGATGTGTTTCTTGGCAATCCACAGGATACTCAGGACTTTTCTCGCACCATATCTCAAGGACATCAATTCTCTTTCTATCATCTTTATTCATTGCCTTGCTCTCAGATGCTTGGCAAGAGATGGAAAATCCCATGGTCTGAATCAAGTGTACTGTAGTCTTCAGATGGTCATCATTGTTCTTGAGTAATTCGGAGAGGTCGCTGAGCTTCTGACTGCTGGTACCAAGGATGTTGATTGGGGGTCCAATAAAGATGAAATCATTGACAGTTTCAATCTTTTCTCCATCTACCATGATGTTGCTTTTCAGTCTGTTGGTGAGGATTTTTGTCTTCTTAACGTGGAGATGCAATCCATATTAAAGGCTGTAGTCTTACATTTTCTGCAACAAACATTTCAACTCATCCTCACCATCAACAAGATAGTGTCATCTGCATAATACAGGTTGTTGATGAATCTTCCTTCAATACTGATGCCACAGTCTTCTTCATGGAGTCCGACTTCTTGAATGATTTTGTTAGTGTACAGATTGAATGCTGTTGTTTTTGTTGTTGGTACCATCAAGGACCTGAAGTGCTTTCTGCAGAAGGTCAAGGATTGTAGCCTTCAATACGGATTGAAGTTCAACATCAAGATTCTCACCACTGGGCCAATTGATAGTGTCATTATGGATGGTGAAGAGATTGTTAACAGTTTTAGTTTGCTTGGCTCCACAATCAACACTTTTGGTACCAGCAGCCAGGAAATCAAGAGATGAATTGCATTAGGAAAGTCAGCTGTCAGGGACCTCTCCAGAGTACTGAAGAGCAATGCTGTCAGGTTGGAGACTAAGGTGCACCTGATCCAGGCCATAGTATTTGGAATTGCATGTTATGTGTCAAGAGAGCTGGACAGTGACTAGGGATAATAGAAAGAGAATGGATGCCTTTGAGTTGTGGTGCTGGAGAAGAGTGTTGAATATAGACAGCATGGACTGCTAGGAGAACAAACAGGTTCATCCTGGAAAGAGTGAAACTGGGCTGTTCTTTGGAGGTAAGGATTCTGAAACTTTGTCTGACATACTTTGGGCATGTTGCAAGGAGGAGCTAGTCCTTGGAGAAGGACATCATGTTTGGGAGCGTGGAGGGAGAGTGCAAGAGAAGACCCTCGATGAGCTGGATTGATTCAGTGACTAGGGTAATGAGGGTAGGTGTGTCAGAGCCAGTGAAGTTGGCATAGAATAGAGCAGGGTTTAGGGCTTTTATACATAGGGTTGCCATGAGTCGCAAGCGACTCAACAGCACATAACAACACACAACAACAATTAAGTCAAGTATGACTCATAGTGGCCCCATGGACAACAGATCTGAATCCTGTTCTATCCTGTACCATTCTCATCATCTCTGATATACTTGAGCCCAATGCTGTAGTCACTGTGCCAAGCCATCTCGTGGAGGGTCTTCATCTCTTTCACCGACTCTCCACCTTTCCAAGCATGTTGTTTCTCTCCAAGAAATACACAGCTGTGGTATTGCCACTGACTTGGAACTGGCTCATAGCTGACCTTTCTTGGGCTTCCAAGGCGGTAAATAACATGGGAGGAGATTGTTCTTCTTTCTCCTGAGAGGTCGTATATTTGAAGCTATATATTCACTAGTGAAGCTCAGTCTTTGGGATAGTCGTGTGACCCTTCATGAATGACACCACCAGACCCAGGCGGCAAATACTACAAATAGGGACCTCACAATATCACTTAGGGATGAATCTAGAGGACATTATGTTGAGTGAAATGAGTGTGTCACAAACGGACAAATATTGTATAAGAAAAAAATGAACAAAAGTAAATTGAACACATTTATTCTTTCACAGAGTATTCAAATTCATCTAGTACCTTTCACATTATATCTTATATTAGACTCTCTTTTTTTCCATGCTCTTTTCTATGACATGATGTAAACATATTGTCACCTTTTTTCAAAAAAATGAAACTAGATCAGATGAACAGATGGGATTTCTCTGAGGTCCTAGGAAATAGGGATCTCAGATCTCCCTTCATATAATGAAAATTATTTCCACCCTGGATTTTGCCAAGAGCTGCCTCCAAAATCATATAGTACTTCTAGAAAGTACCCTTCTTTCCTTTCCTCAGAAAGTTCTGGTGGCATTGTCTATAGGAAACTGGATTGCTAATCCAAAGGTGACACCTCTCGGGTAGTTCCAATCCACCAGTGACTCCTCTGGAGAAAGACGGGTAATCTCCCATGCAATTTAAAGCCTCCAAAAACTGCAGGAGAGTTAGCTATGAGTTGGTTCCATCTCAACAGCAAGAAATGTTTTTTAGGTTCCTCTCCTCAGATCAACTGATGTGTCCTCCATAACCTTCACATAGCCAATTTGTGGATCAGTATATTTTCAATTTCCTTAAATGAAGTAAAATATTCAGCAGAATGATATCTGAAGAAGAGTGTTGTCATGAATATTTGCATGAACCACTTACTATATTTCTGATATTTGTAGGATTTCAAATGTTGGCAATGGTCAGAAAACATGTAAAAGAAACTGGAATTTGAAGTGTTTCTACTTTTGACGGTTTTAGGAAGAAAACTTCTCAGGAAAACAACAATATGCACTGTATCTTGTTATACTCTTTAATATTTAGTTATGACATTGGATTAAAAAGTAAATATGAGATTGCTCTGAAACAATGATACATTCATTGTGTGTCAAGATGATCAATTGGAAATGTACCTTCATTTTCCTCCCTTTCTACAGTTGGCTATAACTTTATTTTTCTTGTCCTCAAAGATTTTAGTAGATCCAAAAATAGAAAGAGTCTGAAGGTTTTGCCTGAATCCAACTCTTAAATCATAAGCTAGTTGCAGTGATAAAGACTGAGTGTTTCAAAGTCAGAAAGGAAAGTGTAAAGACTTTAGAGGTTGTTTAGAGGTTGATTATGTGTTGTAGAGTAACAAACCTACCCAATCCTATGCTGTCCTTACAATTTTCAATGTGCTTAACTCATCCCTTGTTGCAGTCACTGTTTAAATCCTCACTGAGGGGCTTCCTCTGCTTTTGAGGAGAGAAGGCTAACAGAGACATCAAGGAGAAGAGATGCATTTGGGTTGGAAGTGGGAGAAGCTGTAAACCTTCCGAGTAGCTTCCTGTGTGTAGGTCCCCTCTGGGCACTTGGAGAGACCTGAGGATTATGTAGAATTGCTGTTGTTGTTGTGTTCTCTTGAGATAGAACTTACTCATAGCTGACCCTTCAGTGGGATTTTAGAGGCTGTAAATTGCACAAGAGGAGATTGCCTATCTTTCTCCTGTGGCACCGTTGGTGGACTTGAATTACCCATCCCTGGACTGGCAGCACAACAACTAGTATTATTAGTATTACTGTCATTATTTCATTATACTATTGTTCTGTTCATCAAGTCCACTAAAAAAAATCTCTTTGTTATCAAGTCAGTAGAAATTCTCAATTCTCGTGTTTGACTCTAGTGGTTGGTGAGTATATCTGAATAACACTTATATTAACAACTCTTCCTCACATCTGTATGGATAATTTCCTACCACTGACAGCATTGCATTTCATGATACATCTTGAAATGTTCAGTTTTGATGATGACTGTGACACCATTCCTCTTCATTTTGTCATTCTTGGTATACATCCAATACCAATCCATTGTATGCCTAGGACGTCAACCTCTATGCATTCTAGTTCATTTTTGTCTACTTCCAATTCTCCTTGACTTATACTTCATACATTCTATGTTCTAATTATTCTTGTATGTCTACAGCTGTTTCTCCTCCTTGTGAGTTTGGTCACAACTGCAAATGAAGGTCCTTCACTGGGTGAAGGCTTTACTCTAGCCAATTAAGATACACTTTACTATGAAGAGGCAGCTCTCCCCCAGCGGTATTCTGTGGGCCTGAAGAGCACATCTGCCAGCATTAGACCAAACAATGTTCTTACTCTCTTCATGAATAAAAACAAAGCAAGAGCTTGTTATTTAAGAAGTAGATGGTCATTCCTTTTCTTAATGTCCACTGAAGCTCCACCAAAACCTATTCATGGTCAGGTTCATGAGTAACCGTGCTGGTATTTGAAAATTTCGGTGGCATGGTTTCCAGCATCACAGCAACATTCAAGTTGTGTACAACATACTGACATATAGGATATTGTCGATAGCACATGAATTTGTAAATAATTAAATTGTTTATAATAAATAAATTGTTTATGTGCTTAGTACCTCTACTATAAAGGATAGGTGTGTAATGGGTTCATTGTAATATCCACAGCATCCTGCTTGTTGGAATGTGCTTGATACTCAAAGACAGTGGGCCAATCCGAGATGGATAGTGAGGACAGACCTTCCATAGTTTTAACCTTGAAAAAAGGTGTGAATGGAGGTTTTCTAGCTAAACCATTATCAAAATACCCTAAGGTAGCAAGTACTCAGTCTTCTGTGTATTTTGGATCATGCCAGCTGTTATTTTGACAGGTATCAGGTAATTTCCAATCACAAAGGTGAATAAATACATTCATGGAGGTAAGGGGAAGGGCATTAGAATATGATCCTCTGGATTTCTGAGTGGAGAACTTGCTATCATAACCTTCCCTTACTCCTTGACTGGCCTCTAATCTCCCTCCTATCAGCAAGTATGGCCTCAGAAGGAGGAGTTGGAGGAGGGGTGTGGATTGAGCACCCAAGCCTCTAGCCAGAAGTCTTCTTATTTTGTAAGAACTTAGAATTCCCTGGCTTAATTTTTTTTTTATCACAGGATTGCATAGTTTGGTTGGTAGAGGGAGGGAGGTGAAGGAAACGCGAAGGATATGGAGAGGACTGAATAGACAGAGTAATGATGTGCAGGGTCCAATGGTGATTACCTTTCTGAAGCATAATGCATGGGAATGATTGTATGAAATACAATGTGAATAAAGAATAGTGTGAAACACAATGTATATGAACTTTGTAAGCAAACAAATATAAAATTTAAAACAAACAAAACCCTAACAAATAGGCATCATAATTAGTAATAACATGACAACTTGGTTTTGTTTCTGTATCTCCAAAGCCATATATCTCTTTAACAGTTTGATGTGTGTGTGTGTGTGTGTGTGTGTGTGTGTGTGTGTGTGTGTGTGTATTGATATAATTGTGGTTTGGGGTTTTTTTTATTGTTGTTTTGGATTTTTTGTAAGAAGGTAGATTTCTATGTAAAGAGTTTGGCACTAGTTTACACATACTAATAATTTTATCATGGTACTATATTCACTGTCTGATATTAGCGTTGTTGTTGTGCACTGTAGAGTCAGAACTGACTCATCACTGACCCTCCAGCAGGTTTTCAGAGGCAGTCAATCTCATGGGAGGAGATTGCCCATCCTTTTCTCATGATATCAGCATT
Organism: Elephantulus edwardii; assembly: GCF_000299155.1. Classification (NCBI taxonomy): domain Eukaryota; kingdom Metazoa; phylum Chordata; class Mammalia; order Macroscelidea; family Macroscelididae; genus Elephantulus; species Elephantulus edwardii. The sequence goes on along the minus strand of NW_006399890.1, from coordinate 1,588,033 downwards.
AGGAGTGATTATATTTATCCTAAGTTATTGGTGTGGGTTTGTCCCTTAATCATATACTAAAAAAGAAAACAAAATACTAACTTGTCATTAAGTCAGAACCAACTCATGGCTAACCATCCAGTGGTTTTTCAGAGGCTGTAAATCCCATGTGAGGAGATTACCTGTCTTTCTCCCAGTGAGCCGCTGGTGGGTTTGAACCACCAGGAAAGCAGGGCTTTAGGTTAGCAGCACATCTTCCTAAAGACTTCCCCACCAGAGCTCCCTTAATTGCAAGAGCCCAATTTCCCCCCTTCTCTTTCTTCAATCCAGTCTCCAGAAAATGCATGGTCAGAAGTAGCAATTAATCACTCACTGCTACGGAATTTATTCTGACTCTTAGGAGCCTGTAGGACAGAGCAGAATTATCCCACAGGGTTTCCGAGATTATAAATGTTTATGGGAGCCAACTGTCAGACCTTTCTCCCTCAGAACCACTGGGGGCTTGGAGAGGACTACTTTGAAGTTAGAAGTCAATCATTTTACCACCATACCACTGTGATTGTTGTTGTTGTTGAGTATTATCAGGTTAGAACTCACCCATAGCTGACCCTCCACTTCATAGAGGGTCTTCCCCTCCTGCGCTGTCCTATACTATTAGGAGTTCTTAAATGAATCGCAGACATCCAGAATGTTGGTCAAGATTATCTAATTCAACCCCTTTATTTACAAAACAAGGAAACAAACTGAGCACCAAGAGGTCCCTGTATCCACTCGGTCACCTCCATCCTTACTCCACCTCACCTTCCCAGCCTTCTGCACTTTATCTTCCTCATCTTTTATTTTTAAGCTTATCTTACTTAACTCATTGTATTTGTGTAAATTGACCCAAATTGTTTTTAGAAAAGGTAAAATATAAATTAATGAAAAGCCATATTACCATCGGAAGGTTGGATTACCACCATCTTCTCCTCTTTGCTGTTACTGTTTGCTATTGGGTTGATCCGAACCATGGCAACCTCTGTGTTCCATGAGGCAGAACTGATGACTCAGAAATAGATCGTCAGACCTTTATTCAGAGATACCTATGGGTGGAACGTGAACCTTCAGCTATCCAGCTACGAGCTAAGTGCTTAACCACTGCACCACCTAAGGACTTCTTTTTCTCTTAACATGTGCTTAACATAAGAACGCAGGTCTTTAGGATACTCTGGTGGACTGATGGTAAGAAACTGCTCTGCAACCCGAAAAGCATGTTGTTCAAATCCACCAGCTGCTCTGAGAGAAAAGAATGGGCAGTAACTACCTCTGAAAACCCACTGGAGGGTCAACTGCTGGTCAGTTCTGACTCCATACATAACAATAACAACAACAATGTAATACATAATAAAACCCCATATTTATATAAAAAAAAAAAGAAGAAGAAGAAATGCAGGTCTCTGGGAGCTCTGGTCACCAGGAACAGAGTAACTGGTGCTACTGGTTTGATGGAGTTGTTGGTATTTGGACATCTGAACCTACAGCAAGCTGATTATAAACCCAAGTAAGAAGATGATTTGAATAGTAAGTATTCTACACAAGTTCATCTTATGGTGCACTCAAAGACACTGCCTCCAAGGTGAGTACACAAGCTTATTGTTTTCTTTGGGGACCTTTTGCCACATTTCCCTCTCACTGTGCTTTGAAAATTAACCACAAGAGTCTGGTCATTATGGCTTCATTAACTATTCCTTGTAATTGCACCAGTCATAATTAATTCATTTGTTATTCACACGGTGACATACGGACACTTTAATAGATTTTCCTCAGGGAATTCCACATATTAAATGATATTGATGATGCTTTTAGGAAACATTTACGGGAACTATTTTCACATAAGTACCTATAGGTTATTTTATTACAAAAATGAGGTTAATTTTTTTTTTAATCCCTCAGCCTTTTCAGATGAAGACCAAAAGATGGATCAGCTAGCCCTGCCTCCCCCTTGATATTTCTCATCTATAATTTAGAGAGCTAAAATAGAATCATTCTTATAAAAGTAGATGATGTATTTACATATATGTGTGCCAAAGGATTTAAGTAAAGAATACTCAAATTAATTTCAGGTTAAAACCTTTCATTTAAACCTCCCTTTCTTTTTTTATTTTTTTTTTCCAGGAACCATCTGTATTTTAACATCTTACTGCACAGCTGCATTCCTCATGTTTTATTTATGTAAGAAATCTTTTGTGACAAGACCAACTTATTTTTTTAAAAATGAAATCAATTCAGTCTAGGTAAAACATTGGCAACTCAAATATTAGTCGCTCTCAAATTATACATAATCCCTCAACTACCCCCACCCCAGCCACACACACGCACGCGCACACACACATTCTTCCCTCTGATTCCTAGTAGTGTTGAATGAGAATTCCACACTGCTGAATATTTAACCAAATACTATAATCATTGGTTATCTGGTGGAAACATCAAGCCTATGCTGACAGACACACAATTAAGCGGCAGAACTGAGGCAATTATCTATGTAATTCAGGTTAAAACCTAAACTCAACAACCAGTTTTGTCTGAAATACCCCAATCATGGAGCAAGAAGGGGAGGTGGGGAAAGTGTCCCTTTGGTCGGCATTATTCCCATAATTGCCTTAATTCCCACTTGACTTGGTGTGAGTGGAATCACAGACACACAGAATTTTTGCCTCTTGGAGATTACAAAGTCCAACCCCCTTATTTCTCAGATGAGAAAACTGAAACCCACAGAGGTTAAGTGCCCTGCCCAGGTCATTCGTTAGTGGGTGGTAGATGCGTCCAGGAGCGGACTGACGTGTGTGGGTCCCCAGCTCAGTATCCTTCCAGCTAATGTTATCTGCTTTGAGATCCGCAGCTCCTCAAAATCAAGCAAACAGTGCCAGCGTGTAACCAGTGAGAACAACTTTCAGAGGAGCCATCCAAGACCCGGGATCTGAATCTAACGCAACGCGTCCACCTTGGCTGAGTAGCTAGTCGCTTTCGACACGCATGTTCTGCTAATGAAAAAGCAGGCAGCTTTTAAAAAGGCAAACAAGTCTTCAAAAAGAATGACACTAAACATCCTGTTTGAGCCATTCTTAATACGGATGGAAGCCATGCTGACTTAAAGACTCCCAACTCCCTGTGAAAATTAGGTCCAAAGTGGTCAAGGAGCTTCCTTTGGGGCTCTGTGTTACAAAGCAAACATGTCAGGTTATCAATTTGATGACCTTCAAATAAACTAAATCCATGACATCACACCATTTGGAGAGAGCCCACACGATTTTTTTTCTCCAAACTCCTCCCTGCTTCTTGGTGGATATTGCTTTCCAATCTCCTAGGACATTGAAGTGAGCAGCATACATCCTTTGTTTATAGAAAAAAACCAACACACACACACACACACACACACACACACACACACACACACACACACACAATTTGGTCTCCTGCCAAAAGTTTACTTCTGTTTTAAAGGCAGACAAGGTTTCCAACTAATTAGGTCACCTGCCTTCTCTCCCTACGCGTCTGGGACACCTTTTTGGGTTTGTTTTTCGCCTCTTTTTGTGCCTGTTTCTCTGATTTGCAGAGCTCTGGTGTCATCCCAGAGGGTGGGATGTTAGTGGGAACCACCCCGGGGAAGGCTGCACTCTACTGGCTAGAATGGAGGACCTACGGACTAAGGTCAAAATTATTATGTGGAGATTAAACTGAAGAATTTAATTATGTGTTCTGTTGCTCCTAGTACATTTATTAATTTAGCAGCACAAACTGGAGCTAAACAAGCAGGGCTGATTAATTTGCAAAGACATCTAGGTAACAGATTGTGATCAAAGTGGAGACCTGATCCTATTAGATTGAAATGTGTTGTTTTGTGCTGCATGAAGGACATGGAGCAGCATGGTTTATCTTTATCAATGCTTTCCTCTGAAGGAGGGGAACAAGCTTGCAGATACTAATCAGGGTTGAGGCCCTGCCACTCAATAATTACCCACTGTCTCATCATAATCCCGGAACTAAGCCCCTGCCCAATCCATCTGGGACCCTTTTCCATCTATTGCACAGCTCAAGAATACGTGTGTAAGCTATTACCTCTGGTCGTGCTATCTGTCCCCTGAGCATAGATTCATGGCAGTGACCAATTAGGTTGCCGTGTTCTCTCTCCTCCTGGCTTCCAAATTGTCCTGTACTTCTCAGCACTCATAATGAAGCCCAGCTGCATCGAGGTGCAGACATCCGTTCACCTATAAAAGCTGTCTCGCCAAAGTCACTGATAAACATCATACAATGCTTAATATCGTGGGACGCTTTGAAAAGAGGAGTGGTAAGACCATGCCTATCTTGAGGCTCTTTTAAACTACTCTCAACCCGACACTACCTTCTATCAGGAACAAGCTGCATACTGAGGAAAATGTCTGATTATCATCCAAAACTCAAGTGGCTGGGAAGTGAAGGGGACAAATGAGGGGTTATTTAATCCAGGGACCCTGAACACTAAGAGTGTGAGTCTTGAAGTCCAGGAAACTTGGATTGACCTTCTGGCTCTGCTATTTAGCCGTCAGCTCCTTAATATCTTTGAGACTCTTCTGCTTCCTACACTGGCTTCATAGGACGGCTTTGACAGTTACCTGAGGTATACTGCATGTAAGACACACAATTAATTCACACATGATTAAACCTCCATGAATGAATATTAGCTGCTTAGTGGTGGTGGTGGCGTTGTTATATATCTCAAGTTAGAGCGGAGTCATAGCTATTTGTCCCTCCAGCAGATTTTCAGAGGCTGTAAATCACACCAGAGAGGACTACTCATCTTTCTCTTGAGGCACAGCTGGTGGATTCCAACCATGTCTTTGGGAATTTTTATTGTATTTAGAACTAGAACCAAGAAGTCTAGCTCTTCATTGAACTGTGCCCACTACTAATTCTTTTGTGTGAAGATCTCTGACTGATGCAAACAGTCCGTGGTCAGCTGGGAGCCAAAATGTTGGTTAGAACCTGCCTGTCAGTACCTGAGAAGATTGGGGCCTGGAGATGTACTTGCATAGAGATTACAGGCAACAATACCTCATACTCAACGGAGTCTCTGTCCAAGTGACACACACACAAATACATGCACGTGTTATCTCCCCAAGTAAGTTGGATAAAACCCATATCTTTTTCTTTTGTTGCTATGAGGTGCCATTGCATTGACCACAGCTCATAGAGATCCTACATACAATAGATGGAAACGTTGCCTCGTCTTGTGTCACCCACAAATCTCCACCCTGCTCGAGCCCATTCTTTCAGTCACTGTGGCAATCCATCTTGTTGAGGGTCTTTTTCTCCTTCACTGACCTTCTCCTTCTCCAAGTACGATGTCATTCTTCAAACTGGCAAGTCTTGACAACATGACCAAAGTATGTGAGACAATGTCTCACTGCCTTTGTTTCCAAGGACTACCTTGGTTGCACTTCTTCTGTGACAGTTTTAACTGTTCTTTTGATGGTCTATGGAATATTCAAGACTCATCACTAATACAATTCAAAGACATCAGTTCTTCAGTTTTCTTTATTCATTGTCCAAATTTCACATGCTTAGGAAGTAATAAAAAATATTGTACCTGGAGTGCACCCTACAAAACCCACATCTGTAGAGTTGATGCTGACTCATAGCACCCTTCCACTGGTTTCCAAGGCTTTAAATATTTCTGGGAAGAGAGTTCTCATCTTCATAAGAAGCTGATTAATTAGAACCACTGATCTTCCAGTTATCAGCACAACAGATAGCATAATAAGTGCTTACTAATTTCTGCTTTTGAACTTACTCAAAAAACTCATTGCTATCAAGTTGGAACCAACTCACTGCTGGCGTTCTAGCAGACTTCTGAGGCTGTAAATCATGTGGGAGGAGAATGTCTCTCTCTCTCTCCCTTGGAGCTGCTGGTGGATTCAAACCACCAGAGAAGAATTGCCTTTAGATTAGCAGCATAGATTCCCTGTGGACTATGCCATGAGAACTAAAACCAAAATTCTTAAACAATTTTGGAGTAGGACAAGTAGTCAGTTACAGTTTCCAAACAAAGAAATAAAATCAACAGGGATATTAAGCAAGTTAGATGGCAGAGTTGATATTATTGCTGGTAGAATTGTGTAAGGTACATTTGAGCTATTGCTGGTAGAAGAATCTTCAGAGCAATTACGTGGTGCCCACTGCGTGCTCCTAGTCAGTGCAAAAGCCACTTGAAACCCCCAAGCCTGTTTGTACTGTGGATTCATAGCACAGGCCCAGCTCCTAATTAGCTAGCACTCGTTTCAGACCTTTGCTGATATTGACAAAGTTTTAATTAGTTAAATCTACAATTTGGCTCATGTGCTTCTCTGACAGTCACAGAGGAAAGTGCCTGAAAATGTGAATGTTTCACATTTACACTTCCCAAGCATTTCTTCCCCAAGGCTTTGGGAATATGCCCTGAAGATTGACCACACTTTGGAATTTATAGCAGTCTTTCTGACAGCTGCTTTGTATTTATTTCAATGGCTGGATCATTTCAATTTGGAGCTCTTATTCATTATATTGGCAAATATTTGTTAAGGGATCAGGCACACGAAGAGGTATGTTTGTCAGGATTACAATTAAGGTGATGCATGTAGCAGGGTTGGAAGAGGGCAAGAATGAATTGAATCCTCAACCCACTGCGCTGTGTTACTCTGAAAGGCACCCCGGCCTTTCTGGGTTACTTCTGGCCCACAGGTGTGAGTAGGCCATGTGTATGTTCACAGGTATGTGTACAGGTGTGCCCATGTATAGTCCTTGTTCCTTCTGTTCCTAAGGTGAGTAAGTTAAGAAACTGTTATTTTGGATAAAACATTCGCTTTAGATAAATCCTTTACCTCCAGCATGTCTTACCCTTTTATTTTTCAAATATACTTTTTCTTGGTGAATTAGAATTTTAATAGATTTTTAAATATTTTTGTTTGTGTTTGTAATTATTCCTTGCACATTTTCAGTATTTCAGCTCTTTAAAGAATAAATTTTTAAAACAAATCCACACCTGAAAGCACTACTGTTGAGTGGATCCCAACTCAGAGTTGACCCTCTGTGTAGTTTCCAAGACTGTAAATGGGATAAGGAGAGGCTACTATCTTTCTCCCTCAGATTGGGGTTCAGGCTACTGACCTTCCAACCTTGCCATTAGTAGCCTGATATGATACATACAATTTAATCAAGGTTGCTGGCAACCACATAATGATTTATGCTAAGGGTTACACATTTCCACTGCTTTACTTTGCACTTGTTAATTGAGAAAGACTAACTTCTGACTCTTGACAATCATATTTCAGCACCCCTTATCCTCCCTTGCACCTCACCTCTTGCCTAGGACACTTTTGTGTCTGAGACACTACCTGTAAGCATTTGAAAAATGCTGAAATTCTCACACAATGATAATGCACTCAAATGAAGCAAACACCTTCATTTCATTTACAGTCCATCCTGAGACTCATCCAGATTCATTATTTTAGACTCGTATATCTCTTGAGCTGTGGTGGCACAGTCCAAAGGGGATTGTGCTGCTAACCCAATGATGGCACCTCTCTGGAGGTTCAAATCCACCGGAAGCTCTGTAGAAGAAAGATGACAATCTTCTCCCATGTGATGTATAGCTGACCTACTGCAGGGCCAGCTATGCGTCAGTTCTGACTTGAAAGCAGGGAGTTTGGTTTTCAGTCTCTTGAGTAGGATGTGTCTATACCGCTAAGGTAGTAAGGAGCTGCTCTACCAACCCAAAGGCATGCAGTTCAAACCCACCAGCTGCTCGATAGGGGGGCAAATGGGCAATCTCCTTGTGTTCAATTTACAGCCTCTGAAAACCCACTGGAGGGTCAGCTATGATTTGATTCTGACTCGAAGGTACATAACAATAGACATTATAAAGTTATAAGAGTTCTTAGGGGCTGAACCCTTTTACCTACCAGGAACTAAGGTCACTAATTCAAAATCAACCCCCCACCCTCACCCTCAACACTTGCACTAAAAAACTCAAGTTGCTTTATTCCATTTTCACCTAGTTCAGCTTCTCCCTTGCTGGTGATGTTACAGACCACTCCATCAACTACACCTTTGGAGATAAACCTTAGTTTTGGATAGTAGCGTGACTATCCCCAGTTTTTCCTCCTCTTTGTCCTCTAAATGTGTCTATTCCTAGATCCTTAACATGTTTCCTTCTAAGTTAAACCCTCTGTGACTTACTCATACTTGTATCCTTAATATAATTTCTTTACAGGACTTAGAGAACACAACAACAGGACCTAGAAACCTCTTCTCTCATTCGGACTGCTCACCCTGGCTCTGATTTTGGATTATCAGATATTTCCACATCTGCACCTTTAAAAAGTCTCATCTCTTTAAAGTCAATGCATCTCCAAATATGCCTATTAATACCACCTCTACCTCCACCAGACACCCACCCTCTCCCCCAGGAAAGCATTTCCTCTTCTAGACGGTAGTGTTTAATTTTCGACAGTAGTTCCACACAATTTGACACTTCTCTGTTCTCTAATTGCTTACTTTCTGTGTCTGTTTTGTTTCCTGACAAGATGGCTGTATCTTTGAAGGAGGAGGTCTAGGAAGTAAGAGGCCTCTGGAGAGCCCCTAGGAAGTGCCAAATGCAAAAAGGGTTGAAGTCGCTACATACAAAAAGGAGAAACTCTACACAAATACACCTGAGCTTTGGGCCTATAAAATCAGAATGATATTTTCCCCTGGGAAAGGATCACAACATATAATTTCTAGTTCCTATTCTTTCCAACACTCAGGTTACTGGAGGAAGAATTATGAAGTGAGAGGAAGGCATATGTCTAACTGAATATCAGAAGCAAAAATGCTCTAAAGTATCTTTTCCATGGCTCCATTGTGCTAAATATCCTGATGAAAGATACAGGCTTCGCATATTTCCCAAAAATAACAAAGATGAAAGAGTTAAATACCTTGCAAAGAGAATACAAGCTGATAGAGTAGAATTGGGGAGCTCCAGTGGAGTAGTCCTTACAGCGTTGTACACTAACACAGAGGAGGTGGCTGATGGCTCAAATCCAATAGCAATGTCCTCCAGAAAGCCAATGGAGGATCAGCTTGAGTTGGTTCCAACTCAATGACAATGAGAGAAAGATAGTAGAATCAGGAATCCCTGGGTTTAAATCTAACACTGTTGTTGCTGTGTACCATCCAGTGGGAAGGGATCCATAGTCGACCTGCCCTTGGGTTTTCTGAAGCAATTAATCACGTGGGAAGAGATTACCCATCCTCCGCCAGACCACCCTAATCTAATATTTTTGTTGTTATTTTGCACCAGTTGAGTGGGAACTAACCAATAGCACTGGTCCTCCAGCTGGTTTTCAGTCAATCCCATGGGAGCCCATCCTTCCACAGAGCAGCTGGTGGACTTGAATTGCTTGCCTTCTGGATTGTGGCACAGCTTCTTGCCACCAGAGCTCTAATGTTAGTTAACTGTTATCTGTGTGCCCTTGAGAAAGTTGCTCAATTACTCTGCCTCAGTTTATTTACTATCTCTCTATCTTTTCAATCTAAATGCAGAGAAGATAATTCAGAAGGCTGGGATTTATGAGGAGGAATTTTGCATCAGGATTGGAGAAAGACTCATCAACAACCTACAGTATGTAGATGACACAACCTTGCTTGCTAAAACGGAAAAGAACCTGAAGCACTTACTGCAGAAAGTCAATAAGGACTGTAGTTTTCAATATTGGTTGAAGCTCAAATCAAGAAGACAAAGATTCTTATCTCTGGACCAATTGGCAGCACCATGATGTATGGAGAGGAGATAGAGGTGGTTAACAATTGCAGTTTGCTCAGCGTCACAATCAACACTCTTTAGTCAGGAACTGAAAAGATGAATTGCATTGGGGAAATCTGCTGTCAGGGACCTCTCCAGAGTACTGAAAAACAACAATGTCAGTCTAGACACTAAGGTGCACCTAATCCAGGACATGAACTTTGCAATTACTTGCTATGCATCAGGGAACTGTACAATGACTAAGGATGACAAAAGAAAAATCGATGCTTTCAAATTGTGGTGCTGGAGAAGAGTCTTGAACATACCATGGACTGCCAAGAAAACAATTAGGTCTGTCTTAGAATGAACCCAGTTTCTTCTTGGAGGCTAAGATTTTGAAGCTCTGTCTCACGTATTTTGGGCACATGGCCAGGAGAGACTGGTCCTTGGAGAAGGACATCATGCTTATAAGGGTGGATGGACAGCGCAAAAGAGGAAGACTGTGGATGATATGGATGGAGACAGTGACTAGGGCAATGGAGGTTGGTGTGTCAGAATTAGTGAGACTGGCTTAGGGCAGGACAGGATTCAGAACTGCTGTTATGGGTCATAGGCAACTCACAGGCATATAACAACAACAACAACAACAAAAATGGAAATAAGATTATTTCATTGTATTTCTATGAGGATTAGTAATAAATGTGTTGGACCTGGCACAGTACATGGCACAGAGTGGATACTTTCATGAGTGTGGTTATTTGAGTTTGCCATTGAGTCAATTCCAATTCATGTTGACATTATATGACACAGTGTAACTGTCTCATTGAATTTTTTTAGGGTATCATATTTAAATTTAGATCATCGGCTTTTTCCTCCCATGGAGTTACAGGTGAGTTTGAACCACTAACCTTTCAGTTAGCAGCCAATACTTACACATCCTGGTACCAGGCCAGCTAGCTTAAAAAATAATAGTCTTTACTACATTTTTTTTTCCAAATTCAAACCCCTGTGAAATATGTCTGTTAATTGGTATAAAATAAAGTCTCTGTTCAACAACCTAGTTTGATGAGTAGACTCTAGAGTCTTAAAAGTTGACAAGGGAACCATATAGTTCTTGGTCTGTAATCATCTAAACCGAAAGAGAAAGAAGGAAATCAAAGATTCAGAGAAGAAACAAATCTGTAGGAATCTGTAGTCTACATAAATCAAGACTTCATCTACTCTAAGACCAAAAGAACTAGATAGTGCCTGGCTGCCACTATCAGCTGTTCGGCTCAGGATCACAATAGATGGTTCCTGATACAGTAGGGGACAGCAAGTAATAAATGTTGGTGAGGATATGGAGAGATAGGAACAATAGGGGGAAGGAATATAGCCCAGAGCTGAGCCTCTCCAGCTGCCCCTCCTCAGCTGGATGGAGGAGCCTAAGCTGCCGCATTGCCCTTCTGTCTGACCAGGGAGATGGGCACTGACCATGCCCAGGAACACACACAAAGGCCATAGGCCATGTGGGCAGTGCCCTGAACCCGTCCAGCATGCCCCAGGGGCTCCTGCCTCCCCGTTCTAGGTAGAGGAAATGCTTGGGATGTCCGGCAAGCTGGGGTGTGGGGAGCAGCCACTGCCTAATGTAGGTGAAGGTGTTTGTGGGACTAGGGACTCCCTGAAATTGCTGCTATTACTCCCCTATACAAACACACAAGGCCTACATACCAGGTGGGCTGCCACCTGTAGACTCCACCAAGAGCAGGACATGTGGGCTCCCAAAATCCCATTTGCAAGGTGGAACTGTCAGTGAATGGCCAGACCTGCTGGACCAGGATGTCACCTCTAAATCTGACCCTGTCTGTGTCCTCTTTATGGAGAATGATGGGAGGTGGATGGCGTAGGACAGGACAGAAATGGCAGTTAACAACCTCAACCCTACATTGTCCCAGAAGCTTATCCTTGACTACCACTTTGAAGAGGTGCAGAAGCTCAAGTGTGTCCTTTCTGACCAGGACAAGTCCAGCATGCAGCTACAGGAACATGACTTCCTGGGCCAATCCTCCTGCAACCTGGGCACTATGGTTTCCAGCAGGAAGATGACTCGTCCTTTGTTGCTACTGAACGACAAGCCCGCAGGAAAGATCTTAATCAGGATGGCTGCTCAGGAGATGTCAGACAACCTGGTCATCACATTGAGTCTGGCCAGCAGGAAGCTGGACAAGAAGGACCTCTGTGGGAAAACAGACCTGTTTCTTGAGTTTTATAAACCAGGAGATGATGGCAAGTGGATGCTGGTCCACAAGACTGAAGTGCCCAAGTACATCGTTGCCCTTCACTGTGCAGTTGGTATCTCTCTGCGATGGGAATGTAGAGAAGCCATCCAACTCATGTGTTAGGATTATGACAATGATGGGGGCCATGACTTCATTGGCAAGTTCCAGACCATGGTGTCACAGATGCATGAGGCTTGGGACAGCATCCTGCTGGAGTTTAAGTGCATGAACCCCAAGAAGCAGTTGCAGAAGAACTATAAAAACTCAGGCGTCATTATCCTGCGGTCCTGCAAAATAAACGGAGCTTACTCTTTGCTGGACTCCATCCTGGGAGGCTGCCAGCCCATGTTCATGTTGGGATAAACGTCACAGCTTCCAATGGGAACCCCCTTGGCCCTTCATGTTCGCATTCTGTCAACTCCATGGGCATCAAGGAGTACCTGTTGGACAGATCATCCAGGACTATGACAATGACAGCTCTAGGGTTTGGGGCCCAGCTACCTCCAGACTGGATGGTCTCCCATGACTTTGCTATCAACTTTAACCCCACCAACCCCTCTTGCTTAGTTGTGGGTGGCATTGTCCAGACATACTAGGCCTGCCTGGTGCACATCCGCTTCTATAGGCCCACCAATTTCTCCCCCATCATCAACCATGTGGCCCGGTTTGCAGTTCAGGCCACGCAGAAGCAGACAGCTACGCAACACTTTATCCTCCCCATCATCACGAATTGGTGTCATCAGTGACACGGAGGAGACAGGCAGACTGTGGTGCAGGCTACCAAACTGCCCACGTCTATCATCACTGTAGGCGTGGGCAATGGCGATTTTGCGGCCGTGGAGTTCCCGGACGGGGACCCCCCCCAACCCCGTACGCTGCACTCCCACACGGGAGAGAGGAGGCAACCCGTGGTATGGAGCAGTTTGTGCCCTTTCGCGAGTTCCGCAATGCAGCAAAGGAGACCTTGGCCAAGGCTGTGATGACGGAGCTTCCCCAACAGGTTGTGCATAAAAATCTGTCCCCCACCAACCCAGAGAGCGCCTGAGTGCCAGCCTCCGTCCCCCGAGAGCATGCACACTCACCCTGCTTCCTCCTGAGCGGCCCTTTTAAAAACAAAGCAAAACAAACTCATTCATGGTCCACATTTGTTTTCCGGACTTCCCCCAGCCCAGCTGGGCTTCCTTTGTAGGAATCAACTGAAGATGCTTCCAGGTCAGGCTGGCTTCCCTCACATCTTTATACTCCATCACTCGTAAGCATTGAATGCGCTTTGTATACTTTTAATGGAATTATTACTGCTATTAACCAGATTAAAATTT